>NC_090778.1:1737500-2337500 GCF_040054535.1 Antennarius striatus | reverse complement strand
GATACAAGGATGAGGAGGAGGAGGAGGAGGAGGAAGGCAGGAGGACGGGAAATGGAAATGCAGCGAAAATAGCAGTGACGAACGATAGTCGATGACGTCGTGAAATGATATTTGGTTTGAGACAAACAAAACTAAAAAGTTACACAATACTACTCATTGTGACACCCCAGCTTTGCAAAAACTGTAAATATTTTTTCATCTACCTAATAAATATAACATGCAAATGACACTTTGTGTGCTGACGCTGGTTAGTTTTAATCTACTGCTGCTGTCTGCTTTTATAATTGGTTTACTGTAGACCTTCAAGCCCTGTTCAACCTGAATGTGATTTAATAATAATCTACCATGGGCATGCTGTGGCACGAAACACATCTGTGCACCACAGACAAATAATCAAGGAGTGTTCATGCATACAAAAAAAAAGTGGAACAGGTATGAAGTGTTTTGCATAAGAGATAAAACAAATTCAAACACACCATAAAACTCTAATGTTAAGTCTAATGTTAAATGTTTTCAAGGAGTCCAGAGCCTCAGCTCATCTGTGTGTCTGTGGTACCGAACACAGACCACACTGAACTACTCCTTTAAATATCAGGTTTTCTGTGACGAATAGTTTTGTCCATACTCAAACAAACAGTTTCGTGACACTGGTCCTACCTGGTAGTTGTCCGTAGCGTCTCCCAGAAGGCCCCCGAAGGTGATGGCGTTGGTGATGCAGCCCAGGTAGATGAAGAGAACGGCGGATATGGACTGGATGTGGAAACCCTCGTAGAAGTCACTGGGTATCCACGGTACTTTCCGTTTTATGTCCAGCCAGAGACCGCCACAGAACCTGGTGTGGGGGTAACAGCAATGAAACATTACAGGGAGACACAACTGTCTTATTTAAGTGTCTTTAAATAGCTTCTGCATTGTTTTTTTAGGTCCTTCACACTGTTAAATCCAAATTGTTTTTTTTCTTTTTCACAATTTCCACAAAAAATACAACTCTAAAAAAAGGGAGCGCTGCTTAAAAAAGCAATAAAAGCTCAATGTCGAAACCAAGTCACTATCAGAAATTGTTCTCTATAGAAGTTCTTGTGTGCTATGTGCTAACGCAGCAGCGCTACGGTTCCTGCTGGACATTGGATCAGATTGTTTGTGGTGTTTTAGCTGCAGCTGAAGCTGCCAGGCTATAGCACCAATCCAATCCCATTTATTTTTCCAGCAGAGTCCTCATTAGGAAGCATTTGCATGTTTTAGGGGGTGGGATTTGTACCCAAACTATTTCACTTTTTTTCTCACTGTTGATCAATTTATGTTCCAATCTGCTTTACACATGCCAGAGTCCAGATTGGTCTGATCCAAATGTTGCCATGTCGCTTGGACGGCGTACCGTCCAGTGAAGGCCAACTCCTCTCCAAGTTCATGTTGTTCTGGCATTGCTTCATCCTGATCCAGGCCTCCTCCTCCTCCTCCTGCTGTACCATTCATCTGGCCCAGCTCATTTAAGGAAAACACGGATTTCCTAGGGGAAAATGCAACCAAACGCTGTATTTTTGGTTTAAACTCATTGATTCATTATCATAAAAGTCAGCCTCTACAGCGTTTAGTAAAACACGATCCGTCAGCTAAAGAGAATAGAAGCCGAGAGCTTAATGAATACTGGTGATGAAGGGTGAAACTCCAACCTTTTGTCAGCAGAAGTGACTTTCTTGGGCGGCTCAATGCGAATTTTGGGATCCCATTCTCCAGGCGGAAGCACAATCACCTCATCCAGAAACTCATCTATACCTGCGATGAGGTCCTCCCGATCTCTGGCCTTGTAGGCGACATCACTGAAGAGCTGGAGGGGGTAAAGGGACAGGGTTCCACCATATGAATCACAGCACACAGATCAGTATGTACGGCTCATAACAACTGGGATCTGACTTAGATTTCCTGTCATTTCCAGTGGCCTTTGGAGACTTGTTAGCATGAACTCTGGAAGCTTTATTGACATGTTGTCCCCATTTGGAATACATTAAGAAATGGATGTCGATCAGTAACGATGTCCTTAAAACACAGAGTCAAGTGCAGAACAGTGAAATGCAGACAGATTGGGATTGGTAATGACTTGGGCACTGGTCCATTTTTAGTTTTATTAATGGCCACTGCCGCAGAGAGACCCTGTCATTGACTGTAAACCAAAAAGAGCACACGCAGAAGGCATCGGCACACACTAGAAGACAGAAAGGTTTATTTCCAGTCTGTGAGTTGTGGTACCTTTATTGATTTTTCTCCCAAGCAAATATTTTCAAATTTTGGTCTGTGGTCACTGAATTTATCTGAGCCCAGGTCATGTTTCTAGACCAACTTAACTCTGTCTGTCTGTCTGTCTGTCTGTCTGTCTGTCTGTCTGTCTGCCTGCCTGTCTGTCTGTCTGTCTGTCTGTCTGTCTGTCTGTCTGTCTGTCTGTCTGTCTGCCTGCCTGCCTGCCTGCCTGCCTGCCTGTCTGTCTGTCTGTCTGTCTGTCTGTCTGTCTGTCTGTCTGTCTGTCTGTCTGTCTCTCTGTCTCTCTACCTATCTATCAAGGATTTGACTGGTATCTAATTGCCACGTTATGATGGACCAACCAAAGATTTTCAGCAAGTAAAGATATGATGAGTGTTTCTTCACTTATTGCTAGTGGTAGTACTTTTGTGTATGACTGGTTTTAATCTTGGTAGTGCTGTCTTCGCACATCAGGGTAATTCTGGGTTCGAGTCCCGCTCTGTCCGGAGTTTGCATGTGTCTGCGTGGTTTCTGTCCGGGTTCTTCGGCTTCCCCCCACCTCTAAAAACATGCGCTTCAGGTGAATTGGCCGGTCCCAAATTGCCTGTAGGTTTGATTGTGTGCGTGCACGTTTGTATGTACTTCATGTGGCTCTGTGGTGTACTGGCGTCGCCCCTGGAGTATACCCTGCCTCACGCCCCAAATCTGCTAGCTCCAGCAACTCTGCGATCCGCAATGGCGGAATAAGTGGGTACTGAAGATTTATACTGAAGATTCTCTGCTCCTGCTTCGAAAATATCACACATCACACATGCTTAGTGGTATAGGAAAGAGTTAAAATTGTGATGAGCGTCTCCCAATTAGCAACCTATAGTAACTCATTATCGCCGTGGAAACCCTGCTCCTGACTGATTCTTAATCCTTTCCAGATGTAATTATGACACAGTATGAATATATCTCGTTTTACCAGCAGGCCTAACCACAGGCCATGTTCAGTTCAGCTCCAGCTCACAGCCTGTACAGAATGTGACTCCATGTTCACTGAGATACTATTAGCATGTGCTGTATACTCAAGACAGACGGTCACAGAAACATTTTCAAATGCAATGACAGACACTTACATCATCCACCATTAACGTTGCTATGGCTCGGCCAATCTCATTATAGGACTTGGCTTTTCCTTGAGGCCCCAAGAGAATAAACAGGAATCTGTACAGTGATGAGACAATGGTGAGGCATGTGTTAGGATTTCAGGTGGGTGACAAAAAGAGCTTTGTGAAGAGCAGAAATGTATTCCAGGGCATTTCACCTTGTAGGAACAGGGACTTCAGTCAGACCCCCCAGTGTAGTCGCTTGGGCCAGGCGGACAAAGGCTACAAAGGGTTTGTTGAGGAAATCCACTTCACCCACCAACACATTAGAAGCCTCAGCATCTCTGGGAATCTTCTTCATGAATTTATTTTTTAGCTGCAGAGGTAAAGACAGAGATCACAGTGGGACATGGTAGGATGCCATCTTTACTGGATGCATTCCGTTATCTGTGTCAACGCCAGAATTTGATACCTGAACTCCATCCATCCAAGTTTTTATTAAATCTGTCTGGTAGTTCTTTCAAAATACGGCACCCAAACCAACTCAATCCGACCCAAACCAACTTAGCCCAACCCAACCAAACCCAACCCGATCCAACCTAACCTAACCTAACCTAACCTAACCTAACCTAACCTAACCTAACCTAACCTAACCTAACCTAACCCAACCTAACCTAACCTAAACTAACCTAACCTAACCCAACCTAACCAAACCTAACCTAACCTAACCTAACCCAACCTAACCTAACCTACCCTAACCTAAACTAAGCTAACCTAACCTAACCAAGCCCAACCCAACCTAACTTAACCTAACCCACCGAAACAACCAACCAACCAACCAACCAACAAACAAACAAATAAACCAAACAACCATCTAACATATGACAACAAGTTAATAAATAATAAAATTAATTGTTTTAACAAAACAAACATGGACTGTTCTTTCTTCATAACCATCGCTATACAAAGATTGACTGATTGAGAACATAATTGGACAAATAAATTATCAGTGCTATAATTGCTAGCTGAAACTTCAACAGGGATAATTACAATATCACACATTATGTGTTAACAGTCTCTCTAAACCTGCCAGATTTTTTCGGGTAGAGTATCTATGAAGCAGCTGATATTTGCAACCTTGTGTTTTCCCATGAGCGTTGAACCTGAAGAGAGGCAAAACACACACAGACAGAGACAACAATGACTGCCCCTGAAGGTGTTTCAGGAAATTGGATGGCAGTACAATAACACTTAGTAATGACAAGCAGCATCCCAAAGCTCCATGTGAGGGATAATCACATGGACTGGCAAATGAGATCCATGTTCTCCTGATGCCAGCTCAGTATTGACACTCACACTGACACACGCACACGTTAATAAATTATCACTTGTGCATTGTTGATCAGCCTGGTGAAGGCTGGACCACTCAGAACCAGTACTCAAAGTTCATAACTCACATCACACACTTGTAAAGACACTCTCTTTGTGCGTAGAGGATATCTGAATGACGCTCAGTCACAACATGAACAACCTGACGTTGGTCCCAACACAAGTCACTGTGTTTAACACACATTATAGCTTCAGCCCAATAAAGCAGTGACTTATGTGTTTGCACGCTTCCTCCATCGCTAGCTGTCATCTTCAGATGCAGTTGTAATGAAATATTGATGATACTTCAACACCTGAGACATGTGACTGGTAGATACGCAGAGGATACTAACTGGAGATAGCTTCCATGTACAGACAGAGATATTTTTATGATAAAAAGGTCAGAATATGAATTTTACCATCACAGAAGAATAAAAATAAAACCCTGTACAATTTTTTAAAAAAAACTTATTTGGAGGAAAGATTGATTTTGATTGTGATCTTCTTTGTATTCTGCATAATTCAATACCACAAAGCAAGATTTAAATTAACAGTTAACCCAAACAGGAAGATCCAGTGCATTAACCCCCATATTGATGGAAAGTTTTCATTTAGCAGCGCATTAAGAGCTCGATCGTATGACTTCGTTAAGCTTAGAGGCTGCAGTGGTGATTTCGTTTTAAAAAAGGATGTAAATAACATTTTTTCCGATCAGTTTGGGACTTCAAACTTCTTTGCGTAATTTTAAAACCAAACTCCATCTTCTCCAGGCAGAATGCAGTGGCACTCGCATGATGTTGCTTCTCCTGGAACGTTTAGTCAACTGAAAACCTTCCATCCAACTTTCCATCAACCTCAGTGTGAGTGGAGGATGACTGAACTGTCTTTTCAAGGTTCTTTTAAGATCGTAAACAGATGAACAGAAGACTGAAATGAGTACCTGGTCTGTGCTCGGAGTATCTGCGATGTCATTCATGCTCCTGCTTTGGGCATGACCTGGTGACAAACAAGAAGATGTCTACATCATAAACACCGTATTTTACAGATTTCAAAATATCATCCACTCAAATAAGGATCAACTGTCACGTTAAATTTAATCAGAGAACAAGGTGAAGCAATAACCTGTAACAGGGTATTTTACCCCAACAGGAGGAAACACTTTAATGACAGTAGACTTTGATAACTCCTCAAAATCAATATCAGACACCAACGTCTGTTTTTGTGTTGAGATAAATTGGTGAATAGAGTCTATCTGAGTCTATCTTGGTGTCCTGCTGAGAATGCTGCCACCTTATTTTTAAGGTATTCACCGTCAGCTGAGTCCAACATTCTTGGTATGAATGGATCAGTTTACAGATGAATGCCAGTCGTTGAGTAAAGAAGACTAAACAGATTAATATATATATATATATATATATATATATATATATATATATATGATATATGAGGTTTTTTTTAAATCAAATGTCTTGTTAAGACCCTTCAACAGTGAAAGGACTCAGATGCAGTGTGTGTCAAAGCTGATGGGTTGATATTGAGTGTTGTCATGTCTCATGTTGTCATGTCATGTCTGAGAATCTTCTGTCCAACAAGAAAATGATGAAACTAGTGAAACTTATTTTTATAGATCGAAAGTAAGATGTTTGTGGACATAATGAGCATCTACAGAAGTGAGATCCACAGACTGTGGATCCACAGACACTCACGAAGGCGACCGTAGCTGGCAGACTGCTGCTTCAACTGGAGGTCCTCCGTGGATCGATTAAAGTTGGTCGACGACCCCAAACCCGACACGCCCCGCGACCCCACATTCCGACCTGGCAAAGGAAAGGAAATAGAAAGAAGACAAACAGTAACGGAGCGGTAATGGGTTGTGATTTATCCAGCAATCTGAGGCCTGCCTGGAGGAGATGAGGAAATGCGACAATGGTAATGAACTCGTCAATCTTTAATGTATCCCCTGTGAAGGATATGAGTCTTGTTGACTGAGTCCATTCATTTACCACGGAAGTCTAAGATGGACGTGACTGTAAGATGTACGATCACAGTGGACCAATCACAGATAACGACAGGAAATGGCTATATGTCAGGGCGACAGTCCTTTCCTGTTCCAACAGGGTCTGACCTGATTATGATCACTTCGTCTGTGCTGGAGGTCAGTAAACTCTTCTAGAGGCCATAGCAGCGTTGTTTACTAGCCAGATGATCGTTTCTGATTGGACACTCACTGGTAGAAGAGCTGGATTTGCCGATGTCAGCGAGCGAGCGGTGGATCGGCTTCTTGGTCTGATGTCGATGTTTTCTCAGCAGGACGAAGGTGATCTTCTCTCTCAGCTCAGGAGACAACACGCCTTCCTCCACCTGCCTCTCAATGATGTCATCTGGGAAAAGACACGTTCAGAAGATTTAACCTTGGAATCCAATGTGTAGAAATATTCAGCCTTACAGAGAATACATGGCTGGGTGCTGCTAGTGTAGAGCAGTTCAGGATGATGTTCATACTTCACAAAGTATTAAATGCAAATTCACTTTAAGTACACATTGGACTAAAAATTGAAAACTAATGTGTAATGTAGTTGTGGTTTTAGTGGTTTAAAAGTATTTTAAACAATTCAAGATTATAAGAGCTATATGTTAAAGAAATTCTACCTACATGGAACCTCTATTCAAACCACCGATGGCTGCCTCAATCTGTGGAAGTTTAGCTGCTGTTCACTATTTCTAATGGCTTTTAAATGATTTATTGATCACTGCATACAAACGCACACATTCTGCTTTGTGGGAGAATCTGTGGTAGTTGTGTGTCACGCAAGAGTTGTAACATTTCATACATGTATAAATGCAAATAGATAGATAGATAGATAGATAGATAGATAGATAGATAGATAGATAGATAGATAGATAGATAGATAGATAGATAGATAGATAGATAGATAGATAGATAGATAGATTTATGTGTATATATACTGTATATACTGTATATACAGTATATATACACACACATAGTGTATATGTGCTGTGCTGTGTATGTATATATGTATATATATATGTATATATGTATATATATTTATATATTTATATCTATCTATGTCTATCTTTACTGAGTCTATACATATATACTGAGTGTGTGTATATACGTACTGTATATATATATACACTGTATTTACAGTGTATATACAGTATATACTGTATGAACAGCATACGTTTTGTGCACATATATATAGAAAAAATGCAGTATATATGAAGACTATATAGACGCACACACAAGGTCTATACATTTACAGTATACAGTATATAAGAGACTTGTGTATGCATCTGTAGTATATATACAGTATACACACACATTCTATATATTTACAGTATATATAAGTGCATATGTGTCTTGTGTATGTTTATAAATATATATTAACTGTATACACACAGTTTATATATTTACTGTATATTTGTCTTCTATATGTATTTATAGTATATATAATATAAACTATAAATACTGTATATATAATATATATATAAACTGTATGTATGCGTGTGTATATATATATATATATATATATATATATATATATAAACACAGTCTATATATTTACTGTACGTCTCTTGTGTATGCAAACGGAGGATGATCTCATGAACGATCTGACACACACACACACACACACGCCGTGAACTGAGGAGCGTCTGTGGAGACAGGCCTGTTCTGCCCAGCTGGAAGGTTCTCCTCCTGCTGTGATGAAGATTATAATGAACACCTTCACTGTCTGTCAGCCGCGATGATGACGATAATAATACGACTTTAATGACTGACGCTGTGCTCTCCCTTTATTTGGAAGTGTCTGGGGATATTTATGCCTTTTCATTTGTCTGTCATACTTCTTTACGCTGACATTTCCTGTGAGATTAATTAAATATTTTGTATTCTATTTAAATGATGCACATGTTGAAAGAATACATGATAAGATGGACTCAAGCGTCTCACCAACGATCTGAGGCAGGGAGTATCCATCCAGGTCCAGCAGGACGGTCCCTGTCTGGAGACACGTCCTGAGCTCAAACAGGCTGTGCAGCGACAGCGTGGAGACGTGTGGTTTGCTCCACCTCTCTCCTCCCTCCTCCACCTTCTCTTCAAACTTCACCCACCTGGAGACGGGGAACAAACAGCAGAGTGACGGGTGAGGAACACACATCTGTTGTTCTGTGGTTCGAGCTGACAGCTCTCAGAACGACTCAACGTTCTGATGTGAAAGAACCGCTTTAAGGAGTTTTGAACTCAGATGTTTGGCAAAAAAAATATTTAATCTCAGTTTGTGTGTTTTGTGGGAAACTTATAGATCAAATGCAGTGATGGTTTCAGAATAACAATCCTGTCTTATTTTTTATCGCTGTATCCTCCTTCATCCTTCTCTCTTTCCCTCCAGTGTGTGATTGTGTCGTTGTGTGATGGTTTCTTTTCGTGTGTTCGTGTTTGTGGGTGTGCTCACCCACCTAGCCGACTCCTTCCACTCCAGCTCGTCTCCTTCTCGCTGCAGAGTGTCCATCTCGGTGAAGAGCGTCGGCGTGGGAACGTCATCATCCTCACTCAGGATGTAGCGCAGCCGCTCAGCTGCTGGAGACACTGGATGGAAGGAAATGGAAGGCTTCACACATTATTTTAATACTTACAGTATTTTCTGGACTATAAGGTGCACCTTCAATAAATGCTATATCCTAAAACATTTTTGTATATAAGGCGCACTGGATTATAAGGCGCATCTGATTATAAGGGGCTCCTTCAATGAATGGCCTATTTAAAAAACTATTGCATATATAAGGTGCACTGTTGGTTTTTGCGAAAATTAAAGGCTTTCAGGTGCGCCTTATAGTGCGCACTTATATTATTGTAGATATTTAAAATGCAATCAAAATGATCTAAAACACATTCAACACAGTAAGTTAATGGTTTTAATGGTGGACTGGTCCTCAGAGCACCGTCATCGTCAGCTTCCAGCTTCTCTACCAGGCACAGTTTTAACTGATGGATAAATATGACCTGTCAATTACGAATAGAAATAATTAATCCATTATTGATCCTCCACTTCCTTTTCACTCACACAGCTGTAAAGTATTCCTGTCACTTTCCACAGCGCTGCTGATTGCAGTCATGAAGTCAAACTCCAGATCATGTATAACCGATTATGGGTATTCAATGAGGAGTCTATTGTGCAATCATGACCGTATGGAGGGTGAGTGTGTGTCCATGCGTATGGAGGATGCTGCAGGGGGGGGCAGTTTGCTGACCACAGTGCTGCCATGCACCGAGTTACACGTGATGAGTCACGCAGATCGACCAGCTTTATTGAGCGTGAACTCCATTTATATGTTGTTTTTTCTGAGTGACAAGCAATGGTGGAGTCAATAACACAAAACATGTGCAAAAAAAAAAGTATAGAACAGAGAATGTGTTTGTGTAGAGCAGCAGGGATGGGGACGACTAGGATACAAAGATAGAATGAATGGAGGATGGTTTTGGTTTTTATTTAATTTACATTTACAATTACTTTTAAATGACATAACTCTCTGTTTTCCTGTTACCTATGCTGGTTTTAGTGCTGATACTGGTGCGCCATAGAAATTCAGCAATGTGGACAAGTTGCCCTGCCAACGTCTTTGAGATTCAAAGCGGAGTTGTTCTCCTCGTTGCTTCAACGTGAATCAGGTCGTGTCCCCTGCTGCTCACATTAACGCCGCTGAAGGTTGGCAAAATCAAATCTAAGGCATGAGGTGAGAGGAGCGCAACAAAACGGTGATAAACGAGAACTGGTTCACGTCTTACTTTTTAAATGAAAAGCTAAACGCTGGCCCTGGTTGTGTGTAATAAACGTGTTGCATACACCACAAGTGTTCCATATATGCACGACATACAGTACAGATGAAATTGCAGTCCTCTCTGACCCACGGTAAACAGGCAGTACAGCAGGCAGTACAACACAGGCAGAGCAACAGGAAGTACAACAAGCAGTACAGCAGGCAGTACAACAGGCAGTACAACACAAATTATTAGACGAAACACAAGGGATGGTAAACTTCTCTATACACTCTCTAATCCTGTAGGGGAAGTGACGTGTGCGCAGTCCCTGAGGTGGCGGGGGGAGAGAAAGAGAGAGAGGTATTCAGGTGCTTGGGGGAGGGCAGGGCAGGGTGAGGGTAGAGTTCATAAGGGCCACTCCTGCAGTTCAGTGTTGGGCCCCTATAGATTTGACTTCCCAGTAGAAATAAAAGCACAGACTAAACTCTACAGAACTATTTCTTGAATCCTGACTCAAAACGAGCCGTTCTGGCCTCACGTTACCCTGATCTTGTGAGATGCCGTCCCAAACCTTGCCATCGGTCTCACCTGTGCGGTGGACGCCCTGGAGGCTCTGCTCGGTGGAGTCCATCATCCCCTCCTCCAGATCGATGTCTCTGTAGGGCTCCTGGTGTCGGTGCTGGTCGAAGCGCCTGTCCCTGTCCACGTCCACATTCTCACGGCTGGAGCGCCGTCGCCTGCGTTTGCGCCGGTACCCTCGAGGCACCGGGACACCGATGTAGATGGACTGGGGGTCTGAGGACAGACACAGACCGTTACTGGTCCTGATGCAGGTTTGTGGGCTGGAGCAAAGCCTCATGGGACACAGGGTGACATAAATGCTGATTGGTGAGATAAGTGTCATGTAACGATATATTTGTATTGATATACCTTATATATATATATATATATATATATATATATATATATATATATATATATATATATATATATATATATATATATATATATATATACACATACAGTATATACTGTATATATAAGTAAAGACAACTGTGTAAAGAAAACTTTAGAAAAACATTGATCTTATTTTTATGTATACAGTAAAATTTAGTTTTTGTTTTTTTCCCAAACAGTGTGCAGTTAGACCACTTTTTTTCTGAAAATCTAAAACACACACACACACACACACACACACACACACACATGCGCACACACACACACACACACACACACACACACATGAATTCAGAAACTAAAAGGTCAATGAGCATAAAGCATAAAGAGAGCGAAGAGGACGAGTCCATCACAGATCAGGTCGGGAGACAATGAAGAGGTCAGAGGTCACATCAGCAGAGGATCGTACATCATTACATTTCTATTTCCTGTTCTTTCAAGGAAAATTCTGACACAGAAAGAGAAACACACATATACAAACACACACACACACGCACGCATGCACGCACGCACGCACGCATGCACGTACACACACACACACACACACACACACACACACTCACCTTCTTCCTCATAACGAAGATGAGACACACCCATCCCTCGATCTCCATGTTCCATCCTCCTGGAGACAGATGAGATCATTATGGAAGAGAATCATTTGGCTGTGTGTGTGTGTGTGTGTGTGTGTGTGTGTGTGTGTGTGTGTGTGTGTGTGTGTGTGTGTGTGTGTGTGTGTGTGTGTGTGTGTGTGTGTGTGTGTGTGTGTATGTGTGTCGTGTTATTGTACATGCAATTTCATGTCTTTACACGTGGTCATGTGTGTTTTTGTGCACACGTGTGTGCCAGCGGCTGGTCACTGGCCTGCAGGCCGGGTCACCCCACGATCAATGGGGAAATAATTAAAATCACGTCGATCAATGGGAACACGCTTAATTAAAACCCAACGTGAAGATAACTCGTCACACGTGGGACCGATTCACACACACCCGATGCCACCAGCAAACACCAGCATGTTCCCGCCGGGGGGGGGGGGGGTGTCAGGATTTACATTTAATCTGTCATCTGCTGTAAATGTGGGTTTGATTCCATCTGGGATTTGTGTCCACGAGGAGAGGTGTTTGATTAAAGTGATTATGTGATAGATGCATAAGTGAACCAAAGCTGTAAACAGTAGCAGCCTAAAATATTTAAATTGATATTTTATCAATATTTACCTGTCAGAACGTGTTGCTATGGCAATCACTCTATTACCCTAAATTGAAAGTGCTGTTTATGGCTGCAGAATGCACCTAAGCCCATCAGTCAATCCCATTTTAATGTTAATTTTGTTCATAGATGCTGCTTCTGTCTAATGATGAGCAGGTCTGCAGAGAGTTTGACTGAAAACATCACTCAGGTGTTGCTGCTGGAGGGAAAACTCATTTCAAACTCATTTCCAACGAGGGCCACATCATCAGCATAACGGCTGTCCTCAAAGGGCCAAACTATGGGACACTTAAAAATGTAAGTCAATGTAAAATAAATGTATAAATTTCTACTTAAAGTTAAATAACTTATTCTAGTTCCAAACATTACAGTTACACAGGAAAACATGTTTGTTTGTTTCTCTGTTCTAACATAAATCCTTTTCATTTGTCAGGTTATTAAACCCACAGAACTCCATCAATCAAGGATCAAACTATCAATCAATAAAAAAAATAACATCAGACACAAGTTAGGACATTAACTTTGTTCAAAACGGTTTTGTTCAAATAGGCTGAATTACTGCATTGTGGGAAATGTAGTTTCTGGTCAAAGCACACTTTTGATCTACTATTAGAGACACTGGATTATAGAACGCATCTGAGAACTCATCTTCAATGAATGATCTATTTTTACATTTTTTTCATATATAAGGCACATTGCAGTATGAGAAAATGAGAAAATTAAAGGCCTTTAGATGTGCCTCATAGTGCGGAAAATAATGTATTAATTTTTACACTCTGACCTTTTACGCTCTCACGGGCCACATAAAATAATGCAGTGGGCCACATTTGGCCCCCGGGCCTTGAGTTTGACACATGACACTTAACAGATAAATTCCATTATCGGATCATTTAATAACTAAAGTTTATAAGAAGTGCTCTAATGTAATTATAATATGAGCCAAACTGAACTGAGTAAATGCTATCATAGGGTGTGGAGTTTTGTTCTTGACTCCTCCTGGACAGAATTTGGTTTTTGTCCTGACACTTGAAAAACAATCCAGGTTTGAGGAATAAGAAGAGTGAGGTGGGATTGAGCCCAGCGAGTCGGATTATCTGCTATGAGTCTGTGTAATCTGGCATCCTGCCTGTCATTAGTGCTGTCACATCAGTGTCCTTCACACCCAGTGGGCAGCCGTAGCCAAAGCTGCAGGCTGTGGCCCCCGCCCCCTGATCGATGGGCTCCCCTATGCACAGAAACCCTCGCACGGCTTCATAGAGACGTCAACACGCAGGAACACACACACACACACACACACACACACACACACACACACACACACACACACACACACACACACACACACTCCTGTCTGTGATGATGTCATCTGCACACGTGATCAGTTTACACACAACAGAGGGGCGTCATGTCTAATGAGTCGGATTTAACGTTCAAAACAGACCAGTGTGGCATGATCATCAATTACATCGATAATCAATCACGTTGATGATCAATCATGTTGATAATCAATCATATCGAACTTCTATGTTTTTTCCTTACTAGTTATTTGTGGACTGATTTCAGTGACTACTCTGATTACCGTACTCATTTGTATGCACGCACACACACACACACACACACACACACAAACACACACACACACACACACTTGGGTGATAACGATTGATCGAGTCGTTTCCCTTTCATATCAGCTATTTGTCATCAATCATGCGTTTTATTAGTCAAACCGTCCTTTCTGGATCTTTATCTGGTTTATTTTTTGCTCTAAAATTGCTTTTGAGATTGAAATAAAATTCATAATTAGCAAATATTTACCAAAATCAATGAGTTTAATCTCATCCAACTTTTAAATATATTGTCTTTGTGCTGTTTGCAGCTGAATTGAATATCAGTAAGGAAGCGGTGAGGTTTAGTTTTGTTAATTTTATGTAGTGTCCTATGACCGGCTTCTTTTTAATAAACCCAAACTTTATATGTTCTTATACACGTATAAGGACCAAATATACGCGTGGACATCTCCACACTGATTATTTAAAACATTTATTGATGAAGCACTTTTACTTGTAGAGGCTGTTGGAACATCAGTAGCCTCTAAAGCCCCTGTTGGAGGCTCCCCTTTATCATTGACTAGATTTATCTCATTTACATGTGTTTGTCTGGAACTAAACACTAACCACTTGAAAACAGGCTCATAAAATAAAAACACAGGATGTGACTGAAGCAAAGCGATCACTGAAGCAGAGAAAGCAGGAAACAAACAAACGTCCTACCTGGATTAGTCGTCAGCTGGAGTGAGTGAGAGTAGGAAGAGCCTCCGCCGCCTGGACGCCAACATCCCAGTGAACGTCCAACAGGCTACTGGACCAAACCCAGTGAGGAAGGCTCCTGTCCATCTGCTTCAGTCCGTCTGTCCGGCCGTCGTTCCGTCTCCCTCTCACTGGGTCAATACCAGCCAAAGTAGGCCTGAGCAGAGCTCCAGGCAGGACGTTTCAGAATATGGACAGGAAACCTCTGGATATAGCGCTCCAGCAGCTCAATATACTGTATAGCACGGTGGAAAAAGTAATAACGGGTGGGAAGTTACAGGAAGTGGCGCGTGAAAACACACGGTCAGTAAATGGATTTTGGGTTTGGAGAGGACGGACCTCATGTGACCTGAAGATTCACCGTTTTTATTCCCTTATTTAGTTTGAATACAGGAGAACCTCCAGGTGAATGTGAGAGACTGTTTGTTTGTAGATTAAATCAACTTCATTTTTTCCCAATACAGAAATTATTTGTCTGCTCTAGTGTTAGACTATGTTAAACAAACTGAATGTATACAGTATGTGTATAGGGTCGTGACACACACACACACACACACACACACACACACACACACACACACACACACACACACACACACACACACACACACACACACACACACACACACACACACACACACACACACACACACACACACAAACACACACACATACAGGGCCTGTAAGCGTGTAGATAAGAGGTAGAGTTTACAGGTGGGCCTATCCCTAACCCCAACAGTAACACCAACACTAACCATAACCCCAATCATCACCCCTAACCCCAACCATAACTCCTAACCCCTAAGACTATCCCTTACACCTAACCTCTAACTCTAACCTCAACCCTAACCCCAACACTAGAATTAACCCCAAAATAACACCAAAAACAATCCTAACCCTAATCCTAACCCCTGGCCCCTAACCCCAACCCCAATCCTAACCCTAACCGTAACCCTAACCCCTAACCCTAACTCCAACCCTAACCCCAACCATAACCCCTAACCCTAACCCCTAACCCTAAATCTAACCCTAACCCCAATTATAATCCCTAACCCTAACCCCAATGGTAACCCGTACCTTAAACCTAATCCCTAACCCCTAACCCAATCCCCAATCCTAACCCTAACCTTAACCCTAACTCCAACCCCAAACCCAACCCTTAACCTTAACCCCAACCATAACCCCTAACCCCAACTCTAACCCTAACCCCTAACCCTAACCCCAACCCCTAGCCCCAACCCCAATCATGACCCTAACCATAACCCCAATCCTAACGTTGACCCTAACCCCTACTCTGACCCTAACTCTAACCACAATCCTAACATTGACCCTAACCCCTACTCTGGCCCTAACTCTAACCCCAACACTAGCTCTAACCCCAAACCCTAACCCCAAAGCCTAACCCCAACCCTAACCTGTGACCCTATCCCTTATCCGTAACTCTAATCTCAACAATAAACCCTAACCCCAATCCTAACCCTGACCCCAACTCTTAACCTTAACCCCAACCATAAACCCTAACCCCTACTATAAACCTAACCCTAACCCCAACACTTGCCCTAACACTTAACGTAACCCCAACCCAAACCCTAACCCTAACCTAACTCTAACCCCAACCATCACCCCTTACCGCAACCCCAATCCTAACCCTAACCGGAACCCTAACCCTTAACCCTAACTCCAACTCCAACTCCAATCCCAATCCTAACCCCTACTCTAACCCTAACCCCTAACCCTAACTCCAACCCCAATCCTAACCCTAACCCCTAACCCTAACCCCAACCCCTAGCCCCAACCCCAATCCTAACCCTAACCATAACCCCAATCCTAACGTTGACCATAACCCCTACTCTGACCCTAACTCTAACCCCAATCCTAACGTTGACCCTAAACCCTACTCTGACCCTAACTCTAACCCCAACACTAGCCCTAACCCCAAACCCTAACCCCAAAGCCTAACCCCAACCCTAACCTGTGACCCTATCCCTTATCCGTAACTCTAATCTTAACAACCCTAACGCCAATCCTAACCCTAACTCCTAACCCTAACCCCTAACCCTTAACCCTTAACCCTTACCCCTAACCCTAACCCTGACCCCTAACCCCTAATCCTAACCCCAACCATAACCCGTAACCCCAATTCTAACCCTAACCTTAACCCCTAACTCTAACTCCTAACCCTAACCCCTATCCCTAATCTTAAACCTATCCTTAACCCTTAACCTTAAATCTAAACCTAACCCAATCATCACCCCTAACCCCAATCCTAACCTTAACCCCAACCATAACCCCTTACCCCAAACCTATCCCCAAACCCTAACCCCAACCCTAACCTTAACCCTTATGCCTAAACCTTACCCCCAACCTCTAACACTAATCCTAACTCCAACCATAACCCCTAACCCCTAACGCCAATCCTAACCCAAACTCCTAACCCTAACCCCTAACCCTTAACCCTAACCCTCACCCCTAACCCCTAACCCTTACCCCTAACCCCTAATCCAAACCCCAACCATAACCCCTAACCCAAATCCTAACCCTAACCTTAACCCTAACCCCTAACTCGAACCTTAACCCCAAAAATAACCCCTAAACCTTACCCCTAACCCTAACTCTAACCCTAACCCTAACCCCAACACTAACAGGCTCATAAACCCTAACCCCAACAATAACCCCAACCCCAATCATCACCCCTATCCCCAATCATCATCTACAACCCCAACACTAACCCCTAGCCCCGACCCTAACCCTTTACCCTTAACACTACCCCGTAAACCTAACCCCTAACCCTAACCCTAATCCCAACCCCAATCCTAATCCAAACCCTAACTTTAACCCTAACCCCTTACCCTAAACACTAACCCTAACTCTAACCTAAACCCTAACCTTAACACTAACCCTAAACCTAACCCAAATCCTAACCCAAATCCTAACCCTAACCCTAACCCCAACCAGAACCCCTACACCCTAACTCTAACCCCTAACCCCAACCCCTAATCGCAACCCTTAACCCTAGCCCTAACCCCAACCATAACCTCTATCCCAAACTCCAACCCAACCCCATCCCCAACCCTAACCTTAACCCCAACCCCTAACCCTAACCCCAACCCTAACCTTAACCTGAACCCCTACTCTAACCCTAACCCATAACTCTAACCCTAACCCCAACAATAACCACAACCCCAATCATCACCCACAACCCCAACCCTAACCCCTAGCCCCAACCCTTAACTCTAATCCCAACCCCAATCCTAACCCTAACCTTAACCCCTTACCCTAACCACTAACCCTAACTCTAACCTAAACCCTAACCTTAACACTAACCCTAAACCAAATCCTAACCCTAACCCTAACCCCAACCAGAATCCCTACACCCTAACTCTAACCCCTAACCGCAACCCTTAACCCTAACCCAAACCATAACCTCTATCCCAAACCCCAACCCAACCCCATACCCAACCCTAACCCTAGACCCCAACCCCAACCCTAACCTTAACCCTAACCCCTACTATAACCCCAACCCATAACTCTAACCCTAACCCCAACAATAACCCCAACCCCAATCATCACCCACAACCCCAACCCTAACCCCTAGCCCTAACCCCTAACCCTAATCCTAACCCCAATCCTAACCCTAACCTAACCCTAAACCCTAACCACGAACTCTAACCCCTTACCCTAACCCCAGCCATAAATCCTTACCCTAACACCAATCCTGACCCTAACCTTAACCCTAACCCCTAATCCTAACCCTAAACCTAACCTTAACCCTAACACCTTACTCTAACCCTAAACACTAACCCAACTCTAACCTAAACCCTAACCTTAACACTAACCCTAAGCCAAATCCTAACCCTAACCCTAACCCCAACCAGAATCCCTACACCCTAACTCTAACCCCTAACCGCAACCATAACCCCTAACCCTACCCTTAACCCTAACCCCTAATCCCAATCCTAACCCTAATCTTAACCATCCATCTTCCACCGCTTATCCGTAGTTGGGTCGCGGTGGCAGCAGCTTCACCAGGGAGCCCCAAACTTCCCTTTCCCCAGCCACATCCACCAGTTGAGATAAAATCCCTCCACCTGGTCCTGGGTCTGCCCCGAGGTCTCCTCCCAGCTGGACGTGGCAGAAACACCTCCCTAGGGAGGCGTCCCGGAGGCATTCGCACCAGATTCCCAATCCACCTCAACTGACTCCTTTCCACGCGAAGGAGCAGTGGCTCTACGCCTTAAACCTAAACCTAACCCCAATCATCACCCCTAACCCAACCCTAACCCCTAACCGCAACCTTTAACCCTAACCCTAACCCCAACCATACTCTCTAACCCTAACCCCAACCATAACCTCTAACCCTAACCCCAACCCAACCCCATACCCAACCCTAACCCTAACCCTAACCCCAACCCTAACCCCAACCCCAACCCCAACCCTAACCTTAACCCTAACCCCAACCATAATCCCTAACCCCAATCCTAAACCTAACCCTAACACCTAACCCTAACCCCTAACCCTAACCCTTACCCCTATCCCCTAACCCTAACCCCAACAATAACCCCTAACCCCAATCCTAACCCTAACCCCTAACTCTAACCTTAACCCCTAAGCCTACCTCTAACCCTAACCCGAATAATCACCCTTAACCCCAATCCTAACACTAACCCCCACCATAACCCACAACCCTATCCTCTAACCACAATCCCAACCCTAACCTTAACCCTACCCCCTAACTCTAAACCTAACTCCTAATCCTAACTCTAACTTTAACCCTAACACCAACACTAACCCTAACCCTAACCCTAACCTAAACCCCAATCCTAACCCTAAACTTAACCCTAACCCCTAACACCTAACCCTGACCCCTAATCCTACCCCAGCTCATAAAGAAGGACTGGTTGACGTTTCCTCATCACCTTTGAAAGTCCCTGAGCATCAACACCACATTATCATCACTACTGTGGCTTCTAGCTCCATTTAGTATTGATTATAAAGTCTGGATGTTCAGCATTAAAGCCAACAACAGCCCTGCCCCCGTTTGTTAGAAAGTTGAACCCTCAAGTGAACGTGGCTGAGCTCTGGCGAACTTCTCTTACAAATCCCAGGGTGGAGGTTTACCACAGCCAGAACATTGGAGCGTCTCCTGTGAGTTCCCGGGAGGCCTCGGATCGGACACCTGTGATGACACCTGTCTCTATGATGAGGTTTGGTCATGTTTGGTTGTGATACATGTGATGGGTGCATGGTGGCACTGTGGGTCACTGTGTTACCTCCCAGCAAGGACAACCTACAGTAGGTTCAAAAAGATGCAGTGTGACTCTAGATCGCCCCTGGCATGGAAGTGGGTGTGAATGATTGTCTTTCTGTGATGAATGGGGGACGTGTCCAGGGTGTCACCCGTCTCACACCCAAAGTCAGCTAGGACGGACTTCGGCCATGGCCGCCACCCTACACCCTGTGAGTTTCTGCCACTGTGATGACATCGTCGTGAATCTTTTCACCAATGCGGGCTGAAGGTCACATGATGCAAGTGTTTACTGGAAAAATGAAATCAAACATCACTTTAATACCTGATCGCAAAGCAGGTATTAAAGTATTAAGGTATTAAAGTCAAAATACATCTGTACTTTGACTCAGGATTGCTCCAATTTACGAATTTTGCCAAGTTGCCAGCGGTCACTAGGTCAGTTTTCTGCTGTGAGCTGCAAAGTGAAAATGAGGAAAGGATGAAGAAAAAAATCCGTGAAGATGAAGTTAAATGAAAGTGAAATTAAAAAAAAACTAAAAAATTTAGAGAAAAAGTGTAGCATTAAATGTGTAACAAATTAGCGAAAGATTACGACAAACTAAAGTGATGTAAAAAGCATAAAACAAACTCCTTCTATCTTGTCTGTCTCCTCCAGCACCGTTAATAGTTTATAAAACCGCTTCAGTTATTCACGTTATATTTTGAAATGTTTCAGAAGTTTTTACTAAATATTTGTCATTTACAAATACACAAAAAAATGTGGTGGTGTGTGGGGGGGAGGAGCTTGTTTAGGATTAATAGTATTTCAATTAATTTCTACACATAAAATTGATTTAACTTACCAAAAAATGTATTTCCGAGCTCCTTCACAGAAAAAAATCCAACTCATAAGTCAAATATAGACAATTTAGCAGCTAAGGTTTATGCAGGTACATTCAAATGTTCATTAACTGGTAGGTCCTTGACTTCCACACAACAAACTCCAGCATTTTTCAGTAAAAATGAATAAATGATGTGTGATGCTGTTAATATTTATACCAGCTCCAATCACTCATGTGTCGTTCACGTTGTCCTAAATGACTGTTTAATAGACGACCCTTCCACAGCACTGAAGCTTGAAGAACTCAAAGCAATTAATTATAAATTAATTTCTGCATTTCTATTAATCTATGCATTTTAATTGGAATTCATCATATTGAAACAACAAGTGCATGTGCATGTATATTAAAATATAAATCCTATTGTACCTTTAGTATAATTTATACTACAATTTATACTAAAATATACTACAATTTATACTACAATAATTGCCAAAGCCTTCCTGACATTGAATTATTAAAATGTCCTCAGCTCTAATAAACGACGATCCTCACGTCATTCACTTGTCTCTCCTGATTGAAACGGAGGCAGACACTATATCTTCACTGAAAATACCTACACTCAGAAATCTCATCACTTAATCACAAAAAAGGTAATTTCTGTCAAATGAAGACGGCAGATGATTTCTGATAATTGGTGCGTGAGCGGAAGATGTTCAACTCAGGATGACAAATGGCGTTTTACTCGAACTATTGAAGCCACCTCTTTTGACTGTGTTGGAGATAATCAGTCTGCCCTCTCCTCTCATTGTGAGAACTCACAGGGTGGAATAGACGACGTGAGAGGCCATTAAAAGTAGACCTAATGGAGTGGGAACTGCAGATCAGACAGAGCGGTGGTATTAAACAGGGTAAGTAGGAGGGTGAGACTCAGGGGACATGTACAGGGAAGAAGAAGAGCCTGTTTAAACTCACAGAAATTATTTTCAAAAGAAATTAATGAGGATGAAATCCTATTAGCATTTAGGAACCGATCATGGCAACGAAGCTGTTTGTACTAAAGTTATCGCTCATCTCAGACAAATTCCAAGGAACGTGTGGCTGGATTTTATTCCCTTCAGATTTACGTGCAGCGTTTGATAAGACTGACCATGTGTGACTCTGTGTTAGACTAGTTCAAATGTCACATCAACGGGAGAGACTTTTCTGTGCTGTGGATTTAGCTCTCTTGGACCAACTACTCTTATTATAATACACGCATGTTTCTCTAGATATGCAGATGACATACAGTTGTACCTCTCTGAACCCAATAATGTTGAAGCAGTTGATTCAATTAAAACCTGTCTATTGGCAACCAATAAATGAATGACCAAGAACTTCTTAAAGACAAATCTGCATTTTGACTCCATACTTTCAATCTTCAGCAAATTCAGAACTGTCCAGATCCATAATTAATCTGAACCACAGGAGACCACAGGTTTCTCCATGTCCTTCACAAAGCTATGTGGACATCTCCTTGTTCAATCTGCCTTCAGGAATGCTGACATCACCTGCAGATAGATTATTGGAGAAACACAGAGACCGTTTAATAAAAATAGAATAAACTCCATGTGGACAAAAAAGAAACCAGCTAACTTTTTTTTTTTGTTAAAGAAATCTATGAACATATGTCTTCACTTCACCATCTAGATCACACATGTCAAACTCAAGGCCCGGGGGCCAAATGTGGCCCTCTTCCTCATTTTATGTGGCCCGCAGGAGCATAAAAGGACAGAATGTAAAAATTAATCCAGTATTTTCCGCACTATGAGGCACATCTAAAGGCCTTTAATTTTCTCCTTTTCTTATAATCCAATGTGCCTTAAATATGAAAAAAAAAATTAAAATAGTGTCAAAAGATCGTCAAAAATAAATAAGTCAAAAGTGTGCTTTGACCAAAAACTATATTTCCCACAATGCAGTAATTCAGCCCATTTTAACTCTGACTAAATGTTGTGAACAGGTTAACGTCCTAACTTGTGTCTGATGTTATTTTTCTTCATTGATTGATAGTTTGATCCTTGATTGATGGAGTTCTGTGGGTTTAATAACCTGACAAATGAAAAGGATTTATGTTAGAACAGAGAAACAAACAAACATGTTTTTTCTGTCTAACTGTAATGTTTGGAACTAGAATAAGTCAGAAATTCAGTTATTTAACATTAAGGAGTAGTTACATTTAGTTACATTACACTGAGTTACATTTAGTTACATTTATTAGTTACATTAAGGAGTAGTTACATTTAGTTACATTACACTGAGTTACATTTAGTTACATTTATTAGTTACATTAAGGAGTAGTTACATTTAGTTACATTACACTGAGTTACATTTAGTTACATTTATTAGTTACATTAAGGAGTAGTTACATTTAGTTACATTACACTGAGTTACATTTAGTTACATTTATTAGTTACATTAAGGAGTAGTTACATTTAGTTACATTACACTGAGTTACATTTAGTTACATTTATTAGTTACATTAAGGAGTAGTTACATTTAGTTACATTACATTGAGTTACATTTAGTTACATTTATTAGTTACATCTGGCCCTTTGAGGACGGCCGTGATGCTGATGACACCTCGATGAAAATGAGTTGAACGCCTTGGATCTAGATGGATACCTTCTGGAAACGTGAAATTATTTTCAGACTCTCCTCAGGATGTCATTACTATGACTCTTTGTCTTTGCTGTGTATTCACCGGAGCAAATCCATATGTAGATAAAACAAGAAAAGCTGCTTTCATCAAAGAGCTGCAAAATTACAAACGTTGGTGTCAGGAAAAATACAGCAAATGTATCAGAATTTATTCTTTTTGAAGTAAGAAGATCAGAAAAACGGAGAGGGATTCAGATTGCGTTTGTCAGAGGATGAGGAAACACTATCAAACGTTAAAAGTACCGGGGATGACGACCATTCTGATAACAATGGTGATGTTTTTTATCACGACCAATCATAGTGCTGTCAGCAATTTTGTCATGAAATTGTTTGCTATTACCTGAGCTTGATATGGATATCGAGCCTTTTTCTGCCTTGGATCTGAGTGTAGGAGGACAATCTGTGATGGTTCAAACATCATCATCATCATCATCATCACGTATGGAAGTGTGCACATCCTGCTCTCAGGCCTCTGATTGTTTTACAGTTTTTTTCTCTCCTCTCTGTCGCCATTGGGCTCTCTGCTGTAATTACTCCACCTGCTGCGTCCCGATCGTCACAATGAGGAGCCAGGAGGGAAGTGAACGAGGAGAAATGACCTGGGGGCGAAGAGACACGCACGTGCATCCAGACGATGAGCTGAATTAATGTGGTTCGTGTTTCTCGTCCAGAACGATCTCATTGTGTGAGGGGGTGAAGAGTAAGGTGCACATGATCCTGTAAAAATGACCAAAACATTTGATCAACCTGAAAATTCAGTCCTGAAGAAGTTGATGTTTTTGTCACTAAAATGCATTGGGACTAAAATGCAGCCGATCAACTGCAAAAAAACCCAAACAGCTGTAGTGAAAACAACTGATATTATCATATTATTGTTATATTATTGTGACATTATTGTAAGTTGTCATGGAGACAAGACCATTATGATTCTTCAGAGAAACAGCGACACAAACTGCGTTGATTGGTTCACGTCTCTCATGGTGACAGGAGAGAAGAGCGACAGTTCTGGTCTGAAGATGACCTTCTGATCCCGTCTCCTCGTTCGTTCTCCGGGGAGATTTCCCCCCCGCTGCAGACAGAACAGCGGGGGGGAAAGTGAACCCCCATGTTTTTAGAGACCAAACTAAAATCTTTCCATTACTAACCTTTATGTTTTGCATCAAATTTCATTCTTTTCGTGAGATAAAGCAAAACATGAGTAGCCCAGAAATTTCCTTTTCTCCCACAAGAGAAAATAGAATAAAATTCTATATTCTCATCAGCAACAAAGTGAATAAACATTTTAAAAAAAATATATTTAAGATATTTCTAAAATAATATAAAAATAATAAATAATAAAAAAAATAAAATTACAAAAAGTAATCTTCAGTCATCGTCTCCTCCAGAAATGTTTGCTGGGCTTTTCTGTAAAGAGGAGAGGTAGAAATGGCTGAATTTATTTAATTTTTTTTGGGTGGGATATACTTTCAATGACAAAAATTCATTCCAAAAAAAATCAGTAGACAAATTCTGCTTTATTAACAAGAACAGTAGTGCTGATACAAGGCAGGAGCTAGGGGGAAGCTCAGAACAGTGCAGAACTCAAATACAAAAAAAGAACATCAGAATAGAGTTTTGCTGGATTTGTAGTTTGAATAATCCCTTTAGTGCTTCCTTAAACAGATGGAATAAAAAGTTCAGTTACAAACGGAATAGACCGAAGGCCCCCCCCCCCATGACAGCCTAACATGTAAACCAAGTATTTACCCTCCCCCCAACGCCCACCCCCTTGTTTTTTTTAACTTACTTATACAGTACAAATCATGCATCCCTTTGTTCCACGACTATCGGTCTTACGATGTACACCAATTGCACAAAATCAAATTAGAACTTATAATAAAATTAAATAATACACAAACTATATACATCCATCACAGACACGCAAAGACACACTTGGCTAGTCCAACTTCTCTGACAATGAAAAGGTCTTTTCAAGCTACCATGAATTTTATACACGACATAGTACCGTCCTCCGACTACTGGGCTGCTCTCACAACAGCCTGAGGTAAGCTTTAGTACATGAGACGTCGCTCAATTTTAAAAACAATAAAAATGATAATTAAAATGTGACATAATGCCATAAATCCTTGAATATCAAATTACACAAACAAGACAGTTTTTTTTATATATAAAGCCGATGCTGTTCTTAAATTTTGTTGTAAACATTTTGATCGATGAAGTAGTTTCCCTTCAAATTCATCTTGATCCAGTTGACCGTTCAGTAGTGCAACACAACTCTAACAAACGCAATGATTACAATGAAATAAATCAAGGCCGAAACACAAAGGCAAGAAAGAAAGGGGGGCGCGGGGCGATGGGGGTCAGTGTTCCCTCTTCTGCTTGCGGCCCACGTCCACCTCGTCCAGCCCGGTGGCCGATCTGGACTGCTGCAGCTCCCGGAGCTGAGCATGTGTGCGCGGCGGCTGCTTCTTCAGCTTCTGCAGGTGAATGTCAATGGGGTCCAGCTCGGGCTCGGACACGGGGACCGGGAGGTAGCCCCCGTCCCTCGGCAGGCACAGGCACCAGCCGGCGCCGGCCAGGTCCAGCTCGCTGTAGTCCACCTCGTCCTTCTTCAGCTTGAAGTCCACCATGTCGGCCGACTTGCTCATGTCCACCAGCAGGTTCCAGAAGGCGCAGCTCAGGATGATGCCCAGCAGCTGCAGGAGAGACAGGGGACACCCTCAATGTGGCGCACAACGTAACCCGGTTAGCTATCTGCCGGTTTAGGTCATAAATACAGTGAGAACCTGTGATGTGCCATCAGAAAAGAAAAAAAAGGAAAAATTAAATGGTTATATTTATCCTCTGATGAGTATTATAAAGTTATTTTCCATTTAATGTCACCAATTTTACATTATTTTTACTCAAAATTGCTGAATTTTCACATTTACAGCTGAGAAAGGGCACAAAGTGAGGCATGCAGTTCTCCTGCCTGATGGTAGGGGGCGCTGGTGATCCCAGGGATTCGGCTGAGGATTTTTCTTCCTCGGCCGTGGAAGAAGTGACAGCAAACTACAATCTACAGTCAAGTGCAGCCATTCATTTGTTTTCTCTTAAACTTCCACACAATCTGACTTCTTCAAACCAGAGGAGTCTCCCCCTGCAGGCCACTAGAGGGAATGCAGGTTTACAGTAACAAGTGTCTTTCTCCTCTACTGAGTAGCGTTCAGTCGCTGTAAACAGTTGTTTTCCCTTGTTAAACACACAAACATTTCTAGTGAGAGACCTTAGGAGCTAATTATTGCTATTTTGTTGAGTAATGAGGCCTAAATTAAAATTCTTCGTTGTTGTTCTGTGGTGTGTTTCTAACACACTTTATTCTCAGTCGGAGAACGAACAAAACGGTTCAGTATTTCTTTACATGCTTTCACAGGTCTTCTATTCATCAGATCACTTCACATCAGTTTTAGTGTTGCTTTTTCTTGCAGCTAAACTTCAGTACAGCTCGACAACATCGTAGCTTTGAAACAGGAAACTTCAATATTTGGATTTAATGGGCTGTGAAAAATGAGGTGAAGGTTTAGCGCAGGTCTCTTCTCTATAAATAACTTCGGATCCGGGACATTCTTTTTCTCTAATAGTCTGTAGAACATACGCTCTACAAATCAGTGTATTAAACACTCAACAACAACAGGTGTACCCTTTTCATGCAGGACGAACCAGTAAGTCACAGGAATGGACTTCCTGTCTTCTAACCAGGTCATGATTGGGACTAAAGAAGTGGCTTCATTTCCTGCTGGGCTGTGTGTTTAGATTCTTCACTGGACAGTCTTGCATATTGTATGAGCTGCATTGTATTCTCAATCAGTGATGGTTGAAAGAACTAATGTTGTTCTGCAGCTGCGTTTTGAAAATGTAATGATGGTAATTAATCCTCTCAGAGAGCGCTGGCAAGTCTGACATTATTCAGAAAGATGTGTGGACATCCTGATGCATGGGAGACCAAATCACATTCACAAAAAAAATAGAAAATGCTGAACCAGTTTTAAGCTGAGACAATGAACTCCTCAGAAATGCGTGTGGTTGGACAGAGAACTCCAAACCCGGGTGAGTCGACGCCTTGAGTTTCATTTACCTGAGGCAGTCCAATAGCGCAGCAGAGGGCGACGGTTATTCCAATGTTGTCGCTCATCCACAGGTTGACGGCATGGATGCAGCCTCGCACGTGGATCAGCTCGTGCAGGGTTTCACGCTGATGCACCGAGCAGGGAAGAAAATTACAAGGAGAGGACAGTTGGAAACGGCTGACTTTAAGAAATAAGAAATAAAAGTGAATAAAAACCGATGCTGAGCCAGAAAACGTCAAACATACAAGTTAAGTCACATTTGCTGAGGATTATTTCAGCTCTTCACTGACATGCAGGAGTTTTCAGCTTATATAATCTAAAATAATAATAAAATAAAATAATAATAATAATAAATAATAATAAATAAATAATAATAAAATAATAATAAAGTCTGTAAATGAGACAGAACAATAAACTGTCAGTTAAAATCTTTCAATCGTAATTTGAAAAAATCTGAATTCATCAGTTTTAGAGACATAGTAGCATCTCCCTAAAAGTTCCCATTACCAATGCCAGCTTTTGACATCTCAGGTGTCACAGCGACAACTCTTATTTAAACACCGGAGGAAGGAATGCCAATTTGATTGACTGTCCTAATACTAACAAGGCAGTCAGAGACTGAAACATCCCATGACATCATCATATGTTTGTGCCTCCGGCTTCCTGAAAATGTTGCTTTTTGTTTTATGATTATATCTCATCAGGTTTCAGAGATGTGTACCTAAAAAGGTATAAAAGTGAAAATTTGACTTTGACCTTGTTTTCTCAGGGTAAAGGTCATCATCTCATTTTTATCCCCTTTTGCTGCCTGAGTCATGTGCTTTTTCTGTCATCTTTCTATCTGCAACGGTTGTGAAGATAGACGAACACACGCACACTGACAATCACATCACCGCTTTGTGGGATGTAATAATAATAATAATAATAATAATAATAATAATAATAATAATAATAATAAATGACAAAAAACAATAAGAGTGGATCCAGGAGGATCCAGTTGTCCTTCTTACCTCTTTATCCAGAGTCTTGTAGCCACAGAGAGTGTTGATGACCTCTCCTACCTGTCAGGATTCAGAGAGTCAGAGTCAGAGCTGACCGGTCGTCGCCGTGGGGACAGAAGCTGACGTGATGCTCCTCACAGGAGCCGTTCCCGTCTGCTGCCTGCCCAGGCATGAACGTTTCTATACGGCTGAAGCTGTGACAGGCAACGAGTGATAACAGCAAAAACCAAGAAATGTCTGGCTTTTCTAATCAACTCTATCTTTGTGTCGAAAACTTTTTAGACGACACCACCATTAATTTATCCAGGATGGCGCCACCACTTCTAAAGACTGTATCAGCATTTGGAGCTGCGGCACAGGAGTCTAGCAGGTGTCACAAGGATGGAGGGGGCCACAAGGGACCTACACTTCATTTGAAGAACCTTTCAAAGGCCATACACCTGAGAGTTACATCAAGTGTACTGCCCGCCAGACCAGACGCTCCCCTAACACCATCAGTTAGGTCTGGGCTGAGGAGAGGAAGATGGGACGAAGATGTAGTGGTCCCTGAGATCTATCAGCAGGGACCAGGATTCTGAACAGAACAGAGCAGCAGGACCGGGCCCAGATGAAGTGGGGTCCATAAATCAACCTTTGATCGCAGAGCAAATCCATTTACAGTCCACTTGTGTTCACTGTCTCTGACAAATGTCAAAAACAGTTTTAAAAGAGGCCATTCATTGAAGGTGCGCCTTATAATCCAGTGCGCCTTGTGGTGCGGAAAATACTGTAATCTGATTTCCAAGTAGCTGCTGTGTATTATTCACGTTACATCATGTGATGGTCTAGATTATCGAGGGGACAAATGAACACATGAGGTGTGTTAATGTGTTGATGTGCTGCCATGAAGCGTCCAATCAGATGGCCTCCACTACTTCCTGTCATACGTTCTGTTCACCAGCAACACTACAGTGTCCGTCATGTTTGATCCACGTGTCGGTCGTGTTACCACACACTCACCTCTTGGCGAACACAACACGTATATGGAACCCCACAGGCCAGCGGACCTGTCCCATTGCAGAAATGGTACTGGTTGACTCCCCAGTCTTTATACTCGTCCCCTCCACAACAAGAGAACTGAGAAACAGAAAAAACACATCTTGTAAACCTTAACTTAAACACATGTGTGACTGTTTTGTTGTTGTTGTCATCACACCTTTTGTTGCACATAGTCCAAGATGTTTTTGAAGTCCAGATCGTCGTAGTAGTGTTTAATTCCTTCCCGTATGCTGCTCTGAAACAAGGCGGACGTCTAGAGGGGAAACAAACAGAGGACGGGTAGTCATTTTTACCTGACCCGCGACTGGAGGCACCAGGTGCAGAATGCAGTAACATATAGGGGAAGACAAACATACCTTCTTTTCAAAGATGAGGGCCAGGGTCAGGGCTATCGCCTGGAGAAGCAGCAACACACAAAGAACACAGAGGAACTGCAGAGGGAGAGAAAACAGCGGTGCCTTATTTAAAGCTCAAGCAGTGCTGCAGCAACAACAGACAAAAATATAAATCAAGTTCCCAGAAGACTGGGATCAGGCCCAACTGAGAAAAGAAAGTATCATTGACAGTATAGCTGCTATGGGTAGAGTGAAGTGGCTCTGTGGACCCAATAACTTGACCTTCCACGAAACATGTAAAGTGGTTTTCTAGAAAAGTTTGTATATTCCCTGTTTCCTACCATGTGCAGCAGGGTCTTGTTGTCCCTGAGGGATCCAACCATTCCCACCACAGACACCGTAAACATCACCAGGCCCAGCAGGATCAGCACCACCGCAGGGGCCAGGAAGAGGCCCTCTAGGGTCCGATTCTTTTGCCTTTCCACCTCGGCATACACCCCAACGCACAGCACACACAGCCCCACCAGCTGGAGAGAGAGAGAGAGAGAGAGAGAGAGAGAGAGAGAGAGAGAGAAGCTTCGTCAGATCAAGTCCTTGAGATGAGTGAGAATGACGCTGAAGGTCTTCATCAATCATATACAGTTCATATGAAAACAGACTTCTGTGCTCAGAGGTCATCTGTTACATTCCATACTGTCTCACACAAACCATAGAAATATATACTAACAGATAAACTCACACACACCGTTTAACATTTACACACACACACACACACACACACACACACACACACACACACACACACACACACACACACACACACACACACACACACACACACACACACTTCTCTTAGAAGTACAACCCACCCTATGGGCCATCCTGTATAAAAAGGATGGCCCACAGCAATGGGCTCACAGCAGTAAGCAATGGGGTAGGATGCATTGCATGCTGGGTGTTATTGGGGTGAGGAGTCGCACGGTGGGGAGGGTCAAGACTGGTAAACATAAATGTGAGCAGCTGATCTGGACCTGGGGAGCAGTCGCTCCCTGGAAACTCTGAGCTGCTCATGTGCCTCATTTCTATCCTTGATAGAGGTCACTGAGGGGGTCGCCCAGAGACCGGTCGCCCAGAGATGGGTCACCAAGAGACGGGCTGCCTGACAGGTCGCCTAGAGACAGGTGGCCCAGAGACGGGTCGCCCAGAGATGGGTCACCAAGAGCCTGACAGGTCGCCTAGAGACAGGTCGCCCAGAGACGGGTCGCCCAGAGATGGGTCACCAAGAGACGGGCTGGCCAGAGACAGGTCCCCCAGAGACAGGTCCCCCAGAGACAGGTCCCCCAGAGACAGGTAGTCCAGAGACAGGTAGTCCAGAGACAGGCCACCCAGAGACAGACCGCCCAGAGATGGGTGTGTGTCTAACTTCATACCGGGTTCAGGTTCAGAAAGCAGAGGAATGGTCACCCACACCTCTCAGTCTCCATGGGAACGTTTGTCTGAAAGTGCTGGAAAAGAAAACTGACTAACAAAAAACAATTATTTAAAGACTGTGTTTACCTACAAGAATGTCATCACGAGCCTACATAGTAACATTCATCCTTACTTGTGAACAACTGCATCTTATTCGCTGTCTTTCGTCAATAATAAATTCATTTTCTGTAGCCTAACCCAGCTTGTCCTGGTGCGTGACTTCCCACTACGCCACCATGCCGCCCTCTGTCTTTTGTCATAATTGTAATTTTTTGGAGGTCTGCGATGAAAGCATGAATGACATTGCATTGGTTTCATATGAGTATGTGAAAAAAAAAAACAATCCAATGCCTCACGTAGCGTCCTAACTACTGCGAATTGGGGTTTTATTTTAACTAATGCAATCACTACAGGAGGAGGACTAACATGCAGTGTTTGGCCCCTCATATTGATTTTGAACTGAAAACAGGGACAATCTCCCCTTAATAGCAGGCTCCATCTACTTTTAGCCCATTTACTGCTAACAACCCTCCATAAAGGATTGGCAGGTTCCCTTGGAACGGTTCCCACACCGCTGTCAGCCCGCCTGCAGCAACAGGAGCTATCAGGAACCCGACAGCCTCCCAAAACAGGTCTCATGAGGGGACGTGTCCCCTAAATATGTTACAGATTGTACATACCCCCCCTGAGCCTAGAGAGGCGTGGCTCGTGTTGGGAACGCTACAGTGGAAATGACAAACCCTCAGAATCCCCTTGAAGTCATCTTTAAACCTTGTTAATGCATGTGTGACGTGCAGAAACAAGCTAGCAGCAGCCAGAGGGCTACGGAGCCTCAATTATGAATATAATGACAGGAATCAACCAGACCCAGAAGAATCCTGCTTAAATTACAAGCAAATTTAAATTTAAAACAGTAAGGATAGAATTAATTGACAGAAGATTAGCAGTGTTGAAGTTTTTTTTAGTACTGATTTCAAACTAAACACTAAGATCTTCATATTTCATGTCACATAAAACAATGACACAAAACGCTTGTTTGAAACCGTCGTTTCATTTCAAAGGCACCCAAATTAAAAGCCTCTACAGCTGGTTGTGGTTCCTTTAGTAACAAGGACATGCATGTCTTTGGGTGTTTTCTTTGCATCATTTAGGGCTTCGTGAAGAAGCCATCCCCACTTTCTATGTTGGTCTTTCCTGGAAAAGGCTCTTCATTTGTAGGTAATGCATCTCCCCGTGGATCTGTGGAGTCCCAGAGCTTTAGAAACAGCTTTGGAACACTCTCCAGACTGATGAATAGAACCTTGTTCATCAGTTTTCGTGGGGATTTTGTCCTACTGATGAGACTCACTGGCCAACTTCCTGCTTCTATAATGGTCTATTACAGTGATTTGATTGTACAGGGTCGGTCGTAATCAGGCTGGGCGGTGTCCCATCAAATGTCACATTTTGATCCAACAGAGTTTAGCAACACATAAATATAGAAGAAAATAGTCTTTTTCCACAGTACTGAATATCAATCTAAGCTATCCCACACTGATTACTAATAGGTCTCTATTCTTTATGGAATAAAATTAAAATGTAACTGCAATAATTTTTAAATACACCATTAATAATCAAACAGTTTTCCAGAGCCACAGAGGTAAACATCTTTGTCATAAACATAGAAAATAAACTATGGCTGTACTGACTTCAGTTTAGCATAAAAGAGGATGAAGAAATGATCACTTCATGTTTTATTCTTATCTCAGTCACGGTAAATATGCTTTTACCAGCATTACTATTATACTGATATTATATATTAAATCTCTTGATTGTCACCCCTATCTGACTATAAAGAAATTTTAGTCAGTGACATAAATAATAATCCTACAGACATGAATTAAGATGAAATTGTAGCTTAAATTAAATTATTCAAATTAGACCGATCTTCAAACGTTTGCTGATTGAAATCTTGGAGAAAAACAAGAATTAGTGAAATAATAATAATAATGATGCCAACGTGATTCCAGTTTGCAGGGTTCATGACGGGACAGCTGTCATGTAATAATAGGGAATCTGACTCAGTGGTGTGTCGAGTTTTTCCACATCAGGGCGGTGAATCACAGAACTGAAACGGAGCGACGAGACGCTCGCATGAGAGCGACTGCTAATGGAATCAAACTACAGATGTTTGGCAGTTAAACTCAATAATTTGCTTTCGGGTGCACAAATCCAGTTAACAGTCTGGTAGATTGGTGGTGATGCAAACTGAACACTAGTCTGAAAATGTTGGTGGGGATAAAGGTGTCACGAGGTTACACGACAGGGGTTGAAAACGGGTCAGTCCCGGCTGAGGATCACTCATCTCTACGTCTATGTCACCGACTCCAACGGAGATTTTAGTTTGTGCAACATTTCAACTTGGATACAGTCTGAAATTACAGATTTGAAAAGTGTTGGGAGTGAAATGAATGTGCATGTGTTAGCTCATCTAGATTAATAATCCACAATAATCAAAAGATTTCTCTACATTTCACCCTCTATATGTGGAATGCATCCACAAGTCTACATACACTTATAAGTGTTTACATGGTTATAACGGAATATTTCGTTGTAAGTCATCAGAAGGTGGAAACAATGAAGAACAAATTCATTAAACATTTTACTTTAATACTTAAAACTAATTTACTTCTGTTGTTTTGATTCCTCACTTATTTTTTATGTAGATTTGTATTTGTTTTTTATTGCAATGCTTGATTTCCCAACATCAACACTGATTTTGGCTACAACGGAATGGACAATAAGACACTGAAATAAATGATCCACTGCGTATCACACTCAACTGGCAAAACAAGAAAACACATGTAGAAGACAGAAGACGAGAAGATCAGCAACAAAAACAAGTTGTGATCCCAGTATCAACACAAATACATTCAGTTTCTCTCTATTCTTGTTGTACATAATAGTTTACCTGCTGAATACATTACTAATCTGTGAAAGGCAACAACAAAAGTTGAAATTAAATGTCTATTCCCTTCAACATTATATTAGTACTACATGAGGTTCTGATGTACAAGCTGTCAATAACAAAATTAAAAGGATTACTTTTTGTTTTACTCTGAAGACTTCAGTGTGTTCTCTGAGAAGATCAATAAGTATATTTCAATAACTATAACTGTATTTCTATTACTTTACCACCTGTGTTTATATATATTACTGTATTTATGTGTGTGTGCGTGTGTGTGTATAAAATATTCACACATAGATATACACAAACAAAAATACCACCACACACACACACACACACACACACACACACACACACACACACACACACACACACACACACACACACACACACACACACACACAGATTTGGCTGGATGACAGACAAAGGCGTTTCTCAGCTCGTCCTATTTTATGTCGGCAAACCATAAATCAAAGCCACGATACGATCCCTTTAACGGATCCAACGCCCTGCACCACCGAGCTGTTTGCTAGCAGTGATTTCTGTCCATCGTTTCAGTGGAACTCTAATTATACTGTTATTACCAAAGTATTTTATTTATTCAGTTAACAATCCTTGCACTGAATATTTTAAAAATCAGCAGCTTCAATGATGTGTGAAGCAGTCAGATCCCTCCTGAGAGCTCATTCAAACTAGCTAGCATCCAGTCACCGAATCCCACTGAAAAATATGTCAAAATAACACCGTGACGTTCAGACGACAAAGACACACTAAATTCTCAATTTAACTATTATTTTCTAGTTGTGGTAGTCTTCTCGTATATTCGGCACACTTCCTCTTAATCAAACTCCCCACATTTTCAATAAAAGCCTCTGGTTTTGCCCGTTTCGTTCAAAAGAGGTTCGTGAAAATTTGAGGCGATTCCGTCTTCTTGAATTCAACTTCTAATCAAATGGAACCAGGTAACTACTAGTAATACATGCCGAATGATAGAATACATCACATAGATTCAGAATTTGTCATTATTTATGTTGGAAACCGTGGTTTTTTTTTACAAATACATGCGCTTACTATAAATGCAGGTATCTTAAATGAAGTCTGGACAGTGGACTAAATTATGCTACACGCTACCAGGCACTACTGCCGCTCAGACGAGCCCCCTACGGGCTGTAGGATGTTGATTTGAGTAGGTAATGAAATAATAACTTACCGAAAAGAGCATTGAGTAGACATTTAACGTAAATTTGATGAAGTAGTAGAAGTGGTTGGTTTTCCTCAGTTCGGAGTAGGACGGCATGGCTGCTCGCAGCAGTGAAGCTAGCTACGGAGCTAGCTTGCTATTCTTGATTGGGTTGAGACGATTTTAAAATAACGTTAACTAAAATGAATATACCGTTTATTAAAAAAAGACGTTAAAACAGCTAACTGACTTGTAAATATATAGCAGCCCTCATTTCTGTGTCGCTATGGGAGCTGTCCGCCGAACAGAACCACTTCCGTGCGGCCGGACGGGCCACGCTTTGTTTTGACTACATCCTTAAAGGGACAGTACACCTCCCCTCTCATCCTCATTCGGCTGCTGTCACAATAAAACAACATTTTATTATTATTTACAGTGTAAATAATATTTGATGGTGTGAATTTTACGCCATCAAATTGTTTCAGCTGTCGATTGTTTCAATATTTCGCTTTTTATGACACATCAGGCTGGAAAACTCGATTCCTGCTGATGTGTAAAGGCCATGACATCATTCACAGAATCAAACAGAATAATGGAGAAATAACCTTAGTTTAAAAGTATTTAAAAAGAGAAAAGCAATCAAAATCAAGACAACTATGTTTTTGAGATGTAGACAGGAATGGGCCCTCCATGAATAATCTGTGAGATTTCACTAAAATCATTTTTGCAGTTTATGGTGTAGCGAGACCATAACCTGCATGGAAGGTAAAGCATATTTAAATGAAAGTCAAACCTGCTTTAAACGTCTAAGAAAATGTTTATCTACTGTATCTATTTCACTGTAACTCATCACCTCTTGACTCAGTGTACAGTTAATCCCTCTTACTTCGAGTTGCATCAGTTGTTGGCACCACAAGGATATATTAAGCATGCTGATGGCATTACTGATACATTAACAAATTGGTTTACACAACTGCAAAGCTGACCATGTGTCTACCCAAGTGATTGTCAGCAGAAGTGTTTATTCTTTTGAGAGATCCATCCTCAGATGATGTTTTGCATTCTTATTTTTGCAGTAATTAAGGTTTCTCCTGTTTTATGTTTTTACTGAGACAACCATAAACTGAACTTGAATCGCATGCGAGGCACAAATTTAGCACCGCTAACCAGACTGTTACTTGTAAACAGAAATGAAGAAAATGGTGAATTTGGAGCATTCACAGTCCATCTGACATGTGTACAAAAACATTTAATTTTGCATTCTGTGCACATCATTGATCACATTTCATTTACTCGATTGCTGGAATCCTTCAACCCTGGTCCGTCCTTCTGTGCAATGATCAACACTAATCATGTCTCTTCAGGATCACATTGTTCTGTTGACCCTGAATGTTAAATTTGTACTGGAAATGATCAGTCAGACAAAGAGAATGTCCACACAGTGATCAATAGACTTTTTTTGTTTTCATGCCCATGTGATTGAAGGGTAACCAGAGTAGCTCCAACACTGGCCAGGACTGTAATACCTCCCATATGACCATGAATAGCAATAAGTAGTATGAATGAATGACGATGCAGTTCTGTTCAGTAGGAGCTGCAGGGCCAACATTTCATCGTAGGGAAGGTTATTCATCAGCACATGGATTGATTTTTGTGAAATGAATGAAATGTGTCGCCCTTGTGCACCTTGTGACAGTTATTAGTTTGGCAGCAGCTCATCAGAGGAACACTCAGTCTCACAGCTTTAGCAAGTAATTGAGGATAAAATGTTTAGAGGGTTTAATTGAAAGCCAAAAAAAAAGTTAAATTTCATAAATATCATTTAGAAAGTATTTCTTGTCCCCTATTCCTTTAGCATCATTGACCAGACTGTAAGGCAGCTAATAAAGTTTTATTTCAGTAACTCACTCATTCCTGCTGCTAAGTCACCTGAATCCATTCTTAATCCTCTCCATGGTTGCAGCTACATGCACGCACGCACACACACACACACACAGACACACAGACACAGACACACACACAAATTGAGCTTTTGCTCTTTGTGTTGACAATATGGTGATTTAAATCTGATATAGAATCTGCACTATGTATTTACGTAGTTGTGGACATTTTTTCTATTGATACAGATGAAAAAAAAGAACAGCTGTGTAAAACTACATGTGGATTATTTCAGCAGTCAGGATGGTTATACTGTATATATATGTGTGTATATATATATATATATATATATATATATATATATATATATATATATATATATATATAAATGTAGAATAAAGTTTTTTAAATATTTATTGGTAATAAATTATTTAAACATTTACATATGTTGCTATATATGTTATAGCATATTTTGTGGTTTTGAATCGGGGATGTTCTGCCTCACAGACGACTGCTGGACCTATAAATCGGATCTCATTTCTTTGATCGTTGCTGCTATTATGATGCAGCAGGATGTGGGTTCTGCAGAATGAGCACCCAGCAAAGCCCCTAAAGCCGCTTTCACAAAACTATCCGAGGTGGGATTGCTAAATAAAGGCACAATATAGCAGCCATTGTTGGTCCTGCTCCTAGCTAGTAGCCCAGGTGATGCATGTATGAGAGGAGTTTGTTTCTTTTATTTTAGCCCCTTTTTTGTGGTGTTATACAGAGAGGTGGGACGTCTGCCCACCCCATCACCCCTGTTGTTACCCCTACCTGCAGCTGTACCCCTTGTGCTTGTGCAAACCCATACATTATGCTGTAATGTAAAGGTTATTGTATGCATCCCTTAATTATGTCGGACCCTGATTTCTCTGAATATGGCAGATTTGCCTAAAGTCCCTTCAAAAATTTAAGTTGAAAGTTTCTGTAGTTTCCATGGACACCATTTGTTTGTCAGAAGAAAACAAGTCAAGAAAACCAAATTGAAAAGAGAAGAGAAAGATTTGACTCAAAGGAAAATAGACCCGTAATAATAAAAGAATGTAGCACTGAAATAAGTCTAATAGATGTCAGGTTTAATATAAAGGAAGAACTGATGGTTTAAAACATGATCACAAATTCTGAATCAGTTTAATTTCACACAGCTGACAGTTTGTTACAAGAAAACCAGTTTAGATATAATTCCACGTTTCTAGAAAATGAGTCGACAAAATTATTTGTTTAAAGGGAAAAGTAATCAAACAGATATTACAACAAAAAATATATCTTTAACTTGAGGTGAATTCATCCTGTACCAAAGCTCAACAATGGCTTGAATATCAATGTGGGGAAGAAGACTATTTTCCTTATTATATGACTAAATTCATGTCTTAATTTCAGATTTTAATAAAAATCTTTCTTATTCACTGTCATTCTCTAATTTCACATCAGAGAATCAGAGTTTTCATCCTGGATGATGGAGTCATGGGTGTCAAAGACGACACGGTGAAGCTTTTATTGTTTGGAGGTGTCTTCATCTAAGACAGAGACCCTTCATTTTGTGATGCTATTTGAAGAATGTTACACTGTGCTGTCTGTCTGTTTCCCTCACGGCGAGATGGTTCTGGGTTGAATCCACCTCCCAGTTATAATGTCTGTTCTGCTTCAGCTGTGAGCGTTAGGGAGAATCTATCACCTCTGTAAATTATGGTTATCAATTATTCAGACTTTTTTTTTTCAAAAAAAACAACAAAAAATAACAAAGAAAGAAAAGAAAGAAACTAAATGCATGTCTGTGATTACTGTATATCAGGCTTTTCAGGGCAAAAAAAATCAAAAGTATTAATGCAGAGGTTAAAAAACTCATTTATAAAGTATAATACACTTTACATGACTAATACCCAATCTGCTGTATTCGGATGAATTCTTTTTGTACATCTCCAACGTGCAAGAATCAATACCCCGTCTTTTAAAACTGATTAATACTTATTCAAGATTTTCAATTACTTGAAAAGAGTGAGTTGAAGCCAAAATATTTAACAGAGGTGGACAGATAAAGCTATTTGTAATTGATCCACTTAAGCCTTCAGCAGTTTCCCCATAGCTCAGCACGATACTAACTAAAAATCTTAATCTCCTGAGATTAAAACGACAACATGGAGTCTACTTCTGTCCTTGTTGGGAAGATAATTGCTGTCTCATTGATTGTATTGCCATGCCAACTTTTTCTCTTTCAATCCATTCTATGCTTTATTCATCAATCATATTTCAAATAGTTGGATTCCACTATAATGTGACTTTTTTCAAATTGTAAAACAGTCAGAATCTCAAAGAACAGCTCAACACTAAGAGATGAGGTTGGGTTAAACTTTGGGTTTAACCCAATGAGGTTGGGATTAAATTTTACAGTCGTCTTTCTTTGGATTAGCCCAATCCTTTTTCTACTGTGTGCAGAAGGTTCCTGTATTTATTTGAACTGAGAGCCTCGTTTCATTTCCAGGTTGTTAGGTTTTGGATCATTTAGTGTGTTCCATCTGTGGAATTTAATTGGAAACATATTTCATAAAACAAATAAGTCCCAAGAGAAATGAACTGTGAAAGCAAACACGTATTTCCTGAACTTACCCATATGGTTTCTGTGGCTTCATTTGACTAAAGTTTTGTGCTTTTAGAATTTGTGCAAATTGTACTTTGAAGGTTTTCATTCCAAAATAAAAGTGGACCTTAAACAGAACATTACCAACAAGATGAATATTATCTCGATTTGCTTTCTCTTTCTTTTCCTTTGTAACAACGACGTGCCGTCTACAATGAAAATGAAATGAAAGTGATGGGACTGTCACGGCTCATGCCCAGACACGTAATACCAATTTGTTCAGATGGTTTCATACAAATAAATGCTCTCACAGTCAGTTCAAATGTGGCACTTGCTGTAAATAAGATGAAGAATTGATTTGACCTCAGAATAATTTAGTTGTTTTTTTTGGGGGGGTTTTTTAAATTAAAAAAAAAAATTGACCTCAGAATAATTTAGTTTCGATCGCACTGACCTCTTGAAAGATGCTGAGTTAGCAGTAAATGCATCTGCCAAAGGCAAAGAGAAAAGAAATCATCCAACTTTGGTTTTCCTATTAAAAAAGATTCAAAACATTTTCATTCATGGGAAAAATAATCTGACTTTAAAAAGTATTCTGCGTGAAAATAAATATTTGGAGGTCACCTGCATTTAAGAACAAAACTATTATTAAAGTTACAGTTACTAGAATCCCGGAACATCACAAAAACACTGCAAAAGATCATTAATTTTTAACAATCAATAATATAAATCCTGTATTTTCAAATCTTTCTACAGAACAGGACATTTTTAGTCACCAGAATGTAAAGAAAAGACAAACATCCTGTCTCAGAGAATTAAAGAGAGTTCAGGAAAGTGCTGTCAGACCAAAGACAAATGCATTTAGTTGGAACCAAATAATTTTATTTGCTTTGAGATTTATCACAATAAACAGCAGACAGCATCAAATGTTATCAGATCAGTTCTCCTGTTAAAACAATACACAGATTTCTGTGTTTAATCTGAAGATTTAGGATGGATAATATGCATGAAATACATCTAACTTTAGATTTTTTTTTGTCTTCACTAGCACGTAAATGCAACAACCCAGCGCTCACCAACTATAAAGTCACAAGCAAAATCCCAAAAGTCTTTATTAAAAAGAGTTCAGATTACAGCAGACTGACAGCAATATCCCATAAAAAAAACTCGAACGGGAATCCATGGTGAGCATTAATCTCCTCATTCTTTTAAGCAGCTTGAGATCAACACCTGATCGATCCAATACAGTCACGTTCAGTGATGTTCAGTGAGGATATTCACATCCCCTGAGTTTATGGCTCATGACAACCGTTGACATGCTAATAAAAATTCAGATGCTGTGAACATCGTAAATGTGTGAATTTATATCAGCTTGCTCGCCACGAGAATTTCCGCCATGAGATTCTCATGAGAATTTTAGCATGTATGGTTGATCTATGCATGTATCTATGTATCCACCTATCTAAACTAACGTAATTTTATGTAATCTAATCTAACCCTTGTTTTATGTTGAAAAACAATTACTTTTAAAAGCCAAAAAACAGTTTAAACCAATAATAAAATTATTTTAGAATATATTTAGGTTAGAACAGAGACATAATACATTTTTAATTTCAACACTATATTTAAAAAAAAAAAATTCTCATATTTTCAGTGCTCAACAATTTCAATGCTGCCCATGATGGACAGAATGTAACCGTGTGCTTTCTGCAGATGTAATTCTTGGATTTTACACAAGAGGTATTTGCTTTACCGACAGACCTGGTATCTTTTCTGTTTCGTTACACCTGTGTCCACTAGATGTAGACGCAGGTGGATGACCTGACTGTGACCTTTTCAATGACAGCTGCCGCTGCTGGAGATTGAGCTGACCCGGAAAAAGGAAAAAGCTGATGTTGGTACAATTTCCTGGGATTCCATTGGTGGTTGATTACAATACTAAGAAAAACATAATTTTGAGAAAAATGCACTTCCATTCAACTAAAAATATTAAATGTTGAACCCCGAAACTGCCATTATGTTTTGATCTTGTGCGAGTTTCTCGTCACAAGACTCACCTGTGTGATTCAAGCTAATTAAAATCGACCAAACGGCAACATGACGTCTGTTCGTTTTACACACTTCAGTGAGAGCACGAGGACTTAGTTCTTATATTATCACCATGCCTCCCAAAAGTTGGAGAAAAACTAAGTGACAATGAGTGCTTTCTTGAATAAAAGACAATCAAAAGTTAATGAAGTAACAGAGACAGATATTACTGTGGATAGTACAGATAAAGACGCAGAAGAAGCCAAGCGAAAACCAGCAAAATTCCAAACATTTGTAACGCAATGTTTCAATGGGTGAGGCATGGCTAAACGTCAGCGCACAGGACAAAATAATGGGGGTGCAGCTTACAAAAAATCTGCATGGAAAGGCTCCCTCAGCTTGGTGTAGTGTCCACAGGAGAATATATGAATTAGAGGCAAAGAAAATTAATGAGTAAAAAAGAAAATTGAAATGTACATCTTTTTTTTATTTCTAAAACTGTTTTTTTAAACAATGACCACCAAACTGTAACATTTTGATAAAAATAAAATGCAAATTCACCCTTTTCCCCCCATTTCACTTTAAACAGTTATGACATCGTTATTAATAAAATCATTGAAATTAACAGTTTGTTTAGTTTTTATAGTTACTATTGGTAAAACTCAATCCTTGCATACAGCTTCTACCGCATATTCTGGTTTTTTGGGATGTATAAACGTCATGTTGGGATGCACAATTCTTTTTGAAGCGCATCCCAGGGATGCACTACTTTCTGTAGGTACTTGCTTCTCCATTTCACCTGTACATTCCACCTAATACCAGAATTTCCTTTATGGTGTCCTTTAGGGGACCAAGTGGAACCCCTAAAGGACACCCTGGTGGACTACTGGTTGAGAACCACTGCTTTACAACAAACTAAATCTCTGCTTTCAACAACTCAATGTTTACAGGAAGGACATATCCCAGTACCACAATATTTGTCTCCCCCCACCTGTCTGTCTGTCTGTCTGTCTGTCTGTCTGTCTGTCTGTCTCCCCCTCTCCCCCAGTCCGTGTGCCTCTGTGGCCCTGTGTCCTCCAGTCTCTGTCAGTCTGTAGTTCTGTAAAATTAAGTGACCAGAGGTCTCTAGGTGTGACTTTTGTCAGTTTTTCTTCGGCAAACACAATAAGCATTTGAAAATGTACTTTTTTACTAACTAAACTTCTTCCCTGGAGTCTCTGTGCTCTATGTTCTCCCAGGTTTTTCTCAGGTTCACCCCTCATCCGCCCATCCGCTATGGACCTGCTCTTCCCATCCCACCAGTACCACCCCTAACCTAATTATCGGCTGGGGTCCGGCTTCCTTTTTCCTCCGCGCCACCATACTGTTCCACCCCTCATCCGCCCATCCGCTGTGGACCATCTGCTGTGGACCTGCTCCTCCCATCCACCATTATCACCCCCCACCTATCCATCAACTGGGGTCCTGCTGCCCTTTCTTCCTTGGTGTCATCTTACTTTTCCACCCCTCATCCGCCCAGCCGCCGTGGACCTTCCTCTGTGGACCTGCACCTCCGAGCCCACCAGTATCACCCCCATCTCTCCATGTGCTGTGCACCTTATCCTCCAAGCCCACCAGTACCACCCCTCAACTATCCATCGGCTGGGGTCCTGCTTCCTTTCTTCCTTCTTCCTCCATACAGTCATCCACACAGCTGTAATTGTGCCTTGACTTTAGCAACCTTAACCATATTGACACTGACTCTATCTGGCCTATCTGTCACTCTCTCTCTGTCTCTTTCTCTCTGATGCTGTTCTTGTCTTCCTTCGATTTCTTTTCCACCCAACCGGTCGAGGCGGATGGCCGCCCAAAAGAGTCTGGGTCCTGCCCGGAGTTTCTTCCTCATGGAGGGAGTTTTTCCCCGCCACTGTCGCTTATGCTTGCTCTGGAGGGTTCAGTTGGGTTTCTCTGTCTGTTAAAGCGCTTTGAAATGTCTGCTGTCGTGATTAAGAGATATATAAATAAAACTTGATAACTTGATAACTTTTTCTTGTCTGAGTCTCCGTTGTCCTTTTTCACTTCTACAAACTCGAACATATCTTTAAGATGAGGCCATGGGTTTTCTTCCTCCGCCTCATAAAACTCCGGCTCATCATGTTCATCCGATTCAACGGAGGCTTCTTCGCAGTCGCCACCGCGGTCTTGTTTTGAGCTGATTGGGTAGGGGATGACGTATTTCCGCTTTTACGTAAATCCCAGTTGAGAACGTGTACTGTGCTAGGTTTCCTTCTTTGACGAACACTGTGTGTGGCCAATTGCATTTTTTGAGGGGGGGGGGGGGGGGGGCAAAAAAAACCAACAACAGTCAAACTAAAAGTGACGAGTATTCATGAGCCCTCTCAGAAATTAACTCGAGGAAGAGTAAAAATCTTTGCCTTGGAAATGTATTCGAGTAAGAGTAATAAGTATGAAAGAATTCTAGTATTTGAGTAAAGTAAAAATCCTCAGAATCTGTACTTAAGTACAGTACTTAAGTAAATTACTCCGTTACTGTCTACTCCTGCCATCTTTAGATGTCTATGTCCACTCTGTGGATTATGATTGCTGCACTCTTTGGTTTTCAACTGACAGAGGGTCTCTGGGTCTCTGACAGATCCTCTATCTCTGGAATATTTCCCTCTGTGTCACTATCTGAGTTCAGAATCTGTGATTGAGCGTCTTCAGCTGTAAAACTTCTGGAGCTCATTTTTGGTTTGCTGCTCAAAGAGATGACCTGAGAAATGTGACAAGAACAAGGGAGAGAAAGTCCCTCCTCCACACACACCTGGGTCTCTGTCAGTCAAAATACAGACACCAAACAGGCGTGTTTATTGTCCATCTGTACAGCTACTTACCCAGATTAAAGTGTCTGGGTAAAACCTAACCCGAACCCTGACTCTAACCCTAAACCACTACATCATCTGCGTAGAAAAACTCTGCACAGACTTGTGTCCAGATTTTACACACCAGTTACCCAAGGGCTAGTCCAATCCAGCCTCTCTCAAATGTTCTTTGATGTGATTTCATTTATTAATGCTATATTACTGACGTATGCTATGCTAAGTCAACACACCTTGACCTGCTACGATGAGGCCAGGCTGGCTGGACGGGCCACATAATGAGACGCCAAAGAACTGGTTTTAATGAAGTCCAGGGAGTCTCACACAGGACGGTCTGTCAAAGTCTGAAAGTCTTCCTGTAACGGTTGGTTTTTCATTTTTGATGCAGACACTAGAAATGAGAGCACACGTCTCTGATCTGCCTCCTGACTGGTCACCACAAACACACAATGACTGTGGACACATCTCACCAGATCGGCCACAGCGGTGATCAGTGACTGTATAGGGGCGGCCACCCCAGATGATGATGGTAGAAGGTTTGCATGATGTTAAAGTCACTTAACTTAAGGTGGACGCAGAATATCATTCTATGAATTATCCCAGTGAGAGTCGGAGTATTTCCATTTCTGTGGGTTTTTTTCATATTACATTTAGTTAACACAAAAATTCCTCCTCCATTTCATTTTCCATGTCAGTTCTCACCATGATGGTGACACATAAAAGCATTGTACAGGAGGTGGAGGTGGGGGACTTTCTAAGCACTTGGCCTGAACAAACCTCAGGAAATCAACAGGTTGCACTGCAATAAACTTGAGAGGGCTGGAGAGAGAAAGCACTTAAGTGTCAAAGATGTGAATTGCATGATTTCCGCTCTCTGTGAGTGCATGATAAAAAGACACAGCCTCTGACGTCAGCTTTTATTCCAGATCCATCCAGCAGTGTGTCTGACTGTCTGTGTGGGATTGTGTGGCTGCGGTGTTTCAAGCGGTGTATTTACACCGACCTTCTCCTGCATTATCTCTGGACCCTGGTCATTACATCTGTTCACATTTGGAAGCCACTTGCTGTCCTTCATTTGTGTTCCACAGCAGTCTTGACGCAATTTACCTTCACAAAGTTGAAGAATATGTCTTAAAAACATTTTACTGAATGGGTTATTGATTATAACTCCATGAGACTGTGGCCTCACAGGAAAAGAACATATCTAAAAATACGTTTTATTCAAACATTTGTAGGTGTTTGAGGCTCTGAAGAAGGTGAACTAGCAGACATGGCATTATGGCTTTATGCTGCTGAATGAACACTCATTCCATTTCAGGCTCTGTGGAGCTTTATTGAAGAATATAGTGGTTCTTCATGAATGTTAACAGCAGTAAACTAACAAACACAATGGCAAAAGGTTATGGGGGGGGCAGTTTATTCACAATGACACCTCAACGTGTTCCATTTGCCACGCTGTTCAAGATTACCAGCGTTAAAGACTACAGTGCAGATACCATCCATCCATCCATCCATCCATCCATCCATCTTCCACCGCTTATCCGTAGTCGGGTCGCGGGGGCAGTAGCTTCAACAGGGAGCCCCAAACTTCCCTTTCCCCGGCCACATCCACCAGCTCTGACTGGGGGATCCCAAGGAGTTCCCAGGCCAGTGTTGAGATATAATCCCTCGACCTGGTCCTGGGTCTGTCCCGAGGTCTCCTCCCAGCTGGACGTGGCAGAAACACCTTCCTAGGGAGGCGTCCCAGAGGCATCCGCACCAGATGCCCAAACCACCTCAACTGACTCCTTTCCATGCGAAGGAGCAGCGGCTCAACTCTGAGCCCCTCGTGAACAGCAGTGTTTCTACCTTATCTCTAAGGGAGACACCAGCTATCCGCCTGAGAAAGCCCATTTCAGCCGCTTGTATCCGCGATCTCGTTCTTTCGGTCATGACCCATCGCTCATGACCATAGGTGAGGGTAGGAACGAAGATTGAACGGTAGATGGGATGCACGAGAAGCTCCTTCGGAGGTGCGAATTGAAAGCCTCACGGACCGAGTCCTCCTCCAGACATTCCCAGTTCACCCGCACTACTCTTTTGGGCTTACCAGGTCTATCCAAAGGTTTCCTCCGCCAACGGACCCAACTCACCACCAGGTGGTGATCAGTTGACAGCTCTGCCCCTCTCTTCACCCGAGTGTCCAAAACACATGGTCGGAGGTCAGATGATACGATCACAAGATCAATCATTGACCTCCGACCCAGGGTGCTCTGGTACCAGGTACACTTGTGAGCATCGTTGTGTTCGAACATGGTGTTAGTTATGAACAATCCTTGACTAGCACAGAAGTCCAACAACATAACACCGCTTGGGTTTAGATCAGGGAGGCCATTCCTCCCAATCACGCCCCTCCAAGTGTCTCCATCATTGCCGACGTGTGCATTGAAGTCCCCCCATGGAGTCCCCTGCAGGGATCCCTTCAAGGACCCCCTTTAGGGACCCCAAGAAGCCGAATACTCTGACCTGATATTTGGTGCGTATGCACAAATAACAGTTAGAGTTTTCCCTCCCACAGCCTTAAGGCGTCGGGAAGCGACCCTCTCATCCACCGGGGTAAACTCCAACACAGCGGCACTCAGCCGGGGGCTTGTGAGTATCCCCACACCCACCCTGTGCCTCATGCCTGACGCAACTCCGGAGTAAAACAAGGTCCAACCCCTATCCAGGAGTTGGGATCCAGAACGGAGGCTATGCGTGGAGGTAAGCCCCACCAGATCCAACTAGTAACGCTCCACCTCCAACACAAGCTCCGGCTCCTTCCCCGCCAGTGAGGTGACATTCCACGTCCGCAAAGCCAGCTTTTGCCACCCGGGTCTGGTTCGTCGTGACCCCCTGTCGTCACTGCCACCCATATGGCAGCGCACCCAACCCCGTCGGTCTGCCCTGTGGGTGGTGGGTCCACAGGGGTGGGAAGAGTCCACGTTACCTTTTCGGGCTGAGCCCGGCCGGGCCCCGTGGCAGACCCGGCCACCAGGCACTCGCTGACGGGCCCTCTGTCCAGGCCTGGCTCCAGACGTGGGCCCCGGGCTTCCTCCGGGCAGGGTCACGTTTTTCCCTTTCCGATTTTTCATGGGATCTTCTGAACCACTCTTTCTCTGGCCCTTCACCTGAGACCTGTTTGCCTTTGGTGACCCTACCAGGAGTACAAGACTCCCGACAACGTAGCTCCCAGGATCCTTAGGGCACACAAACCTCTCCACCACGATAAGGAGATGGTTCCTTGGAGAGGCAGTGCAGATACCAGCTACCAGATACCAGCTACCAGATACCAGCTACCACTGCACTGCTGGTCTGACCCACAGTGTCACATAAACTAGTAGTAATAGTAGTATTAGCAGTAGTAGTATAGTGGTAGTAGTAGTAATAATAGTAGTAGTAGTAGTAGTAACAGTAGTAATAATAATAGTAGTAGTAATAGTAGTAGTAGTAGTAGTAATATTAGTAGTAATAGTAGTAGTAGCAGTAATAGTAGTAGTAATAGTAGTAGTAATAGTAGTAGTAGTAGTAGTAGTAGTAGTAATAGTTGTAGTAGTAGTAGTAATAGTAGCAGTAACAGTAGTAGTAATAGTAGTAGTAATAGTAATAATAGTAGTAGTAGTAGTAGTAGTAGCAGTAGTAATAGTAGATAGATAGATAGATAGATAGATAGATAGATAGATAGATAGATAGATAGATAGATAGATAGATAGATAGATAGATAGTAGTAGTAATAGTAGTAGTAGTAATAGTAGTAGTAATAGTTGTAGTAATAGTAGTAGTAGTAGTAATAGAAGTAGTAGTAGTAATAGTAGTAGTAGTAATATTAGTAGTAGTAGTAGTAGTAGTAATAGTTGTAGTAATAGTAGTAATATTAGTAGTAATAGTAGTAGTAGTAGTAGTAATAGTTGTAGTAATAGTAGTAGTAGTAGTAATATTAGTAGTAATAGTAGTAGTAGTAGTAGTAGTAATAGTTGTAGTAATAGTAGTAGTAGTAGTAATAATAGTAGTAATAGTAGTAATAGTAGTAGTAGTAGTGGTAGTAATAGTAGTAGTAGTAGTAATGGGATTATTATTAGTATTCATTCTTTCCGCTGGTACCACTAATGTTTCCTTCCTGACCCCGTTGGACTGTTGGTCAGAGACGTCACAGTAAATGGAATCAGTTCACTTCATTCATTCGTGTTAAATCCACGCAGCTTCCCACGCGGAGTGAAGGTGAATGAAGCCTCACCTGTCCTCCTCCTCCTCCTCCTCCTATTCCTCCTCCTCCTCCACCTCCTCCTCCTCTTCCTCCTCCTCCTCTTCCTCCTCCTCCTCCTCCTCCTCCTCCTCCTCTTCCCTCTCCTCCTCCTCTTCCTCCTCCTCCTCCTCCTACTCCTCCTCTTCCTCCTCCTCCTCCTCCTCCTCCTCCTCCTCTTCCTCCTCCTCCTCCTCCTCCTCCTCTTCCTCCTCCTCCTCCTCTTCCTCCTCCTCCACCTCCTCCACCTCCTCCTCCTCTTCCTTCTCCTCTTCCTCCTCCTCCTCCTCCTCCTACTCTTCCTCCTCCTCTTCCTCCTCCTCTTCCTCCTCCTCCTCCTCCTCTTCCTCCTCCTCCTCCTCTCCACCTCCTCCACCTCCTCCTCCTCTTCCTCCTCCTCTTCCTCCTCCTCTTCCTCCTCCTCCTCCTCCACCTCCTCCTCCTCTTCCCTCTCCTCCTCCTCTTCCTCCTCCTCCTCCTCCTCCTCCTCTTCCTCCTCCTCCTCCTCCTCCTCCTCTTCCTCCTCCTCCTCCTCTTCCTCCTCCTCCACCTCCTCCACCTCCTCCTCCTCTTCCTTCTCCTCTTCCTCCTCCTCCTCCTCCTCCTACTCTTCCTCCTCCTCTTCCTCCTCCTCTTCCTCCTCCTCCTCCTCCTCTTCCTCCTCCTCCTCCTCTCCACCTCCTCCACCTCCTCCTCCTCTTCCTCCTCCTCTTCCTCCTCCTCTTCCTCCTCCTCCTCCTCCACCTCCTCCTCCTCTTCCCTCTCCTCCTCCTCTTCCTCCTCCTCCTCCTCCTCCTCTTCTTCCTCCTCCTCCTCTTCCTCCTTGTCCTCCTCCTCTCCTCCTCCTCTCCTCCTCCCCCCTGACGGACCCGCCCCTCGGACCGGTGCTTCTCTGTCCTTAAACCCCAGCAGCTGCTCGGTGGGAGCAGAGGCGCAGGAGGAGAGCGCAGAACGGCTGGGGGAGAACCGCGGAGCGCAGACACGCTGACCGGGGAGCGGAACACAGGCTGGCTCGGTGCGCAAAAAGGCGCGTTTTCTATTTTACGCACGGAGAAAAGCGTCACTGATGAACACACAGGAACAGACTGGGACCGAAACATTCACGCCCGGGTCTCCTGCTCCAGCAGGGCGGACTCCAGGAGAACATCTCCCCGCTTCCACCCGAGGATGTGTCGGAGAAGCTGCATGGAAACTTTGAATGTTCATACTTGGCACCAGGATCCTTCACCCCGATATGTAATCAATTAAATCTATTTTTGGTGGTTTTAATATGACTTTCGGTCTTCAACAGTAAAAATGGATCCTTTATTTAACATCACCAATCTTGCCTCGAATTTGAACGTCGGCTCCAACGACACCAACAACGGGACCGAGTACTGGAACCAGTTTGTGCAGCCAGTCTGGAGAATCGTCCTTTGGGCCATCGCGTACAGCTGCATAGTGATAGTGTCAGTTGTGGGTAATCTGACAGTCATCTGGATTATAATGGCCCATAAACGCATGAGGACCGTCACCAACTATTTCCTCCTGAACCTGGCGTTCGCGGAAGCCTCCATGTCCGCCTTCAACACGGTCATCAACTTCATCTACGCCGTGCACAACGAGTGGTACTTCGGTCTGGTCTACTGCCGCTTCCACAACTTCTTCCCCATCGCGGCTGTGTTCGCCTCCATCTACTCGATGACCGCCATCGCCCTGGACAGGTGAGCCGCGCGTAAACGTTTGGAGCGCAGATCGGAGGTGTTTTGAATATTTATTATCACTGATAAATATTTCAATCCATTATCAAAACACTGCAATAACATCATTGTGCTCATGTATGTATGGCATTTTAGTTTAGATAGCATTTACATTTTGCTGCAGACCCCAAAATAGAAGCCCACGGATCCCTATTTTGAAATCTATTGGTTCACAGCAATTACAGTATTTTCTCGTACTATAAGGCGCACCCAAAAGCCTTTAATTTTCTCAATTTCTTATAATACAATTTGATTTATATATGAAAAAAGTTTTAAAATAGATTAAATATGAGATAGATTATAAATGAGTGAAATCTTTTACATTTCTCTCCAAATCAATGAATATATTATATCGAAAATTGAATATATTCTTAATATATTGAGAGCACTGCATAGAACCGAATGGATAGAACAGGAAATTCTATATTGGATCCCCTTTGAAGAGAAAACCCTACAAATAAACGCACTCATCTCATGATGCTGGGATACTTTGGATGTTTTTCTGAAGAAGGTTCCCCAAAACAATTAAAAGGATGCCCAGATTTGACAGATTTCTGTTCTTCCTCCAGTAGGACTATGTAATCTGTAGGCTTCAGATTAAATCAGTGGGATTTGGATGAACAGAATGACTTCTTTTGAGACAGAAAACACATTCTCCCTCAATGGATTCTTTAAAAAAAGGTGATAATTGAATGCATTTTAATTTAAAATCAATAAAAGGTGACCTAGAGTTGTGTTCTCAGTGATGTGAGGAGCTTGTTCCTCCTTAAGATAGAAGCCTGTAGATGTAGACACTGAAGGATTTGTTGGGTTGTTTGAGAAAGTTTCCCATCTCGATTTTGCTTAGAAAAGGTGTGGCTGGGGGGAGTTACGTGTGCATATTGATGGTGTCTCATCCTTTCAATGAACAGTCACGTCTTTAGGGAACCCTATTCATCAACTGGATGTCTGTTTGTGACAATGAGGCTGAATGGAAATGGGATGAAATGCCTGGACTGAATCTTTATGAGTGTGTGTGCCTCTGGGATGATAAGAGCGGATCTTTGGAGCGACTTCTTTTGTCTTGACACCTCTTCCCCTCAACCAATAACGGCCTGCCGTACCTCTAACTGCAGGTATATCGCTCAATCAGAATGTGATTTACACCTGATTTATGCTGCAGGTAACTAATATTTTAGTGATCAAAGTGAGAAAGAAAATGCTGGTTTATCTGCTTTCAAGGTTGTAAAAATGTGATCATGGTTGTGGTGTATTAAAGAAGGTTATACGATCTTACCTGACCTTTGCTGTCACGTGGTAGGTAAAAAAAATTGGGAAAGAGTTGAACCATAAAACCTAAAGTGTGATAGGATGAGTCATTTCCTGCCCAGCCCTGATCATGAAGCACGAAGTTATTTAAATATATTAAAGCGTCAGTCGAGAAACATTCCAACCATTGAAAATATGCTTATAATCAGTGACACATGGAGTGGGGAGATAATACAATGGCCGGACCATCATCATCACAGTAAACGCTGCTCTGTGCTTTCTTTAATGGTGATTATGGTCTAATCACATCCCCTCGTGTCGGAGTGATTTTGCAAAACTTGTACCATTTCACTCCCTACTATGAATGTTATTCTTTTCCTCAGAGAAAAAACTGTCATTAGATTCATCTTGTACAAACATACAGTATGTTTTTACAAACTTTTCTGCGGTAAAATAATTTCCCAGCAGCTGTGGAGCCTCTGACCAGCAGCTCATTGTCCTGTTTATAACTAGTTTTTTCTCCATTAAATTTCCGGTTGCCACTGATAGCTTCTGATAATCACTGATAATCACTTCTCTTCTGCCTTCATGCTTGAACTGATCATTCAGGATGAGCAGGGGGTTGGGGGGTTGGGGGTGGGGGTGCTCAGACAGCAAAGATGCTCTTGATTAGGCTGATTGCACAAGATGAATCACTTATCTAATATCTAATGTATATGCCGTACAAGTCAAGTCAATTAGCAGGTCATCAATAAAGAATAATCAGTGAGACAGAATTAGTGCTGCTGCTCAGAACACCCCCCTATCTGTAAATGTGCCCCCCCCCGCCCGCTCCTGCAGTTTGTCAGGAGATGATCTTGTTGGACATGATGGACAGTGGTGGACCCAGACTCTGTTCTTACGCTGCAGATAAAGAGAAGCTAAGATGTTAGAGAAAAACACCCGTCATCTGTGGCAGCGGTTATTTCATTCCAAAGGAGCTTTTATGGAGCGAAAGGAGAAACTTTGACAGAACATTAAATGTTACTGTGCAGCGTAGGGCTACTGACATCTGAGTTTAATATAGAGAACACCAATACACCTGACAGCCCGGGGTAATAATAATAACATAATAATAAAAAATTTTAAAAAATGATAATGACAATAATTGTAATAATACTAATGATACTACTACTACTACTACTACTACTACTACTAATAATAATAATAATAATAATTATAATTATAATTATAATTATAATTATAATTATAATTAGAATTAGAATTAGAATTATAATAGTAATAATAGTAATATAATAATAATAATAATAATAATAATAATAATAATAATACTCCGCGGTGGCGTCGTGCCCGGAGTGTCCCCCGCCTCACGCCCTGAGACTGCCGGGATACGCGCCGGCTCCCCTGCGACCTGCGTTTGCGGATTAAGCGGGTTCGAAAATGAATGAATGAATAATAATAATAATAATAGTGACATTGTTTCTATAGCACATATTAAAACATACTACATTCCACAAATGAACTATACATAGTTATAAAGTGTATTTATTAACATGGTGACTGATGGATCCAGAAGAATCCATTCACATCATGAAAGCTATCGGTTGTGCTTTCAGTCCCTCGGTATAACAAGTTTAAAGTTTCTTTGTCACATCCTCAACATATCCCTGCAGGCAATGAAATGCTGAGCCTGGGGTGAAAATATGAAATATAGTGAGGGTGGAAGAGAGAAGCTTATACTGAGAGGCATAACCAAGTGGCCGGGAACATCTGTGCCAAGTGTGGATTGGAATTACCCGACTCTCCGTCAACCCGTCGGTGATAGATGTGGTGAGACCAGCTGACTGTAGCATCACAAGGAATGATGTAGCATCACTAGGGGCTGAAGGAGCAACTGGAGGATGTGGAGGTCAAAGTGGTTCCAGGGGTGACTGGAGCATCAGGGGTCATGACCCCGAAAGTGGAGGATTGGCTCCATCAGATTCCAGGATAACACCTGAGATCTGTCTGAGTCTGTTCAAACTCACACAAACACACACACACACACACACACACACACACACACACACACACACACACACACACACACACACACACACACACACACACACACACACACACACACACACACACACACACACACACACACACTCAAATTGACATATTAAAGAGCCACTTTCTAAGGAGGTGTCTCATGTATCAGTTTATTAATTACAACCAATGGCACTTGTACTAATAAATGTATCACTCAGGCCGTATAAATGAAGTAGAAGCTATTAATTAGAGAAACGTTTAGGTTGGGCGGTGGAGAAAAGTCTTTGCTGTTGACTCATTTATAATCAAGCTCTTAAATGTTAAGATGCTCATGGCTGCAGTTTTAAATGCTAGTAACTGATTAATGGGGTAAACAGCTGTTGTGATGCTGCTGTGGATCAGTGGTAGATCGGGTCGTCCAATGATTCAAGGATCAGCTCGATTCCCACTCCCCCATAGTCATTTGTTGAGTCTTTGGGCAAGGCACTTTACCCTTCTTTCCATCAATGAAGCACACGCTGAGTACAGTAGAGTACAGTAGAGTAGAGTAGAGTAGAGTAGAGTAGAGTAGAGTATAACTATTTATCCCTTAAGGAGGTTCCATCAGAGAAATTAATTTCACAGTAAGACAGCACAGTAAGTACACAAAACACAGAAAAAGCACACAGAAAGCACCAGCACATAAAAAGCAGTACAACACCACATAGAAAGAGTAATAAATAAATATCCCATCAAGAATATATAAATAGAAAATATATAATAATAATAATAATAATAATAATAATAATAATAATAATAATAATAATAATAATAATAATAATAATAATAATAAGCGGCTCGGTGGCGCAGTGGTTAGCGCTGCCGCCTCACAACACGGCGGACCCGGGTTCGAGTCCCGCTCTGTGCGGAGTTCGCATGTTCTCCCCGTGTCTGCGTGGGTTCTCTCCGGGTTCTCCGGCTTCCTCCCACCTCCAAAAGCAGGCGCTTCAGGTTGATTGGCTGGTCCCAAATTCACCGTAGGAATGAGTGTGTGTGTGAATGCTTGTTTGTTTCTATGTGGCTCCGCGGTACACTGGCGTCGTGCCCGGAGTGTCCCCCGCCTCACGCCCTGAGACTGCTGGGATAGGCACCGGCTCCCCCACGACCTGCGTTAGCGGATTAAGCGGGTTGGAAAATGAATGAAAAAAGGATTATTATTATTATTATTATTATTATTATTATTTTGGTATATTATTATTATATAGGTATTGTAATAATAATAATAATAATTATTATTATTATTATTATTACTATAAATGTTAATAAGCCAACAGGAGACAGTTGGCAGCAGTTCTCTTAGACATATACAGACATATACAGTATATACCTATACTGAACTGCATTGTGGGAAGTACTTCAGTATAAGTATAGTGTGCTGAGTGTTGCAGATTGATGATAGATATTAGTGTCCTTAATGGGAATTGTTGATAATAAAGTGTTAGCCAAGGCCATGACAAGCCTCCAGCTCTGCGACCACTCACCTGCCCCCCCCACCCCCACCCCCACCCCACCTAAAAACAAGAGAGGGATTGTCTGGACTGGTTATTTCTACCTGCTTCAGGCCTCAGTCACAACACAAATGGACCAACATTTTGGAGCAGTAAACAATGTTTAAGGTTTAAGTCATCAAATAACAAGTTTGATGCATATTTAATCTGTGCAGGTTCAGACAAATTGATTTTCCTGCTTTGGGGATGTAGAGAAATGAAGACATTCCAGTAAATAATGCATGAGTTACATGAACAATGGGATTGGGATCACTGCAATGTGTGAGAATTGAGTTTTCAAAGTATTTCCTTTTGATACCAGGAACAGTTTTCATTCTACAGCTCTCCCACCTCCTTCCTTCGATTGCCCCCTTCCTCCTCTCCCTCCTCCAGCCGTTGTCCTCAGAGGGGTATCGTGGGAAGCTGTGCCTTTTCTGGTTCTTTTTATAATTCATGCTCTGCACCTGAGAATAGGAAGAATGCATTTCCACAACAGCGGGAGGACAGGATGTGACCGGAATGTGGCAGGAAGAAGAATACGCCTCAAGTCTCTACCCCACAGGTGCATCGGTTTCCATTCAGACACCAGTATTTCTACTCTTAGTGAATTTTCTTTGTAAATTTTAGGTTTTCAATGATGTTTGAGGCATTTCCCCAATCATGAGCAATTTATTTAGTTATTAATGTTGGAAAACTACACATGTAAAAACACATTCTGTTGAATTTCAGGTTCAAACAATTTGTCTGGTGGAGTTCCTTTGACAGAGTGAGTCATAAAAACCAATAAAGTGCCTGATTATTGTATTTATTAAAATGTTTTATTGGAGACAGAAAGCTTTCATCAGCCTGGAAAATAGTTGGAATATACCATAGAGATAAAAATCAAGAGAGGAGTGCATCAAGGCTGTGTCTTATCACCATGTCTATTGAATTTGTACACAGAAAGTATAATTAGAACACTGAGAATGACCCAGGAATTAATGTTGGAGGTTGAAACATAAATAAACAAAGCTACCATCAAGGAACAATCCAATCACTCAAGATGGACAAATGACTAAGAAATATTTCATTGTGTTGTATTCACTGCCCTGCAAGATGTATGAGCTGTTGTGTGGCTTTGGTAGAACATTAGTATGTGTTTTATGGTTATTTAATGTTTAGTTTACTTTAATGTCATTGTAAATGTATCAACCACTCATTTGCACAAATGAAAATATGCTGATAATAATGTAAGAAAAAGAAAATATAGAAACAAAATGACTGAACAATAACTGCAATCATGTCATTTTTTCCTCTAGAGGAAAAAGTCGATTACAGATGACATTTTGCAGGTTGTGTGTGGGAATTGTTTTTTGCAAGTTAAGCTGATGATACCAGTAACGTCAGAATATTTTTCAGTCGAGAAATTAAATCTGTTACATCCAAATATAAAGAAAAAATGCTTGATGTTTTTTTCTTTTTATTACTTTGTTAGGTTTAAATGTCCTCTTTCTCTCTCTCCATCCACTGTGAAGCTCGTTCGACCGCTGCTTCTGTCAGTCTCAAACTTCTTTGTCGAGTTGGGGGGAAAAAAACCTTTTAATAGTGGCAACAATTCCTGCTTCCGACAACAATTCCGACTGGTAGTCGCTCCAGCAACACCCACGACCTTTATTTCAACGTCTGATATCCAAAACGATGAATGAATGAATGAATGAATGAATGAATGAATGAATGAATGAATGAATGAATGAATGAGTGAATGAATGATCCTCCATTAAGGGAATCATTCATTCCTTTAATGGAGCGTCACGTCTGTCTCTTGTGTTTAGAATGATAGAATTAAGTTAGTTGGCTTCTTGAATTGTTTCAGAACTGATCTCATTCTGAATCTAATTGTGTTTCTGTTTTTAACTTGGTTTTCATTACCTGGAACGTCTTTTATATTTAATTGTGTACTTTAATAAGTAATTTTAATTTTCTCTATATGCTCATGTCTTAGATTAGATTTTGTGTCGACTACATTTGGTTTAATCAACGGAGAGGGAGGCTGAGTAGGGAATGAGTTTTACAGGAGACCCAGACCCAGACCCAGACCCAGATCCAGATCCAGAACCAGAACTGTCTCCCCAGCGTCGCTCTGGGAGTCACGAGTGGAAGGACGCAGGACATACACACACACACACACACACACACACACACACACACACACACACACACACACACACACACACACACACACACACACACACTTCTAGATTCTCCTCACAGACGTTGGAGCTCATCAACAGACGATTAAATCTGTATCTTGACGCTTTGAAGTTGCGTCTGCAGCCAATCAGATTTGCTGCACCTTATTAAGCAACCACTTAATCCAAATGTCAAGAATCCTGATTCAACTCTATTAAACTAATCATCTTAAATTATTGATACGTTATAAAGCGTTAACGGAGACGACATAACCACTGACATTTACAGGAACAGACTCAAACTCATTTTCACTGGGGGCCACATCAGCATCACGGCTCTCCTCAGAGGGCCTGATGTAACTAATAAATGTAACTAAATGTAACTCAGTGTAATGTAACTAAATGTAACTACTCCTTAGTGTTGTGTCAGTGTTTAGTGTTTGTAAATTATTCAAGTTACAAACATGTTTTTGTTTGTAACTTGAATAAGTAATACATTCCGAGTTATTTAACATTAAGGAGTAGTTACATGTATTTTATATTACATTGAGTTACATTTAGTTACATTTATTAGTTACATAGGCTGAATTACTGCATTATGGGAAATGTAGTTTTTGGTCAAAGCACACTTTTGACCTGTTTATTTTTAGACACTCTGACCTTTTATGCTCTCGCGGGCAACATAAAATGATGTGGAGGGCCACTTTTGGCCCCCGGGCCTTGAGTTTGACACGTGTTCCATCCAGTTACTCTTTGAATGATCAGCAACCAGAGTCGCTCATTCTTATTTTGCTGGGTTATTTTCATGACAATGGGCTCAATGTTCTTCCTCAAGAGACAAAATACACACACACACACACACACACACACACACACACACACACACACACACACACACAGTGTGCAGGTGGGTACTGGTTCTAACAGGACACAGCGGCGTCGCCTCCTTTGTTGATGAAATTGAAGGAGCTGAAGGAGTCATATGTATGCATGTCAACAGTCATGGAAACAGCTGCGGCAATTTTTCAATAACCCATCACACACACACATGCACGCACACACACACACACACACACACACACACACACACACACACACACACACCTGCTGATAGCGTTTTACTTAACCTTCTCCACAGCACCGAGGCCCTGAGAGGAATAAACCGCTGAACAGATTCATGATCAAATCACCGGCGTTTTCTTTCAGATTCAATTTGGAGAGGAAAAAAAAAAGAGTCTAAAACGCTTGAAGGCAGGCGATTTGATCTGTGGCTTTGGCCGTCTGCTTCTTGATCACCGTGTCTCTCCTGGAGCCTCGTGGTGTTCCATGTGGATAATTGGAGGTGCGCGTCTCCTCCTGCAATCCAGCGTTAGGAGGAGAGAGATGGTCCATGTAAGAAGACATTAGTCTGCAGAGAGCTTGGTTTGTGGTAATTTAAGCATTTAATAAAAGTCTTAATATTGAGTCTGGCTCAAGAAGCTTCACTTTAAATTATTCTCTCTTTGCAGACGGACAAGTTAAACAGAAAGAAACAGCTTCAAACTGAGAGAGTGAAAATTAGACGAGAAGTGAGACGGGGTTTGAATGTCAGTCTGCAAAGCAAAGCGAATCTTTGTCAGGATTTCTTACAGCTGAGCTGAAGCCTTAGAAATGAACCTGCCCTCAGGGATTTATTGCCTTTTTCTTTTCCGATTTTCCATTTCCCAAAAATCAGGTTTCCATTGGTTCCAATCGTTCTAAAATCACAGAGGGACCAAGCGATTAGGGGATCAGTCGAGCTCAAACCCTGCATGTGTTATAATACTTTTGTGTGTCTGTTAGAGAAAATCAAATTACTGGTATTAGTATACACCTATTATTGGTGGATTTATTGTTCCAGTCGTCTCCGTTAGGGTGGTTTCCTTCCCTCTCCCCTGACAATTTGAGGTGAAGCAATGAGTTTTTATGATTTCACCTTCATTTTATATTTCTGCTCTTTATGAGAGTGGCTGCTTGGCACTGATGGCGGTTTTTAAATCAGGTTTTAATGTTAGCTTTCCACCTGGACGGGTTCTGACTAGGTATTCTGATGCCGACATGAGCAGCAACATGTGTAGTGAAGGTTGTAAAGTGTAAATTCTATATTCATAACTATATCTCAATGCTGCTGCTGTGATGACATAAATTTCCCCACCGTGGGACGAATAAAGAATTATCTTAGCTTATCTAACGTAAATGTAGGCAGATATAAAATAAAAACAATAGTGGAGTCATGTTAATTAAATACCAAATATCTTTTCAGTATCTTTTCCAATTTTAAGAGTCTTTCATTCATTCATTCATTCATTCATTCATTCATTCATTTGTTCGTTCATGAACACTAAATGATCCAACTTTCAGTTGATTGTCTGAGATACGGGTCGCAGCTGTCTACAGGCCAGAGGCAGGGTACACCCAGAATGAGACGCCAGTTCAGCACAGGGCCATAATTGCAAGATATCAACACAAATATAACTCCATCCCAGACATGATGAGGCCACTAAACCTTGTTACCAGCATCTCATTTACCTATTGATTACACTTTCAAGGTTTTTGCGTGTATTTGGTGTTGTACTACTGTCTGTGCTGGTGCTTTCTGTGTGCTTTTCCTGTGTTTTGTGTACTCACTGTGCTGTTTGTAAAGCAATGGAGAAATTAATTTCCCTGATAGAACCTCCTTAAGGAATCAATAAGTTCTACTCTACTCTCTAATCTACTTTTGATTTCTTCACATCCTTATTAAATACAATCCCTTCCTCTCGGTGCGTTACTACGACTCAGTTTTTACCTCTTCATAATTTTTCTTTTGTCTTTCTGTAACCTGTAATTGGTCTGACATTCTGACCCATCCCAGACAGAGCGCTACCACTGTAAATGGACTGAACCATGGTTCAGTTTGATCATGCTGAGATAGCTGATGTTCACTGGACCAGAACTGTGTTAGACCTGGACCTTCGACCTTTGCAATTTTTGGGCTGAAGCAAACTGAAAAGTCTGAAAAGTCCTGGTTAGTTTCACATTCTGCACATAGTCTTGGATTTAACATAACATCATCAAATGAAATATTTTAAAGCAACGTTTATTTTGGCAGTTCAAACAGATCCAGACCAAGTCCCATTTCAAGCTTCCATGAAAATATATTTATTTAACCAAGTCAAAGTTTTCCTTCGGGTTGCTTTTCAGAATTCTGTCGTAGAATAAACTTTATAATAATAATAATAATAATAAAGTATAGCTGTAATAATAATAATTTCCCCTTGGGATTATTAAAGTATTCATCTTCTTCATCTTCATACGTGACATTTCTGAAAATAACAGCTCCCATTGTAAATAAGAGCAGATTCTGTTGGGGACCTTTGTGCATAAACCGGATTTGCCATCATTCTTAAAATTGCCAGTTTGCCTCTGCTGTGTGGCGTCTGGCGTCCAGGATGTGTGAAACCTGAGCGCAGTGAGTATTCACCAGCGGGGGGGCGGAGGATTTTGGCTGAAATGTGAGCAGACCGCCGTCCTCTGTAGGTGTGTTTGATTTTGACATCAGCAGCCGGGGGCCACTCACAGACGGAGGACGGCCACACGCAGCCGGTGCCGTTTGAGTCAAAGCATCTTCAGCAGACCCCTGGGGGTCCACCGACGTCGTATTGTCTATGGTGCGATCACGGGGGGGGGCTCCATTTATCTGATTAGTTTAACTTATTAGTGGGATTAAGCTTTTAACTTGACCTTTTTTTCCCAGGATAGAATCAAGGGAGCTGACACATAAACTGATCAATTCTACAGGTTATTGAACGGGATGAAAAAACACCATTTAACGGGATTAAAGACAATCATACCTGTGCTGAATTTTAATCTGGATGACCTGAGATGAATTACTGGAGCTGTTTTTTTTTCCTCCTGCTGAGGCGGGGTGTAAATGATGCAGGGTCATTTTAAGTAATTCATGCGCTCCATCATGTCTCTGATTAGGAGAACGATTATGGCAATTTGAAATGATTTCTCTCACACACAGAAGGAAGTCATCTGACAGGAAGTCTCCATCTTCATAGTGGGTTTTTTTTTCCTGTCGCACAGAGAACAGAAGCACAATTTTACGATCCAATAAAAAAAGCATCCAGAAAGGGAAATCTTTTAGCCGTGGTTTTCCTATGTGTGGAAGAATCCTTTTGAATGTCTCAGATGCAGGTGTGTGGGCGAGGGTGTGAATAATTGCATCTGCAGGTTGTTCCATTTTAAGTTTATGGCTCTTACAGCAATGAGAGTTTTTGGCACGAACATGAAAGATTCAAATAACTGGTTATATCTCACAGCGAACCTCCATCTGTACGACCCTTCATCTTCCATCCTCTTCCTCGCGTCAGCCATCAGACCAGCCAGCAAATCTGTACAGGTCTAGTTTGTTCAGTTACAGATGATTTACAGGCTGCTGCAGTCTTTCTGATAGATTTATGAACCACACACTAAGTGTAAATACGACATTTTCTCCGACAGTTACCAAAACAGATCGTGGTCATTTTTTAAAAATCGGACATCTTAAATCTTTGCTCATCTGTTATAATATAATGTAATATGACATAATATAATATAATATAATATAATATAATATAATATAATATAATATAATATAATTTAATATACAGTGGTACCTCTACTTACGAAATTAATTGGTTCCGGAAGAAATTACATAAGTAGAAAATTTCGTCAGTAGAGACGCGTTTTCCATGCAAATGCCCTAATCTGTCCCAAGCCCCCTAAAATTCAGACATAAATGTTTTATAAAGCATAAAAATGCATCAAAGCATGTAACAAATACATGTTACGATTAGATTATTACACAATAAATGAGAGTTGTGCATAATGTAAAAAACAAAGAATAAAGAGAATAAAGAATAAAAATGACAGTCATTTACCTTTTAACTGCTGTCCTCATTGTTTTTTGCCCTTTTTGGTTTATGCCCTCTTGCCCCCCCATGAACAACAGAGTGAATTCCAGTCCTCCTTCTGAACTTCTCCAACCACCCACGAGATGCCTTAAACTCCTTAAACGTCCTTTTGTTTTAATAACGTGGTGATTGTAGATGCATTACGGCCATATTCTTTGGTGAGATCAACCAAATGCGTCCCTTTTTCAGGCTTTTCTATCATCTCTTGCTTTGTTTGTACGGACAAAAAACCTCTTTTCTTCGTCTTTTCTTTTCCTCTTTTCTCCGTCACTTTCTTGGGGTCCATAGTGAATACTCTAAAAGTTAATATATTTACGGAAAACTATCAGAACACCTCATGGGTCGAGAGCCGAATGACGATGACGCTGCATAGACACCGATCTAGCTCCACACAGAGGTCCCTCTTAGCCAATGGGATGCCAGGAAGATACTAGGTAATAGCCAATGGCAGAGCAGCTATGCGAATGGTGCATTCAGGAACCTGTGGGAGCTGCGAGCATCAGCCCATACTGTATTTTTACTTTACGTAAGTCGAAATTTCTTTCATAACTAGAGGTAATACTTTTCTGATGAGAAATTTCGTAAGTAGAAAATTTCGTAAGTAGAGACATTCGTAAGTAGAGGTACCACTGTAATGTAATATAATATAATATAATATAATATAATATAATATAATATAATATAATCCACAAGATGAGCAGCAGCTGAGAACCACCATGAAACAGGAAAACCACTGAACAAAACCAGATTTTTACTTTAATAACTCATCAGAGACTATTTAACGCTGGGAGAATAACTTGGTTATTTGGTTAATAATTTGGTTATTTACCTGAATATTTATATGTGTAGTTGCATGGTTAATTACATGAGTATATGTGTATTTAAATGAATATTTTCATGAATATATGTGTATTTACATGGCTATTAACATGAATATATGTGTATTTGCATAGTTATTAACATAGGTATGTCTATTTACATTGATATTAACATGAATATAAGTGTATTTACATGGTTATTAACATAAATATGTCTATTTACATTGATATTAACATGAATATATGTGAATTTACATGGTACTTAATTTCTGCACTTTGGAAAACAAAAACATTACACATCTACAACACTTTCTTATTGATGGTAGATTCTCCACATTTGCAGATATGCTCCAGAAACTTGACATCAGTAACGAACGCTTCTTACAATACCTGCATATAAAATCAACAAATCCAAAATAAATATCCAACACCCAATTTAGAACTATCTCAAAACGTATTAACATATCATCTTCAAAAAAGTTAATATCTAATGCCTATGAGATATTGAAAGAGACAGAGACCAGTATGAGTCCACCATCTGCCAATGGTAATCAGACCACTCTATCTCTACGATGCCGATTTCTGGACCGAAGTCTGCAAAATTACCTTTATCACGACCAAAAATACCAAGCTACCACTAATACAATACAAATTATCCACAGGACTCACCTCACTGAACAAAACACGTCCCAACTGCTCTCAACACTGCCCAGACACCTACAGTATATCCACACACTCTGGTACTGCACCCCAATAAACATTTTTGGGAAATGGCCACAGGACGACTATCCTCTTTCTTTGGTTGCTGTATCCCAACCCCTACATCTCTCTGTCTGGTGGAGACACCAGTTTAACCAGATTGAACCAATTTAACAAAACCACCCTGTTGGTTGTGATAGCTGTCGCCAAGAGTGTCAATGTCCTGAACACAAGTTAGGATATTGACACTCTGACACTCTAACCTTTTATGCTGTCACATAAAATGATGTGGAGGGCCACATTTGGCCCCCAGGCCTTTAGTTTCACACCTGTGCCCAAGATGATACCACGGTCAACCCTCCACAACCGTCAAGTTGTACTTGACCATTGGGCTATTGTGATCATGGACCTTTGCAGAGGAGACTGGATGGAGTCCCGTCTCAAACTGACGACTGTTCAGAATCATCAGACGTAGATGACAACATGTTTTCCGTTTGTAATATTATTGCCACTGTAGCAGGTTGTTAATGTTTGCTTTTCAAATGTTTTTATTGAGCTCAGGGAACAGATTTCCATCTAAAATCACAATCAGATTTGAGACAGACATTGATAGAAACCTCTTTCTACAAGCGATTCTGATTCAGAGGTGGAGTCTAATTCCTGATCTGGGCCTGAGGTCCTTCAGGTGCCGCTCCCCAACATTCACCTGTCTTCTCCTTCCACCCCTGCAGGTACATGGCCATCATCCACCCCCTGCAGCAGCGCATGTCGTCCACAGAGACCAAGGTGGTGGTGGGGGTGATCTGGGTGCTGGCCCTGCTGCTGGCCTTCCCTCAGTACTACTACTCCACCACCGACCAGCTGCCCGGCCGGGTGGTGTGCTACATCGACTGGCCCGAATACACGCTCTGCGACTTCAAAAAGATGTGAGTGTCTCTGAGAAGAAGCGATTCAAACAGTCAACAAGCGGCGTTAATTGCCTCTGAATCGACAGCAAATGTAGGGGGATGTTGTTTGTGTTCGGCGTAAATGGGAGCGCGCCGCTGAAAAGCACGGAAGTGTTTTGAGCTTTGTTGTGAATAAATTGAACGTCAGAGGGGGATGCGTGCTCTTCCTCCACTGACAGGGGAATAAATCAGCTCTAGGCTGGAGAAAAGAAATTAGATTTGATTGTAGACTCACTCCGCCCTTCATTTTCCGTGTTTAATGCTACTATTGCCACGACTACCAAGATAAAAAGTGGTGGCATTTTAATAACTAATACTCTGACATTCATAAATCATTTTTAGTTTTAGTTTTTCCTCCCATAAACGCTTATGTCTAGTTCGTTTTCAGTAGAATATTTAGGATTCTAGCAGCGAATGGAGGCGACACAACAATTCATCTCTGATAAATCATTCTTAGTGGCCTTTTCACACAAATGTTATCTCATTAACATGAGGACAGGCATTAAAAGTCAATGGGATGATTGGAAGAAACATCAGCATAACGGCTGTCCTCAAAGAGCCAGATGTAACTAATAAAAGTAACTAAACGTAACTCAATGTAATGTAACTAAATGTAACTACTCCTTAATGTTAAATATCTGAATTACTTATTCTAGTTCCAAACATTACAGTTAGACAGAAAAAACATGTTTGTTTGTTTCTCTGTTCTAACATAAATCCTTTTCATTTGTCAGGCTATTAAACCCACAGAACTCCATCAATCAAGGATCAAACTATCAATCAATAAAGAAAAATAACATCAAAGACAAGTTAGGACGTTAACTTTGTTAAAGATGGTTTTGTCAGTTAAAATCGGCTGAATTACTGCATTGTGGGAAATGTAGTTTTTGGTCAAAGCACACTTTTGACCAATTTATTTTTAGACACTCTGATCTTTTATGCTCTCGTGGGCCATATAACATGATGTGGAGGGCCATATTTGGCCCCCGGGCATTGAGTTTGACACTTGTGCAGTAGAACAAGGCTTTAAGTGGTGTGTGTGGTGAAGTTCTCCAGTGCTGCTGCACATCATCCAGCCAGGACAGCTAGCCAAAACTAAAATATGGATCAACAGCAGTGGTGGGGTATATTACAGGTAGATCACAGCAAAAAAGCTGAAGATGAATGAATGAATGATGTCAGATTAGAGCTGGAAAAAGTTTAATCATCTGCAAAATAATTCTTAAAATGATATTCTACGTCCTCTAAGTTCTAGACTGTTGAAACCATCCTCGAAACCTCAGACTGAAGGGAATCACTGAGGAACTTTCTGCAGGTGAAGGAGTAAAATATCCTTTTAGTGTCGAAGCCTGTTCTCACATCATTCTGCACAGCGGACGTCCTCATCTTTTAAACCCTAAGTACCATTTGACTTTGGTGAGAGTCTTGTCAGACAGAATGTCTGTAATCCAGTAGGTTATAGAAGGCTAAGACAAGCATTAAGACTGATTGAGGTGTCTGAGACCCCGGTCTGGTAGCTCAGGGTTGACTGGTCACCTTTCCTCCAGATATCATCTTTCTTCAGCTGCTAAAATAGAATCCAAGGCCTGTCGTACCACACTAGTGACTACACACTAACACTAGTGATCCTGAGGAAACATCACCAGCCTCTCCTCCTCTCCTCACCCTGTGATCTACAGTCAGACAGGAGGCCTGTATTGTTACCGGAGCGCCGGTGATAATCTTCTCTCTGCACACAGAATCCTGGCTGCTCCAGATAAACCCCTGAGGCTGCTTTCAAAAAACATGATAAATCCTCCAAGCTTAATGTTAAATGGTACAACTTCAAAACTGTACAAAGACCTAGAATTGGATAGCAGCTCCCAACAATACCTGCTTTCAGAATTGTGTCCTCTTTGTTATAAAAGAATGTGTTTTAGTGCTAAAATATCACTAAGAACATCTTTAGAAACAGTTTATACAATTTTTGTTTTCCTCAACGTGGTTGACTGGACAAAGATGAAGGAATAAAAAGCACAGCATTGTTATGCCTGTGTTGTAACAATGTTATAACTGTGTTATAAACAATGTTGTGCTTTTAATTCCTTCATTTATTTTGTCATGGAATAAAAAGCACAGCATTGTCATAACACAGTTAAAGCAAAGTTATAACACAGTTATATAACAACATATTCCTTCATTTCCGTCCAATCATCCAGGTTGAATAAAGCATCTAGTGAATAAACTGTTTCTAAAGATGCTGCTATTTTATCACTAAAACACATTTTCCAGGATGGATTGTCATAACTGTGTTATAACTGTGCTATAACAATGTCAAGTTATAACTTCCTCATTTAAAAGCAGTGTGTTTTCAACCAACCCCTATGAGTGGAATGGATTTATTAACATAATGCATCAACCCCGCTAGCCTCCAACGTCTTACTTCTATCTTTTTTTATCAATCTGGGTGTTGGACACATGAAGGCTGAGGAGCAGATGGACCTCCACAAATGCCTACCAAATACTTGCAAGCAGAAAAAATCCCCACGCAATGACGCACTTGTGCAGCACTCAGACTCTCGGCAACAGCTCTGATGGCAGCTCTGGTGACGGCGCGGTCGACTCATCAGCCTCAGTGCTCACGCTGCTCTAATGCCAGCCCGCTCTCGCTTTTCTCTTTCCACTGGCTCTCTCGCCTCTCTCCATGGAAATGCAGCTCGCCATCAACACCATAGCAGCAATTTCCTTGTTCATGATGTGAAAGCCTGCTGCACCTATTACATTTTTAATGAAACTATAATCAGTGACACTTCGGGGCTGAGTGAGAACACAGAAGTCATTGAACTGTTGCTGTTGAAGCTGGAAATGACAAAAGTGATTAAGGCTGACCCAGGATCAGCTCCCTCGTGATTTTCTGGGCATTTTCCTGCTGCCACCATCACCATCGATGCTACCTTCACAGCCAGTGGGAGCTGATAGCGTCTCACAGGTCTGTAGATGGCTACAAACCCCATCATGTCTTCCTGTCACGTATGAGGAGCTGTTCTCAGGCGGCGTCCCGATCCATCTGGTGCTGCCTCCATGGTGTGGTGGTTACAGCGGCGCAGCAGAGGAGGTGTTACTGGTTTGGATCGTGTCCTAAAATCTACCTGGTTTAACCGCTTGATGCCCGAGTCGACCTCAGCATGAGGTTATTACATCCATTTTTAATGCTTCCTGCCGTGGTGAACGACGCAGAACGTCCAGGAGATCCCTGCAAATGACCTGAAATCTCAATTTGAATATCCAGTCTTGAGATTTAAATATTTACAGCATGTTTCCACTTATATCACATCTGCACACCGCCCCCCAGAAAGAAAGAGTCTCTCTTTAGACAATCTGATGGATTTTCTTTAGAGTGAAGAAGATCAATAAATGCTGCTTTAAGCATCTTTATGAAAATTTTGTATTCCCTCTCCATCCTAAACCTGATCCAAGTTCCAAAATCTAAACTCAAATCAGTTAGGAAATGAACTTCCAGTCTTAACAGAGATGTTGCTTCACACGTTTTGTAAATGCACGTCAACCATTTGACACACTTCCTGAATAAAACAAGTTGTCCTGTGTGATCAGTTTGTTCCTCAGGTCCTGAAGAACACGTCTGAGATGTTTCTACCTTTCCTGAGATGTAGTTTTATTGTTGCTCTGGTTTTATTTTTTATTCCTACATTTATTTAGCAGATAACTTTAAATACTTTTTCATGGATTTTTTTTTTTAAAACCAGGAAGTAGTCTAAGCCTAGCATGCTCTAAATATAGTGATGGATGGGTCTTAAATACATTAAAAATGTTTTATTTTTGCTGCATTTAAATGACATTGACATCGGTTAAAGTCAACTAAAAATCTTTGATTAAGGAAAAGCTCACCCCAAAGTCCAAAACTCTTCTATTAGAGTACTTTCCGCACTATAAAGTGTACTGGATTATAAAGCACACCGGATTATAAAGCACACCGGATTATAAAACGTATCTGAGAACTCATCTTTAATGAATGGTCTATTTTAAAACTTTTTCTCATATATGAGGCACATTGGATTATAAGAAATTGAGAAAATTAAAGGCTTATAGTGCGGAAAATACTACTAATGTTTATAATGAACTAAAAGGAGCTTCAGTTTTGCTTCTCTAAAATAAAAATCAATGCAACATGTCTCTCCAGAAGTTGATGTTTTGCTGTAATAACGATCTATCTGTGCTCTAGAAGGAGCTTGTTTTCACCGCGTCCAGCTAACAGCTATCTCAGCCAATAACACTGACATCAGCTGGTTCCATGACGCTGAACATAAGGACGACGTCTCCTTGAGAACAAACTGATTATTACCCTTCATGGCTTTGGGGTGAAATATTCATACATCACTTGGCTCTGACTGAAGCCTCATTTTGGAACTGATGCCAAATCAATAAATCAATAACTACCAGATACTGTGTGAATCCAGAAATATGAAATAGTGTTGAATTAGTTTGATGGGTAGTAGGAGATGCTCTGTCCTCAAGATCAACAGCACGGAGGCAGGAAGGAATTTTAGCGCCGACAGGTCAACGGGGTGTGTGTTCCTTCCATTATTTGTCTCGTAAGTGAAAACACACGCCACCTTAGATTAAAATCCTCTTTTGGAATGTTTTATTCTCATATATTGTTTAATCATATTTAATCAGGGTAGATCGCACCACGCCATCACACCACCTACTAAGACACTTTAATCATGCAAATGAGCAGAAAAGCATCAACTCCCTTTGAATTATCTGAGCTTCTGCTTCATGATTCATTGTCCAGAGCTGCTGGATAAAAGGAGCACTTCAGACAGAAGAGATGTAGAGGTGTGATTACAGAAAAAGTTTGGATATTCTGTAAAACATTATTAAAACAGGAAGTGATAAAGTCCTAATCTGTTTTACTAAACAGGCTCAGAAACTCCTTTCTGGACTGAACTGAGACAGAATGATGTGTCCAAGTGTCCTCTAATAATTCCAATAACATTTTGGAATAATGTCGGTCGTGTCCTTGAGGCTAAAGATGAAAAAGGATCACTCAGATCGTTACCAGATGTAATTCAGCAGCATTTAGGTGTAAAAGGATTGTTAAGTATTTTCTGATGACAGCAGGAAGATATTGAAGAGAAAAATGACGAACAAACTGGAGTGAGACGAGAACCAGGGATGGGAGTTTGACTTCTGATGCATTTCTTTCTGCTATCGTGTCGTACGCCGACGATACATTCCTTTAACACAGACATGGTGCACACATCTATCTTCGGTAATGCTTTCCTGTAAACACACATGTCCACTCCTTTTCCACTTTTTCTTCCATATAAGGGCATCGGCAGGCTGCTAGAGATGATGTCACAGCTGTGACTACAACAGAGAGGCGTGGCGTGACGTGTAATGTAATAAACGAAAGGTAAATCTAACACGATAGTGAAACACACCCACACCAGCGGTTCACACAGTTCGGTTCCTCTAAGCTCATTGCTCCTACGGCACCGGTGTGTATACAAATCACATTTCTGCTGGTAATTGGATTGGGGCGGCTTCCGTTTTTCTCTGAATTGATTTTCCTCAGCCTGACTTCAGACGCGCTCTGTGGATTGTGCTCGGGGTTTCCTGCACGCGTCGGCTTTAGTTAACACTTTTAACAGTGGTTAATTACAGCGCTGTGGCAGAATGCTTGACTTTTAGGTTTTTAATTAAAGACCAGATTAGACTCTACTGCATTTTTCTCCTGCTCTCGTGTGAAAATAGAGGATAAAAAAAAGAAAAGCCCAGGTGTCACTAATGACATTAGCGACGGTTCGTTCCGCTGACTCGTCCCGGCGAGTCGACGAGCGCGATGATGGCCATCGCCGCGTCCCAGATACATACTAATTTAAGTAAATTTGGAGGGAAAGTGAAAGAGCTAAGCATGCTAAAAAAAAAAAAAAAAAAAAAGCATTTTCAGAAAGCGTGCTTTTAGAGACTGCTGATGGAGGTGCTGCTGTCAGCTGAATAACATTACAATAACTTAAAAACTGCTAAATATGATGAAACATCGTATAGGTTTAACTGGCTGTCAGACTGGTGCAGTTGGCCTGTGGATTTATAGCATAATTAATAAAGTGGATTTATGGCAGAGTAAATGTCTGGACTGCTGACCCCGCACAGATGTGTCCTCTACTGAATGACTTTCTACTTTCTTGCTCTTATTTTATAATTTAAGTATATAATAAATGTTCTACTGGAAGCTCCAGTGACCCTGGTAACTGGGCGGGGTCAGGAGGAGCACTGATTGGTCATAGGATGAATTAAAATACTTTGGAACAAAAATATCAAGTGCATCCAGTTGCATCTACTGCATGAAAATGAAGATTGAATATACAGGAAGTTGATTTTTTTTTTTAAACGTGTCTCCGGTTCAATGGATGAAAACACCGTTTTGATGTTCAGTAATATCAAAAGGTTATGAATTCATCCTTTAAAGAGCAGCACAGCTACATATTTAGCAGTAAGGCAATGTAGTCAATCATGTCTAACGTTTGAATAAATGCCTTTAATGTATTATATTATGGGCTACACCGCATTATTTATTTGGTTGAAAGTCGTGTACTGCTACCGGCCAACTTGAGGCCATTTATTTGCTGCAGAAATGACTGTTTGATATCATCTTTGGTTTGCGTTTGATCTGCTCTGCCTGTTTGATGTGGCTTCGACTCCCCAACCTTCAGAAATTACAAGAAGAAAATGAAAGCACACATCCACATTCATGCATGCAGGCTAGGAAGCACTCCCCGCAGCTTTAATGTCAAGACGGGCATCAGAAAAGGATGTTTACTTCCACTGTTCATCTTCCTCTCCAAGAAAAGCAAATGAAGAGAAGAGGAAACTGGAGTCAGTAAACAAATCCGGGGCATTGGACGACCTCGACTTTGTGGAGACGACAGACATCAACTCGCTTTTATCCTCAGTGCAGCAGCAGAAACACATGGGGATGAAGATAGAGACGTAAACCTTCATGCACGGCCCTGCCTGGAGGAGGTGGAGCAGTCACTGAACTAGCGGTGCTGAGGATGCAACAGGCCACACACTGATAAGCCGGATCAATACGCCACGGCGTTATTACATCCCACAAAGAGGTGATGTATCGTAACTGTCAGTGTTCGTGTGTTCGTCCATCCCTCTACCAAATAGCTTCACAACTGTTGCAGATAGAAAGATGAAACAAAAAGCACTTTACTCAGGCAGCAAAGGGGATGAAAATGAGATGATGACCTTGACCTTGAGAAAACTAGGTCAAGGTTAAATTTCTACTTTTGTACACTCAGGAACCGGATAAGATAGAAAGACGAAAGGTCAAATTTCACTTTTAGACCTTTTTAGGTACACATCTCTGAAACCTGATGAGATATCCAGGGCACCCTCACACATTCACGCATCAAAGCTCACAACCCCACCTCATTGCGGGTTTTTGGTAGGCAGTCACGTGATACCGTACACGCATTCTATTGGCTGACGGCATCAGGAAGTGCGCTACGTTCCGTGAGTCTTTCGTGAGACACAAAAATCAGAGGCACAAAAATGTAATGATGACCTTCACCTTTGGACAACTAGGTCAATGTCAATTTACCACTTTTGGATCTTTTAGGGTGCAAAATTCAGGAGACGGAAAACAGAAAGAGTAGATCAGGGTAGAATTTTGAATTCAGGGGTGTCGTGGGATGTTGCAGCCTCTGACTGCCTTGTTAACACCTGCCTCTGGAGACGAGGAAACATCTGGTGGCACACACACTGAAAACCTGCCAGAGTTCTCCGGGCGAGCCCTGAAATCCACGTGTGGGTGGACGCCGCTGGAGACGTGTCTCCTGGTGGAGGAGGTGTGGAAAGGTGCGAGATGGTTAGCTCCAAAAATATGGTCACGATTCTGTTGTGAGGATGGAGCAGAAATGACTCTTGGAGCTTTTTAGTAAATTAACCTGTTAATTGTTGTTTGTGTGCAACAGCTGACAGGTTTCTGCTGTTATCATCCCTTTGTGTCGTGAAAAGACGGCGTGAAGCCGAGTTATTTCTTACTGAGTGGTGATGATTTGATTTTACACTTTCAGGTGTTCTTTTTTTTACTTTGTCTCTCAGATTGCGTCAGATTTTAACAGCTTTCGGGGAACTCTGGTTAAATTGTTAAATCCCTGAGGAGAGGACAGGTGACGTCTTATCCTAAATGGACGGATCCATTAGGATTCAAGTGCATGTACCAAGTCCAAGTGACCTGTGGACACCTGCATTGTGTTTGTGTGTGACAGAATCAATACCAGTACCAGAACCACTCTGTTTAATGACACAGATTTACTGGGGAAGAAGAAATACAGAGGGGCTTGAGAGCTGAGCTAAAAGAAAAAAACAGTCAAAAATCAACTAAAAATAAAGCAGATTCTAATAAAGAATAACATTATATCGACTCAGTTACCAATAGAAGTACATCTAGTGTTTTACATGATGCTCTATCATTTATTTTGTCGTGCCAACAATCTGTGAAACATCCTGTTGATGGAAATAACCTTGAAATAAACACACCAATAATCTCTTCTACCACCTACGCAGTAATCGTGTTTATTTTCCTTTTTATATGTGAGACATTTTTGAATTTTAAAAATATACAAAAATGTTCTGGAATGAGAAGATATATAAATATATAACTATATAATAAATAAAATAGGCAATCTGGTTGTTTTCTAATCCTGGTGGTGACGTGTTTGGATATCTGACAGGAAATGGGTTAGGTTAGGTTCACCGAATGGACTCCAGGTTGTAAAGCTTACAGTCTGGCCTAATAAGACTTTGTAAAGTACATCCAGTTGACTTTATTGATTTTCCTTATATTACATCCACTTAATCTCAAAGCAATCTAATAATATTTCTTGGATTTGGATGAAAATAAATTGACTTGAGTGCATGCGTCCTCCCCAGCATAAGAGACTGGTAAATAGTGCGTTCCCTTAGAGAGTGCTTACGATGCGTATTTATTATGTTGTGGAAATTAGCCTTGTGGTTTCATTTTGTCACAGCGTGTTTACTGCAGCCTCTGGAGCAGACACACAAAGACAAACCAGCACAAATCCAATAACACAAATCTGTGGTAGACATACTGTATATTGAGACTTGTTTCGTTGAATTTGGTTCTTACTGCTCCGATGATCATTTTGAAAATCAACCTGATGGACTCAGCTGACAGTAAAGGTCCTCTTTTCATCAAGGAAGACATCATTGCAGTCTGTCTGGCTCAGCGTGGGGTTATTTTAACTCCACGCTCGCCTGTAGTCAGCAGGATTAAGAGAATTAATTGCAAGGAAATGGTCTGTGAGGCTCATCTGCAGCGTTTGTGGGGGAAAACAGATTTTGTCTCTGTGCACGCTGGCGTCTTCCATCCCTAAATGCAGTTAAACACTACAAACACGCTCCTGGTGCACTTCTTAGACTGGGATAGTAAGGATATAATACGGTTAGCTCCATGCTAATGGACAGTAATCCACAGACACACACATAAATGACACTCACACACTCTAACACACTATTTAACCAGCACACAATTTACAGGGAATTATCAGGATTACACAGTGTGTCTGTGGTGAATTAACAAATCATTAGCTAAGTACCGACACTGTCATATTTAATTATTTCATAAACAGCTGAAATTTATGGGACAATTGTTGGAGCAGAGGTCTAACTGTCACCCTTGAGTTTTTAATTCCGATGAGAAGCAGCGTCAGACTTCTGGCCCACTGATGCTGACTGGGTTACTGTTCGTTGACCTGTTTGCTGGTGAGGAAGTGTTGGGAGGTGGGCAAACAAATTCACGGCTCCATACGGAATTACCTGCTGTAAAATTATCTTGAAACAAAAAAATAATCTGTAGCCTGTGTTAGCACTGTGAAGAACAGTCATTACCTCTCGTGTTTTAGCCACTTCTGTCCTTATGGCACAATGTAGCCGCAAGTGACACTGTCTCTGGATCAAACAACATCGTTGTGGTGAGACCAGCGATGTTGTTTGGTCTAGAGACAGTGTCTCTGAGGAAAAGACAGGAGACAGAGCTGGAGGTAGCAGAGATGAAGATGCTGAGGTTCTCTCTGGGAGTGACCAGGATGGATAGGATCAGGAATGAGTACATCAGAGGGACAGCACATGTTAGAGGTTTTGGAGATAAAGTCAGAGAGGCCAGACTGAGATGGTTTGGACATGTCCAGAGGAGAGATAGTGAATATATTGGTAGAAGGATGCTGAGTTTTGAACTGCCAGGCAGGAGGCCTAGAGGAAGACCAGAGAGGAGGTTTATGGATGTAGTGAAAGAGGACATGAAGGTAGTTGGTGTGAGAGAAGAGGATGCAGAAGACAGGGTTAGATGGAGGCAATTGATTCATGTGGCGACCCCTGAAGGGAAAAGCCAAACAGAAAAGAATGCTAATGCTACAACATCCACCACATGGTTTGGTCAAGACCCTCCTAAATGCTGAGTTGAACTCAACAGGACTTGTATGGAAAGCTTGAAGATGTTCCGTCACTCATTCAAGAGGCTTCGTGTCAGGTTCTAGACAGCTGGTGGGGACAGTCAGATATTGAACATCGTGGAACTCTGGAGCGCCGACCGGCCATTCAGAACTGGAGAGGCCTCTTGGATGAGAGCGGAAACATATTCAAGCTTTTTGTACACCTGTAATTAACTTCATTCAACACCGAGATCCACCAAGATCCAGCACGACTGAAAATATTCACAACAGCGACCAGGAATCCTTTATTCATGACCGTAGTTTAAGGCTCTTATTAAAACGGTTCTTTATTGCTCAACAACATTTGTGTCCCTGTAGATTTTTCTCTGTTGGTTGGGGTAAAGACTGCCCTGAGTCACTTTCTTCTGATATATTTGGAGGCAAAGTCATTCAGACCTCATCTAAATCAGTTTTGTTGGTTGTTTTCATGTTTATTGTGGAAGTCTATTTAAAAAAAATCCCCACAGAATTCACAGTATTACTGGGCTCACTTTACATTTGTTTTATTCTTTCAGGGTGGGGGAATGAATAGACTTCCAACTCCCTCCACTTTACTCTGAAACAATCGATTGATCTGATTTGTATGCGTAACACTGTGTGCTGTAGGTACTATGTGTGTGTGGCCGTCCTGCTCTACTTCCTGCCTCTGCTGGTGATGGGTTGTGCCTACCTGGTGGTGGGACTGACCCTCTGGGCCAGTGAGATCCCTGGAGACTCCTCCGACCGCTACAAGGAGCAGCTGACTGCCAAACGGAAGGTAAATTGGGTTTTGGGTGGCAGACCAAGCATCTGGGATTACCTCCTATTCCAGTGAGATTAGTTCACATTCCTTTTGTGTAATCTGGACCTGTTTGTTTGCTCTTTTTCCATATTTTCAACTATTTATATGAAGTAAACCATCGGCTTTCCTTCAAACTAGCAACTAACATGCTAAACATCAGCATATTAGCATTTTTACTGTGGCCCATGAGAATTTCATGTTAGAATTTATATTAAAAGACCCGAATTGTTTGAATGTTAGGAAATATATTTTGATATATCTGACAGTCATGTGGTAATTTCCTGTAATCACTTGTCCTGTAGGGTCACGGGGGGGGTGTGGAGCAGTCATTCCATTACAGAGTCAAGGAAAAGTCAGTATTCAGAATAAAACAGGAAACATAGAAACAAAAACCATGACAACTGTGCTTGTTGTGTTAATTTTCTGTTGCAGAGCTGCTGTGGTTTGGATTCTTTGTTTTCTTCTTTCCTATTGGCCACACATTTAAAACTGAGACTCGTTAATGAAAGACAGGACCGTGGGTTTTTTTCTTCTCCAGTTAATTCCATGAATTTAATCACCACCTCTGTTCATGCCTGTCCAGGAATGTCATTTCCAGTTCCTCCAGTGAGCGTTATCTGTGCTCGACAGCGCTATGTGTGTCATTACACTTCCATTGTTACACACAAGCCGAGTCCTTCCTGCAGGGACTGATTTCTTTGCCATTTGCGTAAAACAGACAATTCCTCCTGTGAAATCACGGGCATTGATGGACCTGGACAGGACTGACTCACACATGACCACATGTTAGTTAGCAGCCCTCTATCCTCCATCTGATGGAGATGACGCTGCCGTGTGTCCCACAGGTGGTGAAGATGATGATCGTGGTGGTCTGTACGTTTGCCATCTGCTGGCTCCCCTTCCACGTCTACTTCCTGCTGCACCAGTTCTTTCCTGACATGTTTGAGGAGCCCTTCATCCAGCAGGTCTACCTGGCCATCATGTGGCTGGCCATGAGCTCCACCATGTACAACCCCATCATCTACTGCTGCCTGAATGACAGGTGAGTCCATACACACACACACTAGACGCTGCCCTATAATCTGGGGTTAGATTATGAAGCAGGAGTGTGTGATCCAGGGTCTGTGTTGTCTCTCTCATCTATTTGATGTCATTTATCTAATAATAATGATAGAAAATGACAAAAAACATTACCACCCATGTGCAGGATGTTCTTATAATTATGAGTCTGTAGCCTCTGAAAGGTGAACATTTTGGATTCCACATTAAAAATCTGCTTCACAGACTGCGTTACAGGAACCACACAGCAGATGGAACAGAATCAATAAGGCAACATCTTTGCAAATATGCAAATATGCAATGAGTTGGGATTATATTTGTGGAGAATTATTTTTCATTCTGAATGTCTTCTTCAGGAGTCACAGTACGTAGCCAACATCATACGGCCAAAAACAATGTTCGACATGGATTTATATGATCAGAATTCGTGGAGTTGCGCTAATTTCTGGCGGTGGACAGGATTACAGATTACAGCACACATGATTTACAGATTTACTGTGACTATTCGGGGCGATATATTTGAACACATCTGGAGGATTTCAGCCTTGTTTTATATTTTATCATTCGTACACTGCCTACTGCCCCTGCATGACCATTTGGGTTGATGGATTATATCACAATCTGTCTAAAAATGCAAAAGTAATGCATCTATCCAGTAACTCCCCAACAATGGAGGAAGGTTTAGTCACATGAAAAAAGAAATTGGAGGAATAATCAACACATCAAATGAAACTCAAACTCCAGATATAAAGAGCCAAGAGTCCAAACTCTGCAGCTGCAGAACAATCTGTCCCGATCGATGAGGACGCGGGCTCCAGGTGGGGAGATCTCCCAGAAGCCAAGAGTACACACACACACGAACACACACGCACACACATACTCACTTATACTACCTCACAGGGTCCCACTTATCTTTGCTACTTTGTGGGGTCCAGTCACACAAAAACACACACAAATACACAAACAAACATACACACACACACACACACACACACACACACACACACACACACACACACACGTGGGGAAATAAGTGAACATAAGGGAGAAAACTAGACACTGCCAGAGTTAAATTTGTAATTTTTTTAATATTATATTTTGAGTCAATCCCTTCATATTTATGAATAACGTCTTACTAATTTCTAAGACAGCTCAAATAATAAACAAAAGACAACGCAATATATAGACAAAGAAACTGTGAATGGCTTTTATTTTCATTAGTATTTAAAACTGAACTTAACTTGCTACAATATTTAAAATACTAGTTCATCTCTGCTAATTAATTTCCCGCATCATTTCAAGTAATTACCAGGACAGAAGTTTGGACTTGGTGGGGAATATTTTCTCCATTTGTAAAAAAAAAAAAAAGATGACAAGTCTTGTTTGCACTGTCCTTCAGGGCTGGAACCAGCGGCGCACCAGCAGGTCCATTCATGGAGTAACAATATCCCATCAGGCAACTGAACATTGGTCCACCGCTGTGGAGACACTGGCCATGTTCACTTTGAGATAATTTGTCTGAAACGCTGCAACTCGAGGTTCAAATGTGCGTCACGGTCCTTCAGCTCGCCCCTCAAACTGTCTGGATCCCACGGTGAACAACAGTTTACCGTCCAACCGCTCCATTATTAGTTTTCTGTCAGTCAGGAAAAATGTCTGCAGTTTACCTTCTGGAAAAACAGAAGCAGATGGTCTCCTCTGCTGGTTACTTGTAATCAATCATCTCTCATTGTCTCGTGTTTCGGCCACCTGGTCATTGTGCTGTTGTAGAAATGAGATGTCAAACTTTTTGCTCATGAAGTTGTTGAAGGCTGAGCTTTGGTTTTCTTCACGCTGGGTCTCCATCGGCTTTTGTCATTCAAATCGGAGTCAATGTCTCTTTTCCATCAATCTCTTCCCACTTCTCTGCCGCTCTTCTCTTCTCTTCTCTTCTCTTCTCTTCTCTTCTCTTCTCTTCTCTTCTCTTCTCTTCTCTTCTTCCCCTGCGTTGGCTTTGTCTGGTTTCTATTTACTGAAGTGAAGTGTTTCCAGTCAGCTGTCTTCACCTCTGCATGTCTTTCGTCTCTCTTATTTTTAAATTAATTCCCACCAAGACATAAACCGTTGTTTGCATCGGTCTTAATAAACATCACGGCTAAAAACTAAAGGTCTGTTGGATGTCAGGGAAGGATAGACGGATGGTCCATGGACCACACAAGAACCTGTCAGAATTTGGGCCTATATGGTCTCATCTCTATCAGTGTGAGGTATTTTTCAAGATTTAACATTTTCTGTAACAACTAGTCAACCAATTCCTCTTAACTCCGCTGTTGGATCAGGACAAACCACTTAAATATTGATGTAGATACCGATAAAGGAGCTTCCACCTTCACACAGATGATGGCACACTCTCAGCTGATGCAGATCTCACCTTGTGGAATTTATTTATGTGTCATTTCTGCATGCATGTTAACCTGGCATTTACTTTATAGCATTTATCAAGAAGAACTCAGGCTGTTGTATTTCTGTAGACCCGCGTCTGTGAGATTCCCATTCTTGTGACCCGAGTTCGATTCCCGGGCGGCACATCTTGTTTCAGGTAGCTCAGTAGCTCAATCCACTAAGTCTTGGACTGGAGTCCCATTATGGGTAAAAGATTTTGAAGTTCAAACTAAATAGTTGGAGATGTCATTCACCTCCTGAGCACTGCTGACCCTTTTATAAACTGCTCATTAGAGGTGCACCATGAAAGACCATGAAGGAGCTGCGTGCAACTACTAACCGGTGTTTGTAGAGTGGACTAATAATTTCCCTACTGGGATCACTGGAGTTAATAAAATTAAACGAAATTATGTGAATTTAATGTCAGTTATCACTAGAAATGTTGGTCTCGCAATGCTTCTGTGTATGTGTGTGTGTGTGTGTGTGTGTGTGTGTGTGTGTGTGTGTGTGTGTGTGTGTGTGTGTGTGTGTGTGTGTGTGTGTGTGTGTGTGTGTGGGTTGCAGCTGTAACTCGTGTGTCAGACGGATCAAAATAAACCAGCTACCTGGAATGCGCTGAGTCATCAAATGATCACATTTGTTAAAAACTATTGAACAATTATTTTGTTTTTGTACCCTGAAAGCAAATCCAGATCACAGAATGGTTCAACTTGTAACCATGGAAATAGAAAGATTACATGGGATATTAAAACCCTACATACCAAAATCCACTATTTCATGTTATGACGGGGAAAGTTTGGTGGAAAACAGTTTTTGAGTCCAGAAAACTGAACAGACGTAACGGATAAATATAAAAACAAGCCTTCACATGTCGGCTGAATTTAAATAATTATAAGATCTGATTTGTTCAATTAATTTCACTAATTTCCCCTAGGGGATCATTACAGTATATAAAATTAAAATTTTAAAAAATTAATTCTATTCCATCCATCATCTTCCACCGCTTATTCGGAATCGGGTTGCCGGGGCAGCAGTGAATTCTATTCCTTCCTTGACTTATCTCTTCGTCTGTGCCAACACCCCCACCATAACTACACTGACACCCCAGAATGGGGAAGAAAAAGGGTAAAAAAAATAGCTGCTTTCTATTTGCTCATGTAATTCTCTGTAAACATCATTTACATAATAGAAACGTCGCAGGTTCCCTCAGAGTCCAGCAAACTCCTGGCGTGACTTAAATCTGCACATCTGATCCCAGACCAGCAACAAACAGAGGCGACCGCTTACAGTTTGCATTAAGATTTAGACGTTACACTGTCTGCATTTTCGGATCACAAAGAAGGGAGCACATCCATCTGAGTCCAATGCATTATTTATGGACACCCTGGTTTTGTTGCCAACTGGAGTTTCTACCTTCAGTGTGAAAAAAAATAATGAGACGTGCCAGACGCATCGTTTCGTTCCCTCTGCTGAATTCTAATGCAGGACAGTCCTTAACTACTGTCAACACGCGTGCAGAGGAAATAAACAGCCAATGACATTATAAAGCACAACTGCATCATTTGTATGACAGACTGAAACAAAATGTGTAAACCAGTCATTACATTTGAAATAAAGCAGAAATGCAGCAATTCTGAAGCTGCGATCCCAGCTGGGCTGGCGGCCGCATGCACCTCTGAGGCGGAGGGGAATCATTTCTTTCTTCTAGTGAGGATGCTCTTGGTGCTAAAATGAAGGCCTGTCAGCTCCAGACTGGGGGAATGAAGAACGATTGATCCATCAGAGCGACTGTATGTGAGCATTTATGGGCTTGAATGTAAAAAAAAAATAGATGGAACTGTAACACTTATTTCAAAAGAAGTTGAGACTGTGTATGTCAAGAAATCTCTCTCTACTGACCTCCTCCCGTGGTTCGTCTGCATGTGGACAGCCTCATTAGTTTAGTGGATGGACTCAGCCTGGAGATTTCTACTGATATAGTGAAAAGAAGTGTGTCTGAGTCTCTGTAACCAGGGCAACAATGACGACAACAATGATTATCATAATTATGTGAATAATACTCAGCTTTATATAGCATTTTCACTGACTGACGAAGCTCCAGCTTTCTTGCTCTTTATTGAACTGAACTAAGACGTTAAAAAGGAAAAGATGAGAGTGAGGATTTATCTTGACTCCGGGGCAAAGAAACTGTTTGTAATTTGAATCTTAATCAACGTCTGTTATCATCTGAACGGTATGACAAGACTTCTCAGGATACGTCGACACAGGATTAGAGAAACAAATGTCAGGTCCTGCAGGAGGTTAGACGATTGAAACTCTTCTCTTTTCTGAAGTCAAACTTCTTCAAGCATCTCTCACACGGATGGAAGCAGCTCTAGAAGCGACACCAGTCTCCTGGATTCTGGCCTTGCTTTATTCAGCTGTTGAATAAATGTTCAGTTTACTTATGTTGGCATACAATCTACTTCATGTCTGCGGCTCAATGTAGATTTCTGCCCTCTACCCTCTGATAGTCTGATGATCTTCACCAACATCTCCCAGTATGACTATCACTGTTAGTCTTCCCTTCTTTTCCAGCCTGTGATGCACCCTCAGAATTTTCCTGACCTTACGTTCATGTAAATTATTGGTGATTCTGAACTTAGTCGAGACTATTTTTATGTGTTCTTGTGTTCTTGAGTTTGGCTGTTGGTTCTGATTTTTAGAGTCTATCTGGCTTGTTCACATGTAGCCACTGACCATTGATTAACCTAATATGAGAGCTCTTGTTGACAATTTCAAAGGTCAATGTGTTAGTAGTAAGTTATCTCATCCTATACTAAGTATAACTGTTATTAGACTCAGAATTTAATGCAAAAAATTCGTGTGTAGTTGCTGTTTTATCTGCTTAGTACAAACTTCCAGAAGATACAGATGTTTCATGAACTCTGTAACAATCCAAAGACTAAAATTGCATTTTCACCTTTTAAACTTCATTCCATAAAGAACATTTGGTTGTCCTTGAATACCATACATCAGCTTGTCTTGACTTCTGAATTAACCAGCAATAAAGTTCCATCATTGGTCAGTTCTGTCTGAATATTTGCTGCAGATTCTCGTCTGTTTTTGTGCTGCTGTTATGCTCTGCAAAAAACGCTTGAGGCTGACGTATGTGGGTCTGGCAGGTGAATAAACAGTTACACTAACCGGTCAGCGAGACTAACCAGTGTTTCTCCCCCACACAGGTTTCGTGCTGGTTTTAAACAGGCCTTTCGCTTCTGCCCCTGCGTCCCCCGAGGCTCGTATGAAGGCCTGGAGCTCAAGTCCACTCGCTACCTTCAGACCCAGACAAGCGTTTACAAGGCCAGCAGGATGGAGACGACGGTGTCCACCATTCAGGTTGGGGAGGACATGGAGCAACCCAGGATCAAGGTGATAGCAGATCCAGGGCCGGGCAGGGCTGCCAGGGCAGCCAGACCACACAGCTCCTCGCTGGATCTCACCTCCAACGGGTCATCATCCCGAAGCATCTCTAAGACAGTCTCAGAGACGTCCAGCTTCTACTCCAGCAACAACCTACAGGATTAGAGCTCCGGGAGTCGACTTTCACATTCCTGCTTTTGCCAGCATATAGCTGCAAAAGCTCAGTGCGAATGTTTGAGTTTGTTTGTCCGTGACTGTGACCGAGATTCTGATGAAAACATTTTGATGCGTTTAATGGAATATCATGAAGTTCCCTCAGCTGTCTTATCCCACAATGCCCTTGTGTGAAGTTCTGACAATGATCTCCTCCCTTTAGAAAGATTTGCTGTGTGCCAAAAAGCAAACTGCAAGAGACGCTAGAACCTGAGATTCTCCTGGTCGCCACTTGTCGTATCTAAATTCTCTCAGTACAGAATGATTCTTCGCACATCCCCAATCACACAATCTGTGTTACTTCACACTGTCTATTTTGGACTGGAGCTATGACACGAGACCGGTGTGTCGCGAACACACAGCTCCTCGTTTTGTCGGGGGTGTTCTCTGCGAAGAGACAGCGCTTGGAGACCTTTCAGAAAGTTCTTTACCCCTTTAGCAGAAAAAGAGTGTTTTTCACAGGAACTCTCCACAGAAGAGGTGATGAGAGAGAGAAACAGCAAGCAGAAACTGAACTAGCTGTATGTGTGTGTGTGTGTGTGTGTGTGTGTGTGTGTGTGTGTGTGTGTGTGTGTGTGTGTGTGTGTGTGTGTGTGTGTGTGTGTGTGTGTATACAGTTCCGTGTGTGTGTGTGCTGATTAGACTGCCAACCCCGCGTCCCTGGGCAGGAGTGATCCAATGGCCGAGGGGAGTCTGGCTGAAGAGCGCTTTAGGGATTCCTCGCTGGTGTCGTCATCTGCATAAAAATGTACTTTTGGGAACATCCTAACCTTTAAGGTGATTGGCTACCCACTGTGAGACCTCAGTCACCTATATGGTCCTCAGTGACACCCCAACACCGAAAGCTTTGAGATCCATCTTTCTGCAGAATCAATATGTTTTGACACTAAACGGGTCCGACCAGCCCCCCCCCCCCTCCGTTACCGGACTCATGACACCGGCTCACAATCTGAATGCAAGACACCTCGCCCTGTGAAATATTTATAAAAGTCTCATCAGTCGCTCTGCCGCTCCACCTGGAAGCCAACAAGCTCCCTGTGTCGTCATGGGATTTGACTGGATCACATTCAAACATAACAAATGCAATTCAAGTGGGGGTTTTTTTTCAAAATTTTTATTTATATTTTCAAAAATCCACAGAATTTAAATGTATCCCAGTCACACAAGACAAGAGTTGATATCAGCATCAGAGGATCATAGATGTTGTGCAGGCGAACTAGACAATGGGTTTGTGTCTTGCTGTGTAGCTTAATGACTGGAAGAGGAGCAGAACCCCCAGATCCCTCAGCTGGGGCCCAGGAAACGGAAGGTTAGGAGGCCCTCAGGGACAAATCGTCTCAACCCCCTACGGTGTTTAGTCTTAGCTCGACAACAGAAACATATCGCCTGTATTAAATACACTTTGTCAAACAGAGAGCAGGGCAGCATCGACTGGCTTTGGTTTGGATAAATGTCTACTTTATATCATGATAATCAAGTTTCAGTTTCACTTGGGAGATTTAACTCATAGATTTTCTGTGTTTATTTCCAAGACCTTCTGAAATGAATTCACAGTAATTAATGGATTGAAGCCGGAATGTTTGAGTACAAATATCCTAGGGTGAGCTTAATGACTAAATCCTTCACATTTACATATTTACTGTGTGTAGAAGAAACTCTGTTTGTCAGACACACACACACACACACACACACACACACACACACACACACACACACACACACACACAATACAAGCAATACGACGTATTTCTTGGAGTCTTTGTGATGTATTTTAGTGAAGCTGGAATTGGTATTGTTAATATTAGATGATCAGATGTATGATATGAAAACTACAACATGTAGAATTGGAAATTCTTGGCAGCATGCATGCAGAGTGTGATCACCTGTTCACACCCATCATTCCACTCTCACCCCCCCCCCCAACTCCCAGTTTATTCTCAGCACATAAAGGCTGTTGTTATAAATTCCAGCATCAGCTGACGTGAAAACCGAGGAGCAGATGTCAGACAACGTGACTTTACTGGAATCACAATGACGATCAGTGTTACATCACTGCACACACACACACACACACACACACACACACACACACACACACACACACACACACACTGTACAGCTTTAACACAACTTCATCTTAGTGACGCGGGGGCGTCAGTAACACTGAAGAAGAGAATTTAAACAGCGATCGTCATCGCCGTGACGATTTCTTTACAGAGGCTGGAATATGAAAGTAATACATCCCATAAAACGTTTACAGGAAGAGTGAGTTGCCACTGGCACATTCACATTTCTAATAGTGTTTGTCCGTGTCGGTGCAGGAAGTCACCCGAAGGCTGGACTAAAACACATCCTGTTTATTCTGACAGTCAGTGGAAACGTGTAAAATCAGCAGGACGTCGTACAGCAGCTCCGTCTGGAACCACGTTTCATCCAGAGCCATGAAACTGATCCAACCTCTACCTTCATCGGGTGCCAACATCAAACATTCACAATCTGTAGGACGTTTCCTGCAGTTCAAAACAGTTAGTGTTGAGTTTTGAATATTTTATTCAGAAAAAAAAAAATTATTATTGAAGGAAATGAGGACTCCTTTGATGAAGGCCTAAAACAGAACTCAGAACTAAACTCTAAACTGGTTATATTTTCATCATCATCATCATCATCATCATCATCATCATCATCATCATCATCATCATCATCATCATCATATTTTGAATTAAAAATTCTGAATAAATACAGAAGTGAATAAAGAATTCTAGGTTCAGAAATACAGTTATCCCTTGTTCCTTAATGCGTTCCAGGAACCACACGCAAATACCAAATTCCGCGATATAGTGCCAAACTATTTATTGTATTATTTACGATAATTTAAACGTTTGCGAACCCCCCCTCCCCCCATACTGATATTAAACCACCTGCTATCTGTATTACCTTTAAAACACTCTGACAGACTCTTTAAAACACTTTTGCGTCTCACAAAAGTCCGAGATTCACAGAACGGAGCGCACTTCTGGATGCCATCGGCCAATAGAATGCGCGTACGGTGTCACGTGACTGTTTGAGTTCCCGTCATTCTCAAAAGGTTTTTTAGTTCTTTTAATCCATTCCGCAGTCGATCCTCCAATCTGTCTGAAAGCACTGAATAAATGAACTCCCTCTAGCCCGTCCTGGAGCGACTCGTCCTCTAGCAATGTCGTTTTGTGTCCTGATTTAGTGCATATATAAAACGGCACTGCACGAAGTATGTAAAGATTGGGTTGACAGAGAATGACAGAATTTCATTACATTTCAACCATAGCGGTCCTGATCAGATTGGTCCAGGAGAGCTTTACACTCCATATCATCAGATCATGGTAATCTGATTACATTGTGAAGGAGATCTGATCCCGTCCTGATGGGTTGATGTGGAGTCAGTGAGCAGGATAGGGAAATGTTCTTCATCTGTGTGTTGGCCCACAAGTGAATTATCAAATACAGTCAGAGGGTAAATGAGTTTGTTTGTGTTTCTTTTCCTCATGAGGACCAACGGGACTAATGAACCGTTTCATTCAGCCTGAGCTGATGGAGAAACCATCACCGCAGCTGAAAACCCAGCTAAGCCCATATATACAGTATATAAGTATAGAGTATGGCTGTGTGTGTGTGTGTGTGTGTGTGTGTGTGTGTGTGTGTGTGTGTGTGTGTGTGTGTGTGTGTGTGTGTGTGTGTGTGTGTGTGTGTGTGTGTGTGTGTGTGTGTGTGTGTGTGTGTGTGTGTGTATGATTTAAGCTGAGCATGTTTTAGATTTTAAATCTCCTTAGCATAGAAACACATTTTGTCAATTTGGTGATGGTAAATTGGAGAACTGCGCAGAGACAGTTTGGATTTGTCTGAAGGTTAAACAAAGGTTAGAATCAGAATTAGCAGAATCAGTTTAACCGACCACATCGATGAGAAGTAAATCCTATTTTTCTATTAAAGATTGAACGACTGTAGAGTCTCATTCCCCAAAAAAAACAATCAAATGTACCTAAAGGGTTCAATATAAAGGGTTATATAACATTAAAAAACATTGACGCTCATTCATTCAGTCATTGATTTGTTATGTGTTCATGATTAGCTTTGTCAGCCATAATGCTCTGTTATCGATCATAGATAAATACCCCAAGTCTTCAACTGATGCATTTCTAGATCTAATTAACAAATCATCAAAATACTGACTGTTTAAACTTGTGATTATTCTATTATGATAGATTATTCGCATCAATTATTGTGATTAACTGTTTTCGTTTAATTATTATTAAATGTGTTAATCAACAGATTCATTTGGAACTCATTCTAACAAAGGAAATATTCTCCAGTTCCTCAGTTCTGTAATGAAGCATCAGTTTTAGTCTGAATGTAACGTTACTGGTCTTTTCATCATTTTTATTTTTTTTTACACTCCATTGAACAGATTATTACTCATGAAAGAGTTTCAGTAAATATCAGTGCAGATAAATGGAACCGGTATCAACCAACGTTCAGACTGGGTCAGAGGAAAGAAGAAGTGAGCACTCCAAAAGCCCGTTAATTCTCTCATTATCATTGATTAATTTATTTTAATTTGACTGCTGGGCCCTCGTCGCTCTGAATGCGGCGTGCGTTTCTTTATCTGCCCATCACCGGGGCGGGTCAAACGGGGCAGGTGAACGTGAACCGGGGTTTAATTAATGAGGGATCAGCATTGTTCAAAGTGGGTTCCTAATGGATGTACACACACACACACACACACACACACACACACACACACACACACACACACACGCAGCCATCGCCAATGAGAGCCTTAGCGATGGAAAACAAAAAGACGCGAGCTTGTCTCCTCATCTCTGGAATGGCGCCATGCAGGCTTCACTGCAGGGTGAATAGCCTCATCATTACATCCCATCATGCATTTCTCTCCATCCCTCACTCTCCAATCATGTAGTTAGAGCAAAGACACGAGGAAAACACTCACAGAAGTAGACACACACTCACATAGTTGTGCCAGGTACATACTGTACATGTATGCTTAAGTGTGTGTGCATGTGTGTGTGTGTGTGTGTGTGTGTGTGTGTGTGTGTGTGTGTGTGTGTGTGTGTGTGTGAAAGTGGGGATGGATTGGTGCACTTATCTGAACAGTGCACAAGTAGTTTGGAGACTGCCACACGTAGCTGCTAACTTAATGTCCTTAATTCATTCCTTCCACTTTGCACTTCATGGATAGAACACAGTGTCATCAGCGAAGGTGACGCTTCAACACACACAAATCAGTGTCGGAAGAGTAAAAAGTGAAGCAACTTGCAAAAAACAGATACACTCAACTAATATTCTGTGTGGTGTAATTAATATGAAGGTGTTAGACCAGGTATTATTGCTTTGTGGAAATATTCTAGTATCTTCTGTCTGGTTTTCTTCATCTTGAACAAACGTCCAATGGTCTCTTTGTGAAACTATTGTTCTCCTGAATGTGACATTTTAATTATAGGAGCTGAAAAGAGAACTCTCCTTGAATCATGATATTCTAGAAATGTCTGTATTTGTGTTGTGTTCTTAAATTAATGAAGCCATTGCAAAATGTACGGTACGTTATCACAGCATATGGGGACTGTGGGGTAAAAAAAGCGATTGGACTCTGGGGGAAAAATGCCGACTGTGCTTTGAAGATGCATCGTTTTACATCACTGCATGTTCCACTGGAAAACAGTTGTGTGGAAGTACTTCTTCACTAAGACAAGGGTTGTGTCTGAAACCTATGAAAGGTTCTTTTGTTCACAGCAGGCTGAACCTCCACCTTCATGAGTCGGCATCGACGGGCATCATCTTTACTTCATCCTCAGTGGATTTAACAGCCGGACTGGGTTTGGATACCTCGTGATGTGCTGGCGACATGTCCGGGGTGTACCCTTCTTCTCAGTCGTGACCTACATGATGGAAAAGTGACTGAAGACACGTTTGGTTACGGTCGTCTCGTCTTCAAAAATATGGATGGATGAACATCATCAGAAGGTTGGGGTTCAGCGTCTGCATGCGTGTCGACTTTAATATCCTCATGTCTGTTTTCTTTATTCTTATGTGCATTCGGTTAGAAATAAAATGTACATGACAAGGTCGGCAATATTCAATGTTCTCTTAGTGTTAACAAATACCCCAACTTTGTTGATTGTTGATCTCTTTAGGGAAAGATAAGGAACCTTTCTTAGCTGTGAATCAGCCACAGGACAATCCCACAGATCCATTTTGCCTGGTACAAAACCTTCGAAAACAAAAATTGTACTTTTGGACTTGTTATCGCTGTAAATCTGCTTCTGCTGCATCGCTGCAGTCTTTCTTGATCGTAAAAAAATGACAAAACTTCTTGAATGGAATTGTTATCTCAAAAAAATGCACATTAAAATAGGCATGGAAGTTATATTTTGGAGACAGACAAGATAAACTCGCCTCCCAGTCCATCGTTTGTGCTGATGAACTAGAGAAAGGATGACCTAAACATTTTTTAATCCAGCAATTCTAAAACAATCGCAGCAAAAAAAATGAAACCAACAGTGGAGTAAAAAAGACATCAGTAGGTCCCAACATTTCTCTTTATGAATGCACTAACTGTACTAACTGTTTATTATACAGAAACCTAACAACTCTCTGCTGGGTAGAACAAACCAGGTGTTCATCAATCAGCAGCTCAAACTGATGCTCCTGTTTGAGTGAAAGCGGCTACATTCCATACCGCCTGGCCTTTTATTAAATCAAAAAGCCTGAAAAACAAGTGAAAGTGTATAGCTTTTACTAGAATTTAAAGAATTTCTCCTGGAGTTTGAGGACAAATAAGTCTGGAGCTGACTGAGTGCACCGGAAAATAGTGCAAGCAAAAATAAATCTAAGTTTGTGTACTATAAGAAAAATATGTCACAGCCTTATCTCTGAAAATGCAGACCCTCAGCTTATTTCTAAGACATCCAATTAGCCATGTAGAACTGGTAGTCCCTTAAAAAAACTTTAAGGATATAGAGATACAGTTCCTATCGTGTTGCCTTTAAATTTATCTAATCCCTCGAATATCTTTAAAGGTCAAACTCCTGTCAGCGTTTCGTTTGAAGCTACAGCATAAAGCCAACTGGTTACCCGTCTGGTTCCAGACGCATTCATGAACACTGGCCTCTATTTTGATGTTTGGCTTGTTCTGTCATGCCTACTTATGTCTGAAAGAAATCACATTTTAAGTGGCTCCGTCTCTCCACATCAGTCACGGCTTCCTGCTTGAAAAGAAATGAAAAAAAAAAAAGTTTCGAGGTGCCAGTGTTTGTGCATTCCATTTGTGGGTTTTTCTTTAATTGGTGTTAAAATTTAGGATATTGGATTAAGTGTATGCTATTCAAGACAAACAATGCATCTCATCTGTTTCTGTTCATTTTAAGCAAAATAATAAATAATAAAGTGTGTGTGTGTGACCGTCACTGTGTGGGTTTCTACTTCATTATCAGATACTTGAGGCTCTGGCTTGATAAGAAGAAACTGGAACACAAAGTGCTGAACAGTATTTGTAATGTTCAGAAAGAGGAAAGGCCAAAAACAATTTACTTTGTAGATGTGCAGCAGCTCTCTGAATCCTGACCTGTGAGAGAAGCTGAGATGAGAGGGAGGAGGATGAGGAGGACGATGCCTGTTTGTGTGTAAACAGGTGACAAACAACAGAGGATGGCTGTGATGCTCGGCTCAGATAACCAAAAGAAAATAAAAAATCTTGACGGTTTTTCTAAAGGAGCATAAAGCATGAAAAAGAGCTCTGTTCACGGGCCGGAGCCCTTTGCCGTTTTTAATAACTTGTCACGGGTGTGTGATGACAAAATAAAATCTGATCTTATATTTTATATAGTGAACGTGAAAGCAACAAAAACATGAAGGCAGACATTATTAAAAATAGATACGATGCGTGATAACACTGTCATATCTGTGCGCTAAATGTGAAGCTGCAGCAGCATGCAGTGTACAAATGAGAATAAACAGGTCAAAAAACTGGAATTTTAGAGCGTGATATATTCTGACTTATATAAATAAGTTCTTGTACCAAAACAAAAAAAATTGATGTAACAATTTCCATAGACAGTATTTAGTCATAGAATGAAAGGATAATAAGTTAGATTAAGTAAAAGAAGTAGTTTTACCACAATTAAAGTTAAGTTGGTTTAACTTAAATAAAATATTGAGGAATAGGAAAATCAAGTTGATTGTACTAAAGTAAATGAGTTTGTCTAACTACAAACCTTGTCGCATGTACTGAAAAGTAGATAATAACAAAAAAATATCCATGGAAATTTTTACGTACATTTTTTTTTTTTTTTGCATAGAGCCAGTCCATTATTTCCTAGAGTGCAGATTGTTTGACTCACTAAAAAAACAAACAGGAATCATCAAGACAGAATCCATCAAAACTGAACAAAGTCCTCCAAATATCTCTGATAATAACATATTACATGTCCCTCTGCAGGAAAGTGACATTTCAAACAATTGAGAAATTGCACATGATTATTAAATTAATGTATGAGTTCAGATCTGATTTCTAGGACTTATTTTTAAACAGAAAATGTGGCTTTGTCTAGACTCACTTGATAATTCTTCATTTTATTTCTTTTCCACCCAACCGGTCAAGGTGAATGGCCGTCGAAAAGAGTCTGGGTCCTGCCCAGAGTTTCTTCCTCAATGAGGGAGTTCTTTCCCACCACTGTTGCTTATGCTCTGGAGGGTTCAGTTGGATTTTTCTGTCTGTAAAAGCGCTTTGAAATGTCTGTTGTCATGATTAATATCAATAAAACTTGATTGATTGATTGATTGATTGATGATTGATTGATTGATTGATTGATTGATTGATTGATTGATTGATTGATTGATTGATTGATTGATTGATTGATTGATTGATTGATTGATTGATAGCGATGCCTCCCATCCATCCAGTTTCATGCTGAAATATCTCAGTTTGCCGTGTCTCTGTCCTCCTGGACACGAGGTTGTTTCCTGTCTGCCTCGTTTTATTCCTCACATCTGCTGGAAGAAGCTTTATTTTTCACGTCATTCTCTGTACAATATAGAATAAGTTGTTCTCTGTGCTTGACCCATCCCTTATGAGCTCTAGGCAGTCCTCATGATGTCCAGGGAGCAAATTGAGATTCAAGTGTGCTTGTGAGTGCAGGAGATCAAACTTGTGTTCCAGTAAGTGGACGACCACTCTACCTTACCTCCTGAGCCAGAGTGGCCCCAGCGCCTGTGAGGGGCCTTTCTCCAGCTGCACCCTCTCTGGACCCACTTATCCTCCATTTGCAGGAATGGCATCCAGAGGTAATTTGGCTTGAAGAGTGGGCAATAAATCCCTCTCACAGGAATTCATCTTCCATGCTGACTTATTGACCGGTCACTGTTGTGCTTGACATGGACAGAGCTCACACAGATGGAAGTGCTATAAATTTCTTATCTACAACAAAAAACTGCCAAGATCTTACCTACATTACCCTGTGTAATACTTGTTTCAGTTAAATCAGCAGAGGCTACAGGTTATTTGTTAATCAGGGAGTCTTAGTTATAGCAACTAAAACTCATGGTGGCAGGACACTGGTGACGGTGGCTGATGACTCTGCAAAGACTGAGAAAATGAAGTTGGTGAATCTGTGAAGACTGTAGAGATGAAGGTGTACATAAGAGCAGCATTAAAGAACAGCAGATAAAAATAAAATATATTTACAAAGAGAGTAGAAAAGGGATGCTAACAATGTAGGTTTGCCTCCGTCTTTAACAAAAACCCGCAGGAAATGAAGTTGGAAAATGTGTGAAAAAACAGAATGGAATGTGAAATCAAACTATGGGTCGAGTGTACACTGAAACAGAGTGAACGTCTCCAGAGGTGTTGGTATGAATATCAATAGATGTGTTCATTTATAAGGAAAAAAATGAACAATGAAACAAAATCAAATGCAACGTCTGAAAGAGGACAATAAGAAACCACGGTCACGGAGCGACACAACCCTTCCTGTTCCAGAGAGCAGCTTGTCCAGAAGCTGCTGCTGTGCTGACTGAAGGGTGCTTCATTCAGCTGTGAGTCTGAATACAAACAGCATTGATGGAGTGCTTTGCGTTGTGAACGTCTCGTTGTATGCATGTGTTGTGGTCGTGGCCCTTTGACTTCTGGCACCTAGCTGCTGTACATTCAGCCATTACCAGATTGTTCCGCCATCTAAGTGGCACTTTCTCAGCCTCTCTCTATAATTTATATGATTTTATTCCAACCTAGCTCTCCCATGCCCAGAATCATCTGAGCCAAATTCACCACTGCTCAATCTGCCCATAGTACTCCATGCCTGCGGCCATCAGCCTGTCCACCCGCCTGCAGCCTCATCTTCTACAGAATACATTATAATAAAGTCACCTTCATCATCCAGGTGCAGTCTGTGTGTGCTGTGGTGCTCATTTCAACCTTAAATATAAATGTAATAGATCAAGGAAATGGTGAGGCTTTTATAAGTTGAGTCAGTCACCAACACTACATTCATTGTCCAATAGACATTGATTTTATTCACTCATTCATCTTCATAACCACTTCTACAATGCACCAAAAATATTTATCATAGTCTTGAACGTGTGAGCCTTTGGAATGTCAGTGGAACAGATCAGCAGTTATATTATCACACCCATCAGTTACAGGACAAACATTGTTAAATTTAACTGAACTATAAAAGACAGGGTGACGCTAAATGTTAGGTGCCAAAAGACTTTCTGCTGCGCTGAGCTGAGCCAAAAGATCTGTCTCACAAAACAGACCCAGAATCCCAATCACAGCCTCACAAAGTCCAGAAATAGTCTGCAACATCCACCCCAACGAAAAACACACTCTACTGAATACCTTCAAGTCATCTGAGGTATATCTATATACTCTATCCAACTAGGTAGGTAGGTAGGTAGGTAGGTAGGTAGGTTGGTTGGTTGGTTGGTTGGTTGGTTGGTTGGTTGGTTGGTTTGTTCATTCAGTCCTAGTTAACGATGGACAAAGGCCTGGTACACCCTGCATAAGTCACCAGTTTATCGCCCGGCTTGTGAGTATAATGAATTCTTGAGATGAATTATTGCCAAAGGCGGCCTTGTAAAGCAGAAACAAGATAGCAACCAAGTTTAACTACGTAAGACTATAAGATTTGATATGGGGTAAAATAGCTGAATGGTCTTATTTAGTATTCAGCCCTTTTCCTGTAATGTCTAATTGTCTGGACAGAAAGCATCTAAAACGGAGTTCAGACTACCTTGGGAGTGTAAATGTCTCCACTCAAAGCCAACTGCTCATTAGGACATGGTGGAAGACTCTTTACAGGAGAGTTAATGGACTGGAATGACAGGCAGACACATGACACACAGGTAACTGCCCCGAACCGCCGGATCAGGGAGTACAAATAATCTGAGAAGCCACAGACGAAGTGTGTTTTTTAATAAAAGGTCATAATAATCAGTCCTGCTGTCAGTCTTTGGGAGACTCTCCGCTGCCCTGCAGCCGTTTGCTGTCATTTTCCAGACCAGCAGGGACATATTAGTGAGAAGGTAGTACCATCTGTGCTTCCTTTCATGTCCTCCCACCTTCATCGCTTCTTTAGCATCAAGGGTAAGGTTATTTGTCCTTTGACTAAAAACACAGAGTTTGAACAATCAATTGCAAGTTGTGTAGTTCCTTTGATGCTCCGCACATAGAACATTTACACAGTTTAAATACATTTTGAATTGAGCATCTGGCTTGAACGCCACAAAGAGAAGTCAAACCCACCATGAATAAACTATAACACAAAAGCATTTAATTAAACCAAATTAAACCAAATTAGATCATTAGATCAATTGTAGGAATGTTTGAGAGAGTGTTGTTGGGTGCAGAACAAGCAGAGCATACATCAACTTATGTAACTAGATATTAACAAGACGCACCTCAGTTGAAAACTAAGCTAGCATGGCCTCCATCCACGATCCCTCTCCCCACCACCACGACTTCTAAACTCAGGAAAACCTGTGATGCAATGATGTTTATTTCTAAAAGTTAGTGCAAAGACAACAGCATAGATTTGTGCAATAGGATCAAATTTCAGCCACTATAAGGTGGAGCATCCAACAAGATGATCAAAATCCAATAAAACACAAATTGATACAGTCAGAGTGATTTAATGCCAAGCTAGGAGACTGGGTCCCTCTCCCACTTCTATGGTAGAACATACAAACAAGAACAGGCAACCTCAGTACTGATCAACATACAGACCTACTGATGGTTCCCAGAATCTACAATAGTAGGACAGGGGCTAGAGCCTTTAGCGATCAAGCCCCTCTGTTGTGGAACCACCTCCCTACCTTGGTTCGAGAGGCAGACACCCTCTCATTATGTAAGACTGGACTTAAAACATTTCTTTTTCAAAAATTTTACAATTAAGGCAGCTTAGGCTGCTACGTTCTTTTTCTCATAGTCCTACGCTGCTTGAGACTCAACATCCAGATTCACTGAGCTCCTCTCTCCTCCTTCTTCTCTCTGGCCATCTCTGTTACTCCTCCTCCTCGCCGACCTCTTTCCCTCATAGTCTCCAATCACACCTTTACTAACTCAACTTCTTCCCTGGAGTCAACCCTCATCTACTTGTCCGCTGTGGACCTACTCTTCTAATCCCACCAGTATCACCCCTCACCTCAACATCAGCAGGGGTCCTGCTGCCTTTCTTCCTCCTTCCACCATACAGTCGTCCATGCAGCTGTGATAGTGCTCTGAATTTACAAACTACATGATGTGGAACATGTATGAAGACAACAACTCAGGAGTCGGTGAACACAGCCTGACTTTCTCGTTCCTAATTCAGCGTCTGCATCAAATGGTCTACCTATAACCATAAAGACACTGACTCTATCTGGACTGTCTGACACTCTCTCTGTCTCTCTTTCTCTTACCCCATACTTATCTTCACTTTATTTCTTTTCCACCCAACCGGTCAAGGCGGACCGCCGCCCAAAAGAGTCTGGGTCCTGCCCGGAGTTTCTTCCTCAATGAGGGAGCTTTTCCCTGCTGCTGTCACTTATGCTCTGGAGGGTTCAGTTGGTTTTTTCTGTCTTTTAAAGTGCTTTGAAATGTCTGTTGATATGATTAAGCACTATATAAATAAAAGTTGATTGATTGATTGATTGATTGATTGATTGATTGATTGATTGATTGATTGATTGATTGATTGATTGATTGATTGATTGATTGATTGATTGATTGATTGATTGCGAAGAGGGTGTTTGGTGTTTACTATGGCCAAGGTTAGATAATTTAACCCTATAACATCCAACTAAGTCCTCCATAGTGGATATTTAAAGTGGTAAACAAAAAAATCGAACATCCAGTCTGATTAAAACATTCTCAGTGTGTTGTGAACAAGAGTAAGTCACACACCATTAAATGTAAATCACTTTCTTAGCAGGTACATTAAGTTATTTCAGCCTGAAAAACTGTATGGAGCACCCCACTGCCCACAAAGAAACTCATCTCAGCAGGAAGTTGGAAAGTGACAATACTAAATTCCCCTCGCAGAGGACTCAGACCCAAGTGGATGCTGGAGTGGAGGTGACATTTTTTTGAGTGCTATACAAGTGAAGAGTGTCAGCAAGCATGCGTCAAAAGAGTGAGCAGAGGGCTGAAGTCCTAAGTACAGAACAATGATCAAAAGATGCATTAGAGTCTAGCAGCAATTCTTAGTTGATTGAAGTATCTGCAAGCCTTCAGATGAAAAAATGACCAACGCTTGAAATCAAGATGTTAGTAATCACGCCTCATCAGGTCACATCTATGATTTTGCCTTTATTTTCCCTCTTCCCATTCAAACACATTGATATTAAAACTGTAATGCATAGATTCAACAGAAAATGACACCTCATTTTACATCAGGTTTTACCTTTGCCTGTAAAAACACGGCACGCAGTACAGAGATCTGATGTAGTCTCATAATTTATTTTGTCTAACCAGCATTCAAACTGTTTAAGTATCAATTGTAGTTCCTCAAATTCCAAAACTTGGAAACACAAAGTGTAACCGGCTATAGACATTCAGCATTTAGGCTGAAATACAATGCCTGTGTTTGGATTCAAGCCAAAGCTGTCGGCAAATGCCTTGAGGGACAGTTAAAGTCGACAGAATACAAAAAGAGGAGCAGCCAAACAAGATGACAGCAGGCAAACGACGTAAGTTAATTAATGACAACACGAAACTGTAAAGATTGAAGGGCTTAGAGGGCAAAGGAGGGGATCGTGGATGGGAGGATCAACGAGAAGTCAAGCCAAAGAGAGGAAGATAATGGAGGGTATGTTACCATGGGAAGAGGGAAAACAAGCAAAAGGGCACTCCAAATACGCACCTCCGCTGCTCTGCTGTGATATGCAAATCTGTAAACGCACCAACTATATGTGTGGCTAGTTCTACAAAAGCATCAGGATTATGTCAAAGCATGGCTGTGTGTAGCTGAGGTGTTATCATCACTGGAAGTGTACAGTCCTTATTTCCTTCTTGATCTTGCAATTTTTCTGCGTTGGAGACATTTCTGTCCGTCAGCCTTTAGGCAGAAGACTTGTAGTCTGGTTCTATCCCTTTCTCTGTCTCTCCTCTCCTTTTCCTGTCATAGATGTGTACGCCCACTGGGGGCGTGCGGCAGGGGACACCCTGGGCACCGCTGAGCCACATAGAGACACACAAACACGCACACACTCACACCTACTGGCAATTTGAAGCTGGCCAATGAGCAATTCTGCTTTATTGAAAGTTTATTAGCATCGTTCGATACAGAGGTGATTTCTTTTGGGGAACGTCTGCTTCTCCTAAAATGATCAAAAGTGATTGAAGGCTGAATCCCTTTTCGATTGGCAGCTTTTTTGAGATACTGGTCGTTACTTCAGCATCGGGAGCGTCTTAATCTCCTCTATTCAAAACAGGACTTTCAAGGTAAGAGGGGAAAGCTGTGTGATTTTGTGGATTATCTAAGACAGACCCAAAAACAGACTGAAAAGGCAACCTTCTTCTCGTAGAAGTAAGAAGAACTTTGAGACAGAGGGTAAAGGAGGTGAGCGAGGCTGGGACTGAGGCCGAGAAATATGTGGAGAGAACCAAAGAGAGGAAATGGATAGAAAGTGAGCCGAAGGGGTTTTCATTAAAGCTTATTATCACACCTCAGGTCCTCCAACAGCCCACAGGTAGAGCTTGGAGCTAAACGGCACATAATACATCCAGAATTTACACAGCAGTCCCTCCTTCACACAAGCGCTTACGGAGCCGGGCTGGGGAGATTCGACAGAGACAAAAAACAAACTGCTTTTGGGCGGGAAGATGGATGATTTTGTCAGTGTGTGTGTGTGTGTGTGTGTGTTTGTGTGTGTGTGTGTGTGTGTGTGTGTGTGTGTGTGTGTGTGTGTGTGTGTGTGTGTGTGTGAGTGTGAGCTTTAACTTGATTGAGTCCTCTGGACTGGAGTCACCTCTTTATTGAGTTGTAGTCTTTAGCTCACAAAGTCTACAGCTTAGGGGAAATAAGTTTTGTCAGAGTGAAAGATGGCAGTTTCTGGTGATGTCATTGTTAGTGCTTCTTTCTCAAACTCATATCACTGCTTTACCACAGAGTGGCAGCTGCCAACAGCACAAAAAACATGCATAATGTGACCTATAATGGAGACACAAAAGCTGAAAGAAGTCTGGTAATCTGCCTGGATCAGCAGCAAGCCTTCATTTCCCAAGAGATTTTTTTGATAGACGCATGACCATTGTATACTGATTAGTTAATTCCACAGGTAATTCATTTAAAAATGTCAAATGAACTGATTTTGTCACTCTCACATTTGCTCCAGCTTTCCCTCCATTCTCTTTTCATCTTCATGAATGAGAGTTACGATGAATTGCATCCAAAATAAAAAATTTTTTATAAAAAATACCCGAAGCTTTAAAGGAAACACTGCAAGGCATCAAAACATTTTCACCTGAAAACGTTTTATTGTAAAGTGGGGGTAAAAAAATCTCTACTGAAAACACAAATACTACAATTTCTGGGTTTCTCTGACAACAATTGGACCATAATTTCAAGCAGAGATTGTCCGACTGTGAATGTTCTAGTGCTCTTTGCATGACTTTCCAGCATTTCCGGCTTTGCTTCATGGATTTGGACCCTGCCTGTTCCTGGATTTTCATTTTTTAAATTTTGTATACTGGTGTGATCCCCGAAGGGAAATGAAAAGCATACACTCTAGTATTTCGTCAATCAAACGTATGCATATATATTATATCCCAACTTGTAAAGCGGGATGGTGCCTTGCTCAAAGGCATCTCAGCAGTGCTCTGGAGGCGTGCTGGCACCTCCCACTGTCAGCTCACACGCCGGTCGTCTGGGCAGGAGCGGGAATCGAACCGCCGATCTTGGGAACATCGGACCACCCGCCTTACCACTGAGATACTGCTGCCCCAATTAATCAGTTCCTGGATTAATCAGAGATTAATTAATCCCAGATTTGACCATGCTGGTTCTCAGATACCCGTTCTGCCTTGTATTGGACTTTGCTTCAGCTTTCTGTCCCCTACCAGACTGGACTCAATCTGTCTCATACCTGCTCTGTGTGCCAGCTCTCGAGCAAAGACCATGTTGGAATTACCTTTCTGAGATTTCTGCATTTGGATCCCACTGCTAAACCCCAGGACAGATTACAATCTTCTTGTCTCTACCCTTCCCTTTATTTCAGGTATGACCTGACTCTAGCTGTTCCTCAGAAAGCTTGGTACCTTGGTGACCATAGGAATAGTAAATTCAAACCTTCGCTTTGTATGATCAATATTCATATTTCTCATTTGTGGAGGTTCGTAAAAGTTTATTGGGGGGTAATCTTATCAGTTACCAGTTTTTACTTTCTTGCTTGAGTGAATCCTCTGATTACACCGGCACAAACTGATTTGGATTACGTGTGTGTCTGTGCATTAATGCAGTTTTAGGTGTGTTTATATCCAACGGTGATTGTGTGTGTGTGTGTATGTGTGTGTGTGTGTGTGTGTGTGTGTGTGTGTGTGTGTGTGTGTGTGTGTGTGTGTGTGTGTGTGTGTGCGTGCGTGCGTGCGTGCGTGCGTGCGTGTGTGTGTGTGTGTGTGCTCTGAGACTCCAGGCAGGTGGTGAGCAGAGTCTTCGATCTTGAGAGACTTCTCTCCAGAGATAAAATGAAGGACTATTATTTCTCTTCACTCTTACTATCTTTGCCACTCACATTGAGTACATAATAACCAGCCAGGAGCAGCACAGCTCTCTGCTCCCCTCTGTGCAAACACACACATCAGATACAGTATTGAGATCTGCTGATGCCTCAGGCTGATACTGTCATTCATATTAGATAGCAGAACACCCCGACAGAGCTCTCCACTCCTGACAGGATCCAGGTTTCTTCACAAATCGTGAATAAATGTTTCCATCGTGGACGAGGATATATTCCAAAATGCACATGGCAGCAACACAGATCTGTCCAGACACACGTTAGCCTGGGTCTTAAGAGTTCGAGATACTCAGGAAACTGCCTTTGGAAACTGATAACTGCTTCCATGCCTCTGGCAACCCCGTCAATAATTTAAAAATTTTGAACTAACAGCAGGTAGTGACAGAGCTTTCTGACAGGTAGTCTATCGTCTACATAAATTTCCCAGTTTGGGATAAATAAAGTGTATATATATATATATATATATATATATATATATATATATATATATATATATATATATATATCTCTGTCTATTGTTGCTCTAACTTTCAAGCTGACCCGAATCGTCTCCATGTTGGTGGATGTCTCCATGAACAGAAATGCATTGTGGGTTCATTTCCCACTCAGAAATTCACAGAGATGTGGAGAAAATAAGGGGGAAACGCTGCAGATGACGCCAACAGGAAAGACCAGAAGACCACAGGAAGTGACATCAGACCAAACTGTTCACTTAGACTGATATTTGCGGAATCATGTTAACATGACACGTGGAATCTGGTGTTACGTTCAGCAGACCGTTAGCATCAGGCTAAATCGTGTTGCCATCGGCCTCATTAGTACATCTTCATCATCTTCATCTTCCACGTTGTGACTGGAACACGAAATTACCGTATTTATTCGAGTATAACGCGAACATCCCTAATTTTCGATTAAAAATCGGTATAAAATTTTGTTTCACTTTTTCTTGGCTCAGACAAAGCATTGTAAGTGCCAAACATTGTTAAACACGTGCGTCCATGATAAAAATCATTTATTGACAACGTAAACTATGAAAACAATACCGAAATAAAATTAACAATATTTACCGGTATTTAAAATCCTTCAAAGTCCGATTCATCATCAGATACACCAGCAATGCTTACCGGTAACTCACGTTTCAGTGTGGCCGAGGCGAGGAAAGGAAATGAAGAGACAAGGCGTAGCTAATAAAATGCTAATCAATAATCAAATATCATACGTCACAGCGGATAATAAGAATTCTCGGAAATGACACCATCCGACAAGGTCTGCTGATGACGCATTTGATTATTGAATACCATTTCCTTAGATACCCCTCGCCTCTGCAGGAGTGATGCGCATAAGCCATCATGAATTACCGGTATTTATTTTAGATCGCCCACGCAAATGATTTGGATATTGTTACTAAAAATCGACCATGGACGTTTTGTGGGTATAAAGATGTGGTTGCATTCAATGTTTTGCGATTGTGGTCAGCGATATCTTCGACCAATAAGTCATTGCGCAAATAATACTGTATACTAATACATCTAAGCGTGTCACCCCAGTCCTCGTTTATAACGCGCACCCAAACTTTGAGTTCTTTTTTAGGTAGAAAATTTTGCGCGTCATACTCGAATAAATACGGTAAGTTTTATTTAACTAAATAAAGATGTCCGATGTCATTTTCTCCATTCAAAGGAAGCGATAGATCAGAACTTACTTTCCTGATTATTTTGTTTTTCTTGGAAACACACAGTGAAAGCAATTCAGATCATTATTAGATGTTGAAATGACTTCTCACTAACAGAAAATGGGTAAAATAGCTTTTTTGTTTTTCTGCATGTCATCCTTAGAACCACCAGTCATTTCACACCATCATTACTACACAGAGCAGCATTCATCCGGCTGCAGAAAGACCCCTCAGTTCAGAGATTCCTCAATCCATACTATGATGGTGATCAATAGATGAAATAAACTAAACTAAACTAAACTAATAAAATAGTCCAGAGATCAAAATGAGACTCTAAGAAAATTTTTCTGTGCCCTGAACGCTTCTGTCATCCTGCTCCTGTAGAAAGAATTCATCAACAGAAGAAACCTTTGTTGTTTGAGAATCAGTTTGGGCTCATTGTGTTCAGCAGTGACAAATCACAGAGGGAATTCCCTGGAGACATGGCGGATGGAGAATAAATCCAGGCCCGACGTCAGGAAGACGAAGTGTGGCTCGCTCCAAAATGGCATGGGGGGGGGGCATTAAAATGTGTCTTCTTATTTGGTACAGTTAAGAGTTTACAGGGTAAATGAAGGAGATTGACAAGTTTAAAATCAGTAACAATGGCAGAATGTTGACATTTTACGTCGTAACTTTGTTATATCAACGCATTTACAACACTGTTCTGAGTGTTGAGAGGAAAAGGGATCGATAAACACTAATCAATGGTTATTTCTGGCTTGGCAATGTTTTTGGTTGTCAAATGGAGGTGAATGAACAGTTTTATTAAGCAACATGTGAAACATCTTAAAGTAGGACGATGCATTTCTATACGACCACCAGAGCAGTAAATGTGTGACTGTTTCCTTTCTCTTTTTGCAGGGAGTCAAACACTAAATGGTATAATAATAGTTATAATAATGTTCTGGAAACAGTGCTTTCCAGATCCATGTACTTTTTGGAATTCCCATTTATTTGGTCAAACTCAGTTTCCACATACTTTTAGCTTCAATGCTAAGCTAATTTGCGGAGTTAGATCATTAAAAAGAGTAAAAAAGGACTATATTTTCCTAATTGATTTCTATGTCAAACTATTTCTTGATATTAAAATTTTCATTTCATTTACTCTACCTCTCAATTTCCCCATTAAAAAAAATAATCAAAGATACTACTGTACGTATTAGTAATTTATGATTAAGCTGCTTAATGATTAGGAATTTATTCTATGATGCTACCGGAAGTATGAAAATGCAGTTGAAGTGTAAAGAGAATTTAGGAGGAAGGTTGACTTCAATGCATTTAAACTTTTGAAAGGTTCATAGAACAGAACTAAGAAGCAGCATTTCCTGGTAGTGAATGTAGTTTCACCCCGTCCCCTTCACTGTCGACTACTGACCTTTCATTCCAAAAAAAAATGTGTAAAGAATAATTCATGAAATGCCACAAACAATCTGAAGGCTGTTTCCAGAAGTAGAGAGGATGAATACAATGGTCACAACCTGACAGCAATTTTGAAAAAGAAGCCTGTAAAAAATAGAAAATAGGAGAAATGCCTGTGAAGCAGAGGGTGAAAAACTTTTCTTCAGTAAAGGACAAAGAAAACTCCCCCGCACGTTTAGCTTGTTAGGTGCAGATACTGTGTCCGATGTCGACAGAGTGTCCCTGAAGAGCATCGTCCTCCACATCTACAATTCCAACTAACGGGCAGCACAAAATAGTCCCTGAGCGAGCCAATTATGAACGCTTTCATATTTTTACCGGAAAAACCTACTGGTTTCAGAAATGTGGGCCGAAACAAAGAAGATTTTTTTTTAATTAAAAAAAAAAACATTTATTCATAAAAGCCAAATTACAAGAAAATCACGTTGACAGAAAATCCAAAAGAGATTCACACAAAAAAGGAATTCACATCAAAAACATTCCTGAATGAAGAAAACTAACATTTATCAAACTAAAAACAGAGGCTCTTGTCTCCATTATGAATATGTTCCATTCATATTCAAAGTACAGGACTTAAAACACAGAAGAAGAGGAAGGAGAACAGATTAAAAACATTGGATGTTCAGCAGGGAGCTCACAGCCTGGGGGTCCACCAGCGCTGGGGCGTTGTCCACCAGCTGCTGGAGGGTCCTGGTCCTGGTTCTGCAAAGCGCTGCAGACAGCCCAGGTGTGGCTCCACTGCAGACGTCCAGCCTGGCTCCATGCACTAGTGGTTCCTTCAGGAACCAGAACAGAGTCAGAGCTTTTTCCTGGGCTGCTTTTAAATAGGACCCATGACTTAAATACACCACGATAAAACGGAGGCAAACTTTAGAAACTTAGAGTCCATTAAAAACAGAGCAGCATCCAGGTCCACGTTACTCACACGTCTGAATATGCAGCCGGCCACCTCTCTCCACGTCAGATCCGCTGGTCCGGTCAGAAACCGCTGGATGGACTGTAATCTGAACGTGGCTGTTCTGCTAGCCAGGTGGACGAGGCCCTGTCCCCACTCCTCTCTTGATAAAAACAACACTCCTTGAGGCACCCAATGCAGCCCATCCATCCCAATATTTATTGATTCTACATTTCCAAATCTTTAAAATTATAAATTTGCCATTATAAAAGAAATGCAGTTTAGGAAATGTCATGTTTTCTGTTGACTAACCGTGGAACAGAATTTTATTTATTTGTCACACTCATCAGTAAATACTTGTAAACACCAACATTACTTTTTGTAAGGCACCCCAACATTTGGAGTCATAGGAACATCTTTTAGACTTCTGGTCACAGAATGATCACACAACTTTAACACCTCACAAATCCTCAGTTCTACTTTTAGAAAAAAAATAGCAAAAATGTCCCCTTTCTGCTTATTTTATAGCAAAAACTATTTCATACTAGCTTTTCCAAGAGCTGACCCAGATTATATAGCTGACCTGGGTGCAGACTAAATTGCATGAATTATTTAATGTGACAAAATAATTTCTGTCAGTCATTCAGAAAACCAAAAGCCGTTCCCAAGTGTCAACGCAGATAGCGACTTAGCAGCAGAAGTGGAGTAGACTAAGATGATGATGAAGGGGAGGAAGATGTTTGTGACAGCTGTCAGTTGATCAGATGCTGAGTGAAGAGGAGAAGATGGTCTTGATCTCACTCTAGAATTAGTTTAATCCCCACCGACAGTAATTGCTCTTACACAGAGTTATCCCCGCATAAGATCCTAACTTCTCTATTTAGTATTCATTCCATATATTTATGTATTTATTTAGATTAATTTAATTAATTTACATTATTATTTTGATTTATTACGTTGCACTTTATTATGTGAGATATGACCCAGGCATGTGCGAGTTTTCTAGCTGATTCGTTTTTATGCTGCTGTAACATGACAGTTACTGATAAGTGCTTCAACACTGTTAATTTGTGTCTAGAAAATCAATTAATCAAGTTTATTAAAATATAATAACCAGTGTGGAATATTAACTGTTGGATATTTTTGGTTTATTATAATTTATAATTTATCCACTGTTGAACTGGAGCTGATTGCAGTTTTTAAATGTATGGTATTATATAAAAGTCTAAAATAATATATCACAATTTTATGAATGATACAAGTCAATGACTGATGAACCTCAGTGTAACTGTTCAGTCAAAGATTGGCGTTCAGACTCATGTAAACTCTCCACCTCCAAACAGGAAACGTCTCCTGACGGCGGAACAAAGCCCGGCGCGGACGCCATCGTTCATTTCACAGCGTGCGAGAACGTTTCTGTACGGCTGCTGACGGCTGCTGATGGAGAAACCATTTATCAGCCACAATATAATGTCAAACAAACAGAATGCAGTTAATCCCCTGATATAAATATTATATAACTGGAGCAAACATTGGCCCCACTGCTGACGATGTGTTTCTGTGACGTGGGAGTAATTCTGTGCCAGAAAACACTGGAAATCACCGCTACAGCCTTTTCATCTGACATGAAACCCTTTCCACCGCGTTTGTGAATCTTATAAATGTTTGAATTTCCCACTGAATAACGAACTAAACACACAACCTGAGTACAGTCAATGACTTCCCTGACCTCTTGCTGGATTAAATCTGAATAGTGTAAGGAACAGTGTTCTCCCACCTCCAACACAAAGTTAAATACTTCCACTTGATGCTTATTTAGGGTGGCTTGACCTACAGAACCCAAAACACAAGAGCTCTGGTTTCAGGAATTCATTATTCTAGTAAAGTTAGCAGTATGACCGCCCTCCAGAGCCTGGGTCCTGGGTTTCTTCCTCAACGAGGGAGTTTTCCCCCGCCACTGTCACTTATTCTTGCTCTGGAGGGTTCTGTTAGTTTTCTGTCTGTAAAGCGCTTTGAAATGTCTGCAGATGCGATTAAGCGCCTCATTCTACTTACGAATGTCTCTACATACGAAATTTTCTACTTACGAAACGCCTCAACAGGAAAATGTTGCCTCTAGTTACAAAAGGAATTTCGAGTTACGAAAGGTAAAAATACAGTATGGGCTGATACTCACAGCTCCCACAGGTTCCTGAACACAACATTCTCATAGCTGCTCTGCCATTGGCTATTACCTAGCATCATCCTGGCATCCCATTGGCTCAGAGGAACCTCTGTGTGGAGCTAGATAGGTGTCTATGCAGCGTCCTCCTCATTCGGCCCTCGACCCATGAGGTGTTCTGATAGTTTTACGTAAATATATTAACTTTTAGGGTATTCACTATGGACCCCAAGAAAGTGACGAAGAAAAGAGGAAAAGAAAAGACCAAGAAAAGAGTTTTTATGTCCGTACAAACAAAGCAAGAGATGATAGAAAAGCCTGAAAAGGGATGCTTTTGGTTGATCTCACCAAAGAATATGGCCGTAATGCATCTACAATCACCACGTTATCTTTCTTTACTCTTTATTCTTTGTATTTTACATTATACACAACTCTCATTTATTGTGTAATAATCTAATCGTAACATGTATTTGTTACATGTTTTGATGCAATTTTATGCTTTATAAAACATTTATGTCTGAATGTTGGGGGGCTTGGAACGGATTAGGGCATTTACATGGAAACTCGTTTCTACTATTTTTCGAGAACCAATTCATTTCGTAAGTAGAGGTACCACTGCATTAATAAAGGTTGATTGATTGATTGATAATTGATAGATACAACTGTGTATCATCAGCATAACAACGGACGTTGATGGGGTGTTTCCTTAACAAATTACTTATGTAACCATTAGCATGCTAAACTAACTAGCTCACCTCATACATAAGTAACATTAGACCTACCTCCAAACAAAAGCCTTCATTCTGAAGCTAAATTATTGTGTGAGCACAAACACCAGAAGTACTTACTGCTCTTATGCATGTTTTATATTTTCCAAAGCCAGAAGTTCATTGTTTTAACCAGCTGAATTATTCTATTTGGTTTAAATATCCATTTTAATGACCCCTACTGTATGAACTTAAAAGTTAATATATATGTCTACTAAGTTTTAAGGAGACTTCATTGAACATCCAGGGTTGAAAACACTATTTATGGAATGGAGAACTGAAGTCAAGTGAGTCCATCCCAGTTGTTCTTCAGGAGACAGCCATAAATTTAATTTCTGCTGATATTAAATTAGACTTTTCACTTGCAAGATACCGCTCTGTACTTCTGCTCGACAGGAGGGGAACAAGCATGGAAGACAGGAAGTCCAAAGGCCTGGAAATCCCACCCCCACTTCAGCAACTACAGCACAATGTGGACTGGAAATTCAATCTGGACTATCTGCTACTCTCTGTCTGTCTCTGTCTCTGTCTCTGTCTGTCTCTCTCTCTCTCTCTCTCTCTCTCTCTCTCTCTCTCTCTCTCTCTCTCTCTCTCTCTCTCTCTCTCTCTCTCTCTCTCTCTCTCTTTTCCTTGCCCTGTTTCTATCCCCAGTTTATTTCTTTTCCACCCAACAGGTCAAGGAGGATGATCGCCCTCCAGAGCCTGGGTCCTGCACGGAGTTTCTTCCTCAATGAGGAAGTTTTTCCCCGCCGCTGTCGCTTATGCTCTGGACGGTTCTGTTCTGTTGGGTTTCGGTCTATTAAAGCGCATTGACATGTCTGATGATGTGATTGTGATTGTGATGTGATATGAAGCGCTATATAAATAAAGGTTGAGTGATTGATCGATTGATTGATTAATGCAACTACTTGTAGGAGAAGATAGAATACAGTCTTTACCATGCATTCAATGGCAACAGTTCCTTTAACACTGTTGAATGTGCCTTTCACTATTTATAGAATGATGTTGTTTGTCACCAGGTGGTTAAATTAGCTGGTTAATGTTAGGTAAGACTAAAGTTGATCACGGTCAGTGGTTCGAACACACAGTCCCCAGCTCTCCATCTGAAAGACTCTTCTTGTTTGTGAGATAATGTTTCTGTCGAGTCGTCCATCAACCATCCATCTATTTATTTGTTCCGCTTGTCTGGACTCGGGTCACAGGGACAGCAGTGCTACTGGAAGAAACCCAACCTCCACCTCTTTGGCCCCCACCAGCTCTCCTGGGGGGCGTATCAAGATGTTCCAAAGTCATAATCTCTCTAATGACACAAGCATTGTTTTGTACATTGATTAATCCATGATAATATATATATATATATATATATATATATATATATATATATATATATATATATATATATATATATATATATATATATATATATATATATATATATATATATATATATATATATACAGTGAATCAAGGCTTCCTAAGTAAAATCATGTGATCCTACGTCATGTTGTTGGTTGCTATGGTAATGATTTCAGCATCACGTCCAGCGAGTAAAGGTGTTCAGCGTTAAAACCACCTGGGAACAACAATGACAGATGACAGGTTGTTGAGTTAAAGGGGGAGTTAAGAGCATCGAGTCTTTACAGACATGAAGGAATTATGAGACGTTTCGGTTCAAGTCACACAAACAGCAGAACTACAGTATTTTGAGAGGAACATAATGTATATCTGGATCTTAAATTACACACAGGAAATACTAAGATTTTCTGTCTTTAACTATTCTAATTATAACAATAATTATATACATAACCTTTATTAGATTAAATCTTTATTTCAAAAACATTTTTTAATGTACAAGAGTTGCTTGAAGGTATATTTTGCTAAATATACTCCGTTATGTGTCTTTTTCCACAGCTATAGAGCCAATGGAAATTAAATGTATGCAGATTGTTTCTCTAATAATATGGATGTATTTTTTGGTCCCTGATGCGACTCATGTGTGCTCACAGTGGAAATGTTTGGGTCTGTTAGAAGATTTATAATTTCATCCAGACCTGGTATTATGTAAAGAATCAAGAGAGAACTTCTGTTATGATTTGATGCTTTTTACATAAAGCTGAATTGACTTGAACTGAGTAAGAAGAATTCCAGATCTGCTCCTGCATCACTAAGACTTTTGTTCTGTCGAGTTTCGTCTCATTAATGTTGGAATACTTTGTTTTTGACATTTCTGCTTTGCTACCATTTGCGATTAAAAAATCAGATTCAATCTAAATTTGAATTTAAATCATGTTTTCAACCGTTGCATTCGTTATGGGTAAATCAGGAGGCCTGCCTTAACTTTTCTGACTCGGATTTTTTTATACTCCTACATCATAAATTTGACATACAGTCAGACGCATGCATCTCCATTTTCCAAGTGAAAAAAATCAGGGTTTAGCCATAATTACACAAATTAAAGCTCACATATCCAAATTTTTTGCAATTATTTTGTTATTATTTTAAATTTCTGGTAAGTATTTCATGTGTCGGGCTTTAAATGGTTAAGTAAGAAATGCAGACATAATTCCTCTGACAGCTGGTTGAATCCATGCAGTTACTGCTCTGTTTGTCTCTAGTCATGCAGTCAGTCTGTTTAGAGACGAGACAGTCTTGTCTGGACGTCTAAACTGTGAAGGGATGATGGTGGTGATGGTGAGGTGGGGGGGGGGGTAGTGTCCCAAAGACAAGCAGCCAGCATAGAGAAAAGGAAATGACAGAAGGAAACACTGGGAGATGGAGGCCGCCAACAACCCTCTCAGGTCAGAAAGACAAGATCTCCATGAAGCATCCAACGATATTCACTGAGGGCCACATCAGCATAACGTCGGTCCTCAAAGGGCCAGATTTAACCAATGAATGTAACTAAATGTAACATTTGGCCCCCGGGCCTTGAGTTTGACACATGTGGTTTAGAGTCTATGAATGTTGGCTCAGCATTTTAAAGACATCTGATTTTAATATATGTCCCTCTTGATGGACTTTATTTGTGGGGTTGGGTCATTTTTAGAGTACAGTCATCCGTAAATCCATCCATCCATGTTTTTGTAGACGAGACGATCACGATAGCTAAATTGTCTTGGTTATTGCAAACAGCTGATAAATAGCACGCTTCTCCAATACCCCTTACATTTGGGAATCCAACTGTTGCCGCCTTAATCCATGATTTTTTATGCACATGTCTGCCTTTTCAGGGAGACCATCTGTTGAAAATGTGTTTTTTTTTGTGCTTCAGATTAAGTCAAAGCTCCCCTAGGAGCCTCATCAAAAACGATGGAATTGTTTCCCCATCTCGGTCGTTTTACTCTGTTCCGGATGCTTCCGAGTTCCTTCACCAACGGGTGAGCAGCTGGCTCCACATGTCGACGTCTCAGCCAAATTAACAGTAAAAAAAAATTCACCAGCATTGAAATCAAAGAGCAAATACAATCGCAATCACGATCAACCACATCAAATCACGTTCCGATTCAGATTAGTTTTCAGGAAGTAGGGTCTCTCACACACACACACACACACACACACACACACACACACACACACACACACACACACACACACACACAAAATAACAGAAGAAATGATGAAGACAGTACTCACAAATAGACCAATCCTGGTCTGTATTCAGTCTTTTTTACTTGTGCTTCCCGAGAGCTTAGGTGGAACGTTTTGTTGGGGATGGTGTCGCCATAGTATGAGCACATATGTCAGTCATAATAATTTAATTTCAGAGAGCAGAAATAAATCAGAGTACTGTACTGAGGCCAGCGGGAGCCTGAGGCCAGCAAGAAAATTGTTCTTAATAATAATGATAATAATGAATAGAGTGGAGCTGAGTGGAGCCAAATTGGTCTATGCGAATACTCAGTGTATAAAGAAGTATAACAAAACTGAACACGAATGTCATTTTGTAGAAGTCAAAATGAATAAAAAATAAAAAGGGAGAACTCAGAACAGGTCGTCGAGCAGTACTGTAAATTAAAATAGTTCAAAGAAAAACAGAGAAAGGTCAGACGGACAAGAGAAGAGACCAGCAGCAGCAACTGAGGTGAGGAGGAGGAGGAGGAGGAGGAGGAGGAGGAGGATGATGATGATGATGATGATGATGATGATGATGATATGATATGATATGATATGATATGATATGATATGACTTGATATGACATGAATGAATGAATGAATGAATGAATGAATGAATGAATGAATGAATGAATGAATGAATGAATGAATGAATGAATGAATGAATGAATGTGAAGTAGATAACCAGCACCACTGGATTTTCTTTTCTTCAGCACTGAACCAACAAAATGACAAGAAATCCATAATTTAAGCAAAATAAAGACGTGTTTCAATCTTCGATGTAATGAAAATAAACACTATATCAGATTAATGATGATGCAAGATGAGACGACTGTTACCGTCTCTACTAATACTGACTAAATACAATAAAATGTAATATCATCGTTTTGAATAAATAACTTAAAAATAACAACGTTTCTGTCATTTCAATTATTAAATACATTATCATCAACAGCAATGATATAAATGGTAACATGGTCTTTATGTTTGTCCAGCTTCTGTCTATTACTAATCATATTTACTAACTAGTGATATTGACACAAGACCCAAATATAAACTAACAGTCCAAAGCATAAATTGATGTTTGACTATAAATTCCAGCTATAAATTCCATATCACTAACTGGTTAGTTTACCACAGCCAATAAAAGACAGGCCTGTTGGAAAATAAGACTAATTCTAGTCCAGTAGAAGTTGAGCGACTCCTCCTCCCTCTGAGGGCCGGAACTACTTTCATTTTTAGACTTTTATGCACTTATTTTTACATCCAACCTGTGAGAGCGTCATCTTGTCTCTTTAGAATAGTTGGGGACATTTATTTAAGAACATATACTACTGAACACCTGATTAGAAGGCAGGCAGGTGCATCAGAAAGATCATCAAGAATGATGATTGATTTAAATATTCATGATTGATTATTTGCAGGATTCTCCAAAAGTATCTTTTGTTATAAACTTCAATATGTTCTGTGTTGTTTCACATTTTGTCACTTTATGTTTACGAATGCTAAAATTATAAATCCGATTGTCTTGAATTGGTGAGGAAAATATCCTTCTTCCTTTCTCCTCTGCAATTCCCAATAAATGATGCATAATCTCTAGGATTATAGTCACACCTGAATCAGACAAGAGCAAAGACGCACAAAAGATATCTTTAGATAAATGTTGTTTCCATGATTGTTTTCCACGTTGGCTTTTGAATAAAAGCAGGAGATGAACGCTTCAGCGGATTAGCAGCACACATTTAATATTCAGTGCTATGATTTGTATTGATTTGTGAGCCAATCCTCTGTGCTGCTCTTATTGGGAATGTGCTCTTCCACGCGCTAAATACAATAAGAGCTAACAGTTTCTTAGAAATACCTCTGGTCTGCTTCTTTTTATGACCATTTGATCTGGACCTCATCGAGGGTCGATTTCAGGACGTAGCCCCCGTCTTATTGGATCTTTTTTTATCCATGTTTCAGAAGAATGGACCCAGACAGAAAGACTGACACTCTGAGATTTATTACTCTGAAAATAATTAAATTGCTATGGATAGAACAAGAGAAGTGATTTTTTTTTTTAGATATCAATGTTCATTTTGCACACATTAGATATAAGCTAATAAAGCTGCAGTCACTGGACTCACATGAGCACTACACACCGTCACCGCTCTGCAAAGAAACATTCAGTTGGTATTTATTTAGAGGAGATTAACTGTGGCCTTTCCTCCACCTGTCTTTCAAATCAATGCAATTAAATTATGGCTAAAGCTAGTTCCTTTTGTAAACTTATCCATTGAGCTAATTAGAAAAAAAAACTTAAAATGTGCACCGAGAGACCTAGAATGGACTGTTTCCATACATGCATCATCACATCTGTGTGTGTGTGTGTGTGTGTGTGTGTGTGTGTGTGTGTGTGTGTGTGTGTGTGTGTGTGTGTGTGTGTGTGTGTGTGTGTGTGTGTGTGTGTGTGTGTGTGTGTGTTAGATGTTTGTTTGTTCAGAAAACACACAGTATTATTGAAAATCCTCTTTACGTAAATCTCTTTTGGATTTTGTGTCAACATGATTATTTTGTAATTTGACTTTTATGAATGAACGTGATGTTAAAATAAAAAAAGATATCGCTCTATCTCATACACACACACACACACACACACACACACACACACACACACACACACACTTACACACAGACACACACACTTATTCCAGCTGCCACCAAACCTAAAGAGCTCCTCAGCTCCTCGCCTCCCTCCTAACGACGAGCGTTTCATGTCAGTGATATCCGGTTCGTATCCCGTTGATTGCTTCATTTCAGTCGTGTTGCTGTGTGTTGATTCGCTGCTGGCGTTCTGTTGCCAGACTGTTGCCATAGCATCAAAGCTCTCACCTCAGGCTCAGCCAAGGAGTCGAGTGTGTCGCCTTCCAAAACCCACAGTGAGCCTTAATCTGAATGTAGCACCATGTCAAAGGAAACGAGCCTAAACCAATGAGAAGCCAGGCTAAGACTTGTTTCTGAGACTCGTTTCTGACTCTTTTTATGTTTTAAATGTTAAAAACTAAAAATATTGAGGGGCCCCAGTAGAATATGATTGTCAGCACATGAACAAAACATATAAAAATCATTTTCAATCAGCCTTAGTTTTTGCTGACTCCTGTATTTAACAGTTAGTCATCTCATGCTTCATATTTTTTTCATTTTATAGTCATATTTTATTCATATTTATTCATATTTTATTTATATGACTATTTGCCGATTAGTGCTGATCACAGTTAAGTGTGTACATCACTACATGAGAATCAACAGTATGAATTATTTACTTTAACTATTTAACTAAAGTCTTACCATTAAATAATTGCCGGAACTTTTTTAAGCTAGTGTTGATTGAACCTTCTGATGAAGGTTCATTTGATGTAAATTTAATGTAATATAAATTTACATATGAGTTGTAATTTGTACAATTTTGAAATTGAACTATTTTTGTGTGTGTCTGATTGTGAACATCAGGTTTTTTTTAGGAAAGCAAAGTCACACTCATCAAAATGCAGCTCTTTAAAAAGCTGTGATGCTGTGTTAATGTACTTTATGATATACAAATTATTAAAGTTCATTTGCACCCAAACATTCTCAGTTGTAAAGAGAAAATTTGATTTTTTTTTTTTGATTAATTTTTTTAATTCATTATTTATCTCTGAGTTCATCACGTCTTCTGTTTTAATCAAATCAGTGAATAAAGTTGAAGACCATGTGACCTCATACCACCAAAAAATCTAGTTTCACAGAAGAATTCTAAATGTAAAGAGAAAATTTAGTTATCAAAAGTCTATAAAATTACATGGTCTGTAAATTAAAGAAATGAATTTAAGTATCGCCAATATTTTTTCTAGTAAAAGAACAATATTAACAATGCAGTGTTTTTCTTTATTTAATTACTAAAAATGGAATTGCAATTTTTGTATGAAAAGATTTATGCCACATGGTACCTCCGCCATTTCAGCTTCCATCCATTTACATTTGATGATTTTTTTTTTTACAGTGCATTCTCTGTAATATTTATCTCCCAATCATTTCTGTGAAGAATTAATGAGGCTTTTGTCTCAAAGCTGCACTACATTATTAGTGAGTTAAAAGGTGATTTTCACACACACACTGAAGGCACACACACACACACACTTCCACCACGTAGCCCACACACACATGGGGGACCAATCAGTTTGGAGTAGCAGCAGGTTGTTTCGGCAAACAGAAACGTCTCCTTGATTTATGATCAGAGGACTTGTTGCCAAACTCATTTCCTGTGACGGCGACCAGCCGCTGCACTTTAATGATGAAAGTGGTCCAGAAGTGATCCAAGCATGTCATTGTTAAGAAAACAACAAACAAGTAGACCTGTGTGTGTGTGTGTGTGCGTGTGTGTGTGTGTGTGTGTGTGTGTGTGTGTGTGTTCCTTTTAAAGTGTTTGACATTATGCATAAGAAACTTTATAAAGACAACAGAATCAATCATTGTATACGTTCTTCTTCCACGTCTCAGGCGACCACAGAACGCCTGGAAAACATCTTTTATCGAATCTTTCATGATCTCAGCGTGTGACAAGAAGCTTTTCCTTACAAAAGGTTCTATACTTTGAATATTTGGAGTAGCGGATGGGATAGATGGAGACAATTTTGAAATTAAAATTTGCTCCATGGGACCGTTACAGTCTATAAGTTCCACAGCATGGTGGAGCAGCAGATTAGGCAGTCCAAAAATGGCGCTGATGAACTGGTGACTCTACACCTCTAGAAGGTGTATCTGCAACTTCCCTTCATGAATGCAGAAATGAAATCTGCTTGAATCTGAATTCAGGACATTTCCTTCTAAGTGTTAAAGTCAGACGAACAGTTTAGTGTCATCAGCAAACAGCGTTATGCTAAATACCTCTTTCGAGGCTCACTGATGCACCGTTATTACAAATACAAGTGGCTTTTGGTCAGCATGCAAACCTACACACACACACACACACACACACACACACACACACTCGCGCGCCTGTCATCATTAGTCAGCGTGATGGCGTTAATTGCCACAGCTCTGCATGCCTTTGCTTAATGAGATGAGGTTCTCCGGTCCCACGTGGAGCACCAGGTCATGATCAGGGATGCAGGGGGTGGAGGTTCATGCATGTTTAATAGACACGCATCATTCATTCATGTATTTATTGGCAGGAGCGAGTCGGAACACGTGTGTGACATGTTACCGTGTCGGTGTGTGAGAACAAATATCACCCTCAGCTTCACTTTGGATCTACTGACACAATGTTGGAGGGTTTCCTTTCACAACCTCGTCTTGTCTGAGTGTCAAAACGAGGTCGACGCTCTATCCTGCTCCATCCCTACATTAACTCTTGCCTCTGCTGCTAACCTGCTACTATAGACTGTTGAAATATGCATCATATCTTACGTTCAGTGTGCCTACACACACACAAACGCACATGGAATGTGCTGTCCATCACCACTGGTGGTTCTCCCTCCATCACACACAGGAGGAGACGTTATTAAAGCAGACGCTATGAACTCAGTCAAGACATATCATCTTCATTTCGTCTCATCAGCATCACCTCCTTCAAGATTTTCTAGCCTTAACTTCCTTTAAATGGTCGTTACGCTCAGTTCAGCCTGAACAAGGTGCTTTTTAGGTCTCCTTTGAGAAAGTTAAGGTTTTATGGACTGAAGATTATATATTAAATCCAAATTTAGAATAAGGGTTCATAGATCAAATCTTGAGAAGTATAGACACTGAATTTCTGAGTGAGTGACTGAATGTGACGCTTCATTTCTTGATTTAGATCTTCTTTTTGAGGATGTCAGGTTTTATGAACTGGAAAGAGTTACTTCACAATGCCTACTTAGACGGCACTTTATTTAAATTATTTCATAAAAATGTGATATAAACGGGCTGATTTAACTCGACCCCTGGCATTTTCAGTTGATGACCCCGTCTGGGATCCATGGGAACATTGTGAATGTTTAAAGATATTGACCCAGGAATGTTTCACACCTCTACCATCCTGGTTCAGAAACTGAACAGGGTCTGACCATCACCCAATCACCGAGGTAGGGAAACATGCATGAAGTTGTTTAGTATTTGGGGGAATTTTTGTTGCAAACACTCTATCCCACTCTATCTCACTCTATCTCACTCTATCCCACTCTATCTCACTCTATCCTGCTTTATCCCACTCTATTCCGCTCTATTCTGCTCTATCCTACTCTGTCCTACTATATCCCACTCTATCCCACTCTATCTTGCTCTATCCCACTCTATCCCACTCTATTCCGCTCTATCCTGCTCTATCCTACTCTATCCTACTATATCTCACTCTATCCCACTCTATCCCACTCTATCCTACTCCATCCCACTCTATCCTACTCCATCCCACTCTTCCACTCTGTCCCATCTATGTCTGTGGCTGTCAGTCAGTCCTGGATTGAACAGACGTCTCTTCAGATTAAAGGTTATTTAAACTATGCTGTCAAGTGCCTGAGATGAAGTGGAGGTCTCGTCTTGATGCATTCTTTTTGGCAGCGTTCTTCACAGCACAAGGCCATGTCGGTCCTGAAATGAAGTGCCTGTAAGTAACTCACAAAAAGCAAACGCGAAGCTTGGGAAATGTTGATGTATGTCGACCTTTCCTAATGCCTGTAAGGCTGTCTGCATTTCTTAGTCTCTAAAAGGTTTCAGAAGAGTTCTTTAGAGGGGGGGCTGCCTCTGTTGTTGGACTAACTTAAGGTCTTGTTTTGTTCCAGAGGTCATGGGTCTGGTGGTTAAGTCTCACTCTGGGTTGTTCATAAGAAAGTTTTGATTCTTGTAGGATTGAAATCCAACTTTTCTGTCTTGGTTATTTTGTCTTGAGGGTTCTGGGAGGAACATTTTGAACGTTTCAGTTCAGGTCTTCCAGATGAATATCTGATGAGGTTGGCATGTTTGATGTTGGTGCAATAGCCCTGAGGTAGGGGTTCAAAAGATATGAATGTTCTTGATGAAGCTAACCTTAAGTCTAAGTCCAACATTTAGACACTGCTTGACTAGATGGACTGGTTTGTTGTGTTACGGCCGTAGCTCATCCGTTTGTGATTGTGTGTCCCTCTGGCCCTGCCTTTGAGCTGCTGGCCCTGCCCTGCTCTGCTCCCTGATGCTCCGCCCTCCGTCAGTGCCAGGTGTGGTTGTTCTGGGACTCCTGACTGCACCTCATCACCAGACCATCTCCTGATTGGTGTGCTGTCTTCCTGCCTGGCCCAAGCCCTGCCACGTCACCTGGCGGGGACACTTTAAAAAGCTCGGCAAGCCAGCTAGTCAGGGCGCCTGTCTGACTGTGGCAGCACGCCTTTGACCTCTGACGAATTAAGAATCTTGTGACCTTGCTTATATGTTGAGTTTGTATCCGGCCCTTGGTTAAAAGCTTGTTTAATTGGAGTATTTTTGTTAGTGAAATTTTGATCTTTGAAATGCGCCCATTGGCTGAGAACTTTGGTTAAACCTTTGTACTTGTTTGCGAGAATTTTGAATAAATGTTTTATGTTCCCCCTTTTTGAAATCCGTATTATGTTATCTATCCAGTCCTCTAGCTGGGTCGTAACATAAGTGGGGGCTCGTCCGGGAATTGAACACGGGACCTCTCGCACTAGTTGGTTTATTGTCCTCTCACACTAGTTGGGTAATTGACCTCTTGCACCTGTTGGGTAATTGACCTCTCACTCGTGTGTTAATTGAGATCGTTGATTTTGTGCAGCTGTCATGTCACAGTTTGACTTGGACACTTTCTTAGCTTCCCCCTCGCTAACGGTAATAAATATCTGTAGAAAAGATGACTTATTAAATATAGCCAGTCATTTCAGTCTCTCGGTGCCGAAACCAATTTTGAAAAGGGAGCTCAAGGCTCTGGTTACGGGTAAGTTGGTGGAAGTGGGACTGATTGAGGCTCCAATGCCGACAGTGTCAGCCAAGGTTGAAGAGGTCCCCCTGGGTGGAGAGGCTGGTAGTCTACCACTTAAGGGTGACTCTTCAAAGGGTGGGGATGATGATGGAGCCTCAGACGAGGGCTCCCGTTCCCCTTCCCTCAGCAGTTCCGGGTCCAAGGACGCAGCCCGTTTGAAGGTGCGCATCGCTCGCCTGAAAATGGAAGCCCAGGTGAAGGCGGAAACCCGACAGGCTGAGCTGCAGTATCAGCTTGAGGTACAGAGAATGGAGATGGAGAAAGCTGTACGGCTGCGTGAGCTGGAGATTGAGGCTCTGAGGTTGACTCAGAAGCCCAGTGTGTCTGCTGGTTCTGATACCAGAACCCACTCTTCCACCACTTCCCTGCCAGCGGCCTTTGACATCGGTAAGAACATTGTTTTGGTTCCTACCTTTCGAGAGACTGAAGTGGACTCCTATTTTGGTGCATTTGAGCGTATAGCTAAAGCTTTACAGTGGCCACCTGATGTGTGGGCCCTTTTGCTACAATGCAAACTTCAGGGGAAAGCTCAGGAAGCTGTCGCAGGTCTTCCGGTTGAGGATAGTTTAATTTATGACTCTGTTAAAGCTGCTATCCTTCGCGCCTATGAACTGGTACCTGAGGCCTATAGACAGAAATTCCGAAATCATAAAAAGGCCTCATCCCAGACTCATGTAGAGTTTGCCAGGGAGAAAAATACTCTTTTTGATAAATGGTGTACTGCTTGTAAGGCTAACGACTTTGACTCTTTGAAAGAGCTAATTTTGATGGAGGATTTTAAAAAGTGTCTTCCAGAACGCATTGTGGTGTATATAAATGAACAAAAGGTGTCCAGCTTGTCCTCTGCTGCTGTGTTAGCGGATGAGTTTGTTTTAACGCACAAAACGGTTTTTTCCTCTGGTGCCGAGGAAAAGCCTCGTTCGCCTCCTGCTCGGCAAAACTCTCTCCCCTCTGGTAGCCCTAAAAAAGAGAACAGGGAGTGTTTTTACTGCCATAGGTCTGGACATCTCATCGCCAACTGCTTGGCCCTGAAAAACAAGTCTTTGAGCTCATCACAGCCAAAAGGTGTTGGTATAATTAGAGCCGAGTCACGCGTCAGCACGGACTCCACTGGTGAGCCGCCTGATCCCTGTTTTAACCCGTTTGTATCAGACTGTTTAGTCTCCCTATCAGGTGAACCCGATGACCAGTGCCCAGTGCGTATGTTGCGTGACACTGCTTGTTCACAATCTGTGATCCTGGCTAATGTGTTGCCGTTTTCTGAGACGTCTGCTTGTGGTTACAGTGCTGTTTTACGTGGTATTGCGATGGGTTATGTTCCGCGTCCTGTGCACCGTCTCCACGTGCAGTCAAAACTAGTAACGGGATTCTTCCCAGTTGCTATCTGTCCTGCGCTGCCTATTAAAGGTGTATCATTTTTAATGGGTAACGATATAGCTGGTGGTAAAGTTACCCCCGCGTTAGAAGTGTTGGATATCCCTCAGTGCGCACAGACATATAAACCTCGGTCGTCTTCTGATGCCTTTCCATCTTGTGTTTTAACTCGAGCACAAGCTCGAAAAGGTGATAATGTGTCTCTATCCGACAGTTTTCTGATGCCGGCCTTCTCAGGAGAGGCTGAGCCAGAGACGGAGGCAGAATGCGCCCCGGAGCCTCGGTGCGTAAAGGCCGCTCCAACCTCTCCTGACAGCTCGTCTCTTCATGATGCTCGGCCGATCAAACAACACCCTTACCGTGTAAACGCCTCTAAGCGCGCCATAATGAAAAGAGAGGCTGAGTATTTATTAGAAAATGGTTTAGCCATCCACAGCTCCAGTCCCTGGAGTTCTCCGTGTCTCCTGGACACTAAGCCCGACGGTTCACATCGTTTTATTACGGACTACCGAAAAATCAACGCCGTTACTGTACCTGACTCCTATCCGTTACCGAGGATGGAAGATTGTGTGGATAATGTGGGTTCAGCAAATTTCGTGAGCAAGTTAGATTTGCTCAAAGGTTACTGGCAGGTGCCGCTAACCAAGCGTGCATCTTTGATTTCCGCTTTTGTAACCCCCGACTACTTCTTGGAATACACCGTCATGGCTTTCGGTATGTGTAACGCACCGGCCACCTTTCAGCGTCTCATTAACTCCGTGCTGGCCGGTTTATCACATTGTAGTGCTTATCTGGACGATCTTATTGTGTACACCTCCACGTGGGAGGAGCACATCCAGATCTTGGAACAGGTGTTCGCACGCCTCGCCAACGCATCCCTCACCATAAATTTGGCCAAGTGTGAATTCGGTAAGGCCACTGTCACCTACTTGGGGAGACAGGTGGGCCAGGGACAGGTGCGACCTGTAGAGGCTAAGATTTGTGCCATCTCAGAGTTCATTGTGCCATCCACCAGGAGAGCCCTGCGCCGCTTTCTGGGCATGGCTGGTTACTACCGCAGCTTCTGTAGAAAATTTTCCACCGTGGTGCGACCACTAACCAACCTCCTTAGCCCAAAAGTAGAATTTGTGTGGTCCCCAGAGTGTCAGACTGCTTTTGAAAGTATAAAATCACTTCTGTGCCACTCTCCCGTGCTCGCTGCGCCTGACCTCTCGCTACCCTTTAAACTAGAGGTTGATGCCAGTGGGGTGGGAGCCGGTGCTGTTCTGCTGCAGGAGGATGGGGATGGAGTAGATCACCCAATCGCATTCTTTTCACGAAAATTCAACAAGTACCAGGTCAACTACTCCACCATTGAGCAAGAAACCTTAGCTTTGTTGTTGGCACTCCAGCACTTCGAAGTTTACCTCGGGTCCAGTCCTTTGCCAGTTACAGTTTTTACAGATCATAACCCTCTCACCTTTCTATCCCGCATGTATAATCACAACCAGCGTCTCATGCGGTGGGCACTGGTCGTTCAGGACTACAACCTGAACATACAACATAAAAAGGGGTCTGAGAATGTGTTGGCTGATGCTCTGTCCAGACAGTAAGTATGGTGTTGGTATTTTGGGAGATTTGAACAATTTTTGCAGTAAGTATGCTTTTAGTTTAGATGGGTAATTTGATATGTAACCCAGTGGGGTTCCATTTTTAAGGGGGGGAGTGTTACGGCCGTAGCTCATCCGTTTGTGATTGTGTGTCCCTCTGTGGCCCTGCCTTTGAGCTGCTGGCCCTGCCCTGCTCTGCTCCCTGATGCTCTAGCTGGGTCGTAACAGTTGACTCACACACATCCTGCTGTCCGTCTCTGCAAGCCATTTAAAGGGAAATAGGATGGAGACTGTTTCTGTGGGACTCCGTCTGTGGAGTCTTCTTAAGTGTGTCTGCCTCATTTGTTCAACCTCAAGCACAAATTAAGGACTAAGCTTGTATGGCTAAAGGAAACAGAATAATTTAGACTCACAGAAGGAGGAAAACACTGGCTAATGAAGGAAACGGGAACCCGGGTGTTTCTGGGATTCGTGTTCAGAAAACAGTAGACGTAGTTATCGATTCCTGTAGGCTCCAATACTAAACAGGCAAAATAAAATAAGAGTGGACCTATTCCCCACATCAGTAGACATCACCGAGGTAAAACAGACAGGATTACTGTGTGTGTGTTCATACTGCAGCTCTCAGTAAACTGGACCGATGCATTCGAGGACCGCATGATTGAACTAAGCCTTTGTCAGTCCTCAGAGCCTCGGGATGAGCGGCACAAGGTTGTTCTGTCAAGGGCAAAGTGAACACAATTTCTGAAGGAGGTCCTGTTCTCTGAGGAATCAATAGGTCAAGTCAAAATTATTGGCAAAGTCCAAAATTACAAATCACACAAGGGATTTATAATCTTAAACATCTCTACCCTATAATCTCAATACAGACAAAGAGAATTCACATATACAGTGGTTCCTCTACTTACAAACGTCTCTACATACGAAAATTTCTACTTACGAAACGCCTCAACAGGAAAATATTGCCTCTAGTTACGAAAGAAATTTCGAGTTACGAAAGGTAAAAATACAGTATGGGCTGATACTCGCAGCTCTTACAGGTTCCTGAACGCAACATTCTCATAGCTGCTCTACCATTGGCTATTACCTAGCATCCTGGCATCCCATTGGCTAAGAGGGACCTCTGTGTGGAGCTAGATAGGTGTCTATGCAGTGTCCTCGTCATTCAGCCCACGACCCATGAGGTGTTCTGATAGTAAATAAAATGTAAACTTTTAGAGTATTCACTATGGACCCCAAGAAAGTGACGGAGAAAAGAGGAAAAGAAAAGATGAAGAAAAGAGTTTTTTTGTCCGTACAAACAAATCAAGAGATGATAGAAAAGCCTGAAAAAGGGATGCGTTTGGTTGATCTCACCAAAGAATATGGCCGTAATGCATCTACAATCACCACGTTATTAAAACAAAAGGAAGTTTAAGGAGTTTCAGGCGTCGCGTGGGTGGTTGGAGAAGTTCAGGAGGAGGACTGGAATTCACTCTGTTGTTCATGGTGGGGCAAGAGGGCATGAACCAAAGAGGGCAAAAAACAATGAGGGCAGCAGTTAAAAGGTAAATGACCATCATTTTTATTCTTTACTCTGTTCTTTTTTTTTTACGTTATACACAACTCTCATTTATTGTGTAATAATCTAATCGTAACATGTATTTGTTATATGTTTTGATGCATTTTTATGCTTTATAAAACATTTATGTCTGAATTTTGGGGGCTTGGAACGGATTAGGGCATTTGCATTGAAAACACGTCTCTACTTACGAAATTTTCTACTTATGTAATTTCTTCCGGAACCAATTAATTATGTAAGTAGAGGTACTACTGTATTTGTCTAACACTGATGTTACCTCTGTCGGTTAACAGGATGGAGATGGTGAAAGAAAGAGATGGAGTAGCATTAGCAACAACAACAGCGAAATACGAGTCAGTTTCAGCTTGTTTCCTCTTGGTTAGGTTCTAAAATTAATACACAACAATGGAGCGTTCAAGGCTAAAGGCTGAAGGCTGAAGCTGAAGGCTGAAGCATCACTCAAGGCCGTTTCAGCCATGTTTTAATAGGCAATCCTATTTTGGTGTTTTTATTAAGAATTGAGACCCTGCCGCCCAGGAGGATCAGGAACTCGTCACCAACTTGACAGAGTTCACTAAATTTTAATTTGTTAAAGAAAACTAAACTGTTTCAGAAATATATTTTGTGTCATTTAAAAGTTTCTTGCTTCTATAACTTCGGTGACAGTGTTGGATTACGTGCTAGGACTTGTGAAAACGAAGCTTCTCCAGCGTCTTTTAATTGTGATATGTTGTTAAAAAGCTCTGCTTCAGTCTCACAGTTGAATCTCACTCCTCCAGGAGGGGATAATTGAAGTCAGAAACGGACGCCTGGGGATGTTTTTAACCAACCAGACGTCTATCACTGTCTATCATTACGAGCTGCATCTGCTGCTCAGCGCTGCGTCAGCGTGGAGCAGAGACCGACCTCTCCCACATCCAGCTTCTGAGCAAACCAAGTGCATTTTAAAACTTATAATTGATGGTGACTATCTTCTATTATCTGTTGCAGTGTGAATGCATTTATTTGTTGAATGATATTTTCAGTGTGAGATGACACTTAAAAGTCATTCAAGGATTTATTTGTGTCTAAATAATAGCACCAAACACTTTCATTTTATAGGTTTTCCTTGTTTGTAGCAGCCAGGTCAGTTTGCCCAGAACTATGTTAAAGGATGTTTAGAAACTCTTCATTTTCTCCAATAAAAGTCAAATCATTCCAGAGCCAGAGGGTTGAGGAGGAACCTGATTGGATAAGGATTTGTCTTTTCAGTGAGCCGACCCAAATGTCAGGAGGGAGTGGCACAAGATTCTCCAATTAATAACTGGAGCTGCTGATGAATGGAGGATGAGGGAACAAAGAGGTGGGGGGGGGATCAGCGGTGCAACATTTAAAATTACACACTTTGACATTTAGACTGAATTGGTGATCATTTTAATGAAGTATTGTCACAGGTGGGCCAGACAATTTCTCGTTTTAGCAGCGGTTAAAGGTAAAGAATGTTTCTCTGACTCAACGTCAGCCTCTCAAAAAAATGAGTCATGTTTGTATTTTTAACACATGTAATACCTACAAGTACCTACCTGAACAAGGCGAGACTATTTCAGTTATATAATACCATTCAGAGACCTGGAATGATATAAAATAAGAAGAACTTTATTAATCCATCAATACATTTATTGTAAATTAAAAAAGACAGTAAATTAAGTCAATATAAGCTAAAATGTTAAGATGAGCAACTTGTTAGTGTGTTTCTGTCAAATTAAATGAAATTACAGTATTTTCCACACTATAAGGCGCACTGGATTAATAAACACATCTGAGAACTCATCTTCAATTAATGGTCCATTTTTTTCATATATAAGGTGGACTGGATTACAAGAAATCTAGAAAATTAAAGGCTTTTAGGTAAGCCTTATAGTGTGGAAAATACTGTAAATGAAATGTCCTTTTTTTACCTGGAAAGATGGACACAACACATTTTCATATTTCATTTTGAGATAGATAGATAGATAGATAGATAGATAGATAGATAGATAGATAGATAGATAGATAAAAGAATTTATTGTATGAATTTAGATTTAAACACACACACACACACACACACACACTTTGACTTTTCTCAACACTCTTCCCAAAGGACGACTCCCAGACAGAACAAACACAAAAAAAGATGAAGAAGAAGCATACAAAATTTATCATACAAAATTCATTTTAAAAAAAAAGACTTAAAAAGACACTGATAAAACTGAGGCAAAGCATTTGACTTTAGAGATGACTTTAGTTTGACCCAAACTCCCCTCATCACCATGGCAACCAGACTAAACAACTAGGAAATACAGAAAAACAGACAGAAAATGACGTGTGGCTCCTGCATCTCGTCTTAGTCAGCATTCAGGAGGATTGTTTTTTTTCTCCATAAAATTACAGTATTTTCTGCACTATAAGGCGCACTGGATTATAAGGTGCATGTAATAAAAAATATTAAAATAGATTAAAATAGATTAAAAAACTAGTGGCTGTTGTTGCGCTATCTGTCCACTAGATGGAGAATTCATGACTGTGAGTACCTTTAGTCAGCTGTGAACGCCCCTATTGTTACGTCAATAATCCATTCTGAGCCTCATCAAGGAAACTTGATCCCTTTGCCATCTTAGAAAGAAATCAACACGCATATTAAAAAACCTGACATTAAAAACTGGTTAAATTCATTACGAGTGCAGTCAGTGCCAACAGAGCGGATTATTTCCTGATCTGAACTTTGAAGAAGCGACGTTCGTCTTCGTTTATTAATTAAATATTGTTTCGATCGATCGGTAGTCCAGTCGGAGGTGAGGTGCAGCTATTTGCTGCTGTGTGTCCTAAACAATTTTTTAACTAGTTTTAATGTCAGGCTGATAATTTACTGTCAAACGTGAGGCTGTTTTACTCCTAGAACTGACTTTAACGTCGGTGTCTCACCGCCGTGAATCTCACAGCACGTCGCTGCAGACAGAATACACAAGCCTGAATGCGCCCCTCCGCCCCCCCAGAGCTATCAACTACATTTGTAAATCAGTGCAGCACACCAGACACCTTTGTCTAGCAGTGACTCTGCTCTTGATATTTCAGAAAATATCAAGAGCAGATGATAAAGCATTCATTGTCACACGACTACAGGTGTGACATTCCCCCATTCAATAGTGTTCTTCAGAATGACATGTCAGCTCTTCATTCTGAGGAAGACGAGTGCAGCAACACACACGCCAGTGTCTCTGTCCAATCACGGGCCTCTCTATCAAACAGGATCGACATAAATTGCACATCGACTCCAGCAGCGAGAACGAGACATGAATTATATTTTTCCCTCCCATCATGCAGCCCATAAGTGCTTCATTTAATTCATTCAGTTGAACCCAGTGTGTAGCATAGCGTAATTATCAGCTTTAACACCCCCCCCAGCTGTGACACGCGGCCCATCTTTCTTCTGAAAGGGGGTGACCTCAATCATTACATCAACAAGCAAATGACGATCAGCGGCGGGAACAAGAAAATCACTCAAACAAATGTCTGACCCCCGGCTCAGGGGGCAGAACTGTTGGTTCATGATTTAGAAGCGAAGGCTCAGCTGCAATGACAAAAAGCCGGGAAGAGCATAAAGATTATAAAGTATTATTTCACTTTTGTAAGTAATACATGCTTTCATTAGTTCAATGTGATCAGCATCTGAATCAGTAACATTTAAAGAAACTGAATCATCTCAAGTCAAATTCTGATTTATCTTTTTAAGATTCTTATTTCTTCCTGCGGCATCTTTTCTCCGAGTCCGATCCCGTTAAACAACTCGAGCCAAAATCCTGACATGATAGAGCCATCAGGCCGATCCAGTGCTGTTAATGTAATCCATGCTTGTCTCAGTCATAGGATAAAACATGTATGTGTTGATTCTAATTCAAAAACAATTCAAACAACAATTCACTTTATTCAATTTAAAAACGTTGCACTTTATTAACAAAATGGAATACTGTACACCACAGGGACAAATCATGCTGAGGAGACAGGTTGGACATAGATAGATAGATAGATAGATAGATAGATAGATAGATAGATAGATAGATAGATAGATAGATAGATAGATAGATAGATAGATAGATAGATAGATAGATAGATAGATAGATAGATAGATAGATAGATAGATAGATACTTTATTAATCCCGGAGGAAATTGCATATATCCACTGCTCAGGCATTACTTAACAAATAATACTGGATAAACACCAGGAGAAAAGGAAACACTGACATCACAGGACATACCACAAGACATACATTACACTAACAGACAGACACATGCAGCACTAACAGGGCTTATATACTAAACTATAACTAAAAATATAAACAGTATAAAATGTAAAAATATTACAGTATTAAAATATAAACAGTATAAAATAAAATCTAAACAGTATAAAATTGAATTAAAATATAAAAACAGTATAAAAAATAAATAAATAAATTTTATATATATATATATATATATATATATATATATACAACAGTATAAAATTAATTTAAATTAAATTAAATCCATTTTCAACCCCGTGCTGACCTCGCCACCTCCCCCCCGCTCCTCCTGAGAGAGTCATTGTACCCCCTGATGGCACGGGGCACGAAGGAGGACCTCAGCCTCTCTGTGGAGGCGCTGTGTGACAGCAGTCTGCCGCTGAAGGTGCTTCTCTGCTGGGAGAAGGTGGTGTGTAGGGGGTGCCTGGTGTTTTTCATGATGGCCTTAATTTTAGACATGGTCCTGCTCTCCAGAAGCGTCTCCACAGAGTCCAGGCTCAGCCCGACCACTGAGCCCGCTCTGCGGATGAGTCTGTTCAGACGGTCCATGTCTCTTTTCCTGGCCCCCCCACCCCAACACACAATGGCGTATGACAGCACACTGGAGACTTCGGACTGATAGAACATGAAAAGGAGCTTAGGACAGACGTTGAAGGAGGCCAGCCTCCTCAGGAAGTACATCCTGCTCTGCCCCTTCTTGTACACACAGTTGGAGTTGAGTGACCAGTCCAGTCTGCTGTCTAGCTGCAGTCCCAGGTACTTATAGTTTTCTACCACCTCCACCTCACTGCCATTGATGATCACCGGCTGTGGAGAGGGAGGTGCCCGCCGGAAATCCAGAACCATCTCCTTTGTCTTGGAGACGTTGAGCTGGAGCTGGTTCTGTTGGCACCACTCCACGAAGTCAGCCACCAATGCCCTGTACCCCCCCTCATCACCCTCCCGGATACATGCCACTATCGCGGTGTCATCGGAGTACTTCTGTATGTGGCATGTATCCGAGTTGTGCTTGAAGTCTGATGTGTAGAGGGTGAAGAGAATGGGGGATAGAACGGTCCCCTGTGGCGCCCCCGTGCTGCTGGTCACCATAGAAGACAAACAGTCCCCCATACGGACGTACTGGGGTCTGTCCGTTAGGTAGTCCGTAATCCAGCTCACGAGGTAGGGGTCCACAGCCATGGAGGTCAGTTTATCCTGCAGGAGCTGGGGCTGGATGGTGTTGAAGGCACTCGAAAAGTCGAAGAAGAGCACTCTGACGGCACAGCCCCCGGCGTCCAGGTAGGAGAGCACACGGTGGAGGAGGTACATGACAGCATCGTCAACCCCAACCTTGGCCTGATAGGCAAACTGGAGAGGGTCCATAGCACCCTGCACCTGTGGACGCATGAGCTCCAGGACCAGTCGCTCTAGGGTCTTCATTACGTGGGAGGTAAGAGCGACCGGTCGGTGGTCGTTGAGCTCAGTAGGGCATCCTTTCTTGGGTACAGGGACAATGCAGGAGGTCTTCCACAGTGACGGGACCCTCCCCAGCCGCAGACTGAGGTTGAACAATTGTTGCAGGGGGTCCCCTAGTTCCGAAGCACAGGCTCGGAGGAGTCTTGGGGAGACCTTATCTGGTCCAGCCGCCTTGTAGGGACGGAGCCTCCTCAGCGTTGTCGTCACCAGGTCTGCAGTGATGATGGTCTCGGTCGTGGTGGGAGCAGGAGGTTGTGGCGAGGTTGGAAGTCCAGTGGTTGAGGTGGGGCCGTTGAGCTTCGCAGTTCTGCGAAGCTCATGTTGGAAGGAAGGACATGTTGCTTCCTCCAAACTTCTAACAATCCTTTCTCTTTCTTCATCATTCTGTACAACACCATGGCCTCTCCAGTGCATCCTTTCTCCATCCTCTAATGTGAAATTATTAGTGCTTCATCACCATCATGTCCCGTGACATTGGAAGGTCGACATAGAGGACGTGTTATGTGGACCTGTCTGTTAAGAAAAGATGAGGCTTCATGGTCAAAATCAAGTTTTTTCACAAGTGACTCTTGAATAAAAGCATAAAATAAAAAGTACGGTGAAATAAAATAATAATAATAATAATAATAATAATAATAATAATAATAATAATAATAATAATAATAATAATAATAATAATAATAATAATAATAATACATAGAAGTATGAGTCCAGTTTGCGGAAATATATGCAGAATATGTGTATAATATATATATAGAATATATGAACCAGTGCGTAGTGGTTAGCGCTGTCGCCTCACAACACGAAGGACCCGGGTTCAAGTCCCGCTCTGTAACCTTTATTTTCCTTTTTTGGGGAAATAAAAAACAAGGAAACAACAGCCCAAACAATAACTGATATCGACATATCAGAAAGCTTTTATTGAATCTCTATTGTTACAGGATTATAGAACACTTAGATAAATAGTATTTCATGGGAGTCAATCCTGCTTCCAGATGTCAGCTCTGTATTATGGTCCCCCTATGAAATTATTGCAGTACTGCACTAAATTCCATTGCAGTATACTTTTTAAAAGCATGGCCTGAAAGAATGGGTTTTTAAATAACTGCCATCTACATTTTGTCAGTCTTAAAATAACAATAATGGTTTTTGGTCTTAATAACGGTTCTTTTTTAAATTTTAATTGTAATCCTAAATCCCAGATGAAATTTGAAGCTTGGGTTTTGGTGGAGATTATCAGATCTTTGCTGATAGCAAAAAATGTAACTTACTACACACACACACACACACACACACACACACACACACACCTACTCTGTCCGATACCTGCCTCACACATGATTCAGGTTTATAATGATATAATAACAGGAAACTCTACAGGAAATTACATTTCATATTGAAGTCTGGTGATTCGTATGAATCACAAACCATTATTAACTGGGAAGAGTGGATGAACAAAAGGAAGAGCTCCTCCTCCTGTCTGGGGGTGAAGACCTCCAATATTTATGTTTTATATAACAGGACACACGAGATATCGGTTAAGATTAAGATAAATTATTTCCATCTTAATTCAACATTGTTTGGTATTTTTTTTGTTGGTGTTGATGTGCAAGAAGGGACAAACAAATATATCATGACACAGAAAACAAGTCATGAATGCGGAACAAACCAACCCAGGTGGAGAGAATAGAAGGTGTCTGAAACTTAAGAAAAAGTATTAAAATCAGTTAGTTTTGTGTTTCACTGTAAAATTTGGGTTTATGCTTAAATTATATTATTGATTAAGGGGTTTATCATATCCAACGCAGCGATGATAAATAAGAATTCCTCAGGTTACAAAAATGGCCAAAAATGTGTCTTCATTGAGGCCTGAACCTGTTTAATGGATATAGCCAATAAATAAATACATAAGCAAATCTTTCTCCCTATAATAATTCTGCTTGTCGCTCCGTCTGTTAGTTCTCTGTTTTATGACCCTTTTAAAAAACAAAAACTAAACATGCTTTGGGCAGTTATTCCAGTACAGTGAAGAATATTTTGAATAGAACATATAAATGAAATAAGAATCTATTATGTGCTGATTTATTTCTGATATACCCACAGATATTATAGAATGCAAATAATAAGAGAGGCTGCACAGAATTCATGTGTTTGCGACAAACACATCAAAGCACCAAAAGAACAGCTTTCATCAAATGCATCATCTAATCCCAAAGATTTTGCCTCCATGATAACTCGGGATGTGTTACACCTGCCCTGCTGGTCGCTGCCCACGTCCCACGAATCAACAAGGCTGGATAAGGTTCCTTCAAGGATCTGGGAGTTCTGGGAGTTCTGTCAGAGATGCAAGTTGAAAAACCATGCTGCCAGAGGGTTTGGACGTTCCCTAGAGATCATTGTGACATGTTTGGGCTTGCAAAGTCTAAAATCTTTTTTATTATTCATTTTTAGATCAAAATAACTATTCCATCAATCTTACATGTCTTTGAAATCATACCTGTTGACTGTTCTGAAGCTGGACTTGAGGGTAAACTGTTTCTCCACCGGTTTATCTATTGTCGGCACCCTTTCAGTCAACCTTTCAGTCAACATCTGAAAGGTTGGAAAAAATTTTACCGGAGTAAACAAAACCAGAATTTATGGCATCACATCCATCCATAATGTTTTTATTAATGGGTGAAGAATGAAATGAAACAAACAAAAGCCACATTCACACACAAAGAAAAACATTCACACCTCCATTTGGTGAAAATACTCATCTTTTTCACCACTAGATGGTATCATTCTCTATAATAATAATAATAAAACTAAACACGTTATCATTCTCCATCGAAGGTAGTTTTAACGATTAACAGATAAGACAATAAGTCAGTATAAATAACCACAACCATAAATAAAAGCGAAGGGAGAGTAAACTGTACTGCCATAACAAAGATTCAAGACACAAAGATGGCATGAACAGAATTGTGCCGGCATGATGAAGAGCATGATCCTACATGATCTTGTAAAGAAAATGATGACCTGCAGACTGTGTGCTATTGCTAATCCTACAGCTCCTTACGTTCAAAATGGATCGCGGCAAAATAAGTTTCGAGAAGAAATTCCGAGAAGAAACATGGCTGATGACGGCAGGTCGCTCTCTTCTTTGCCAGGAGTTGCTGTATCAGACTGTCGTTGAGCCGAGAACCTCCTCAGATGTCTTCAAGATGTCTGTTTCCAGTTGAGCCCATGGACCACCAGGGGCGCGTTCACAGGATTAGGGTGATTCCTCAAAACTTTATCTACCCAAAGGCTAACATTGGTCAGCAAGTTTACTCAGATCAGAATGTTGCTGGTGCTACCATTATCATCTTGTGACAAATCTGATAACATTCCTAAACAGTAGAGAACAAAAGAAGAGGTGAACATGATGCAAACTGCAAGAAAAAATATATTTATTTATTGCGTAACTCAAACGAGAGTGAACAAACTGAACTTTTCTGCTGTGAGGTAATAGTGTCATTCACTTGACACCAGGAACCTTTAAAAATAAGAAGGAAAATGAATCAATTCATTCATTCATTCTTTCATTTTCTTAAGCGCTTTATCTGTTTCTGCAGGTCATGGGAATTTCTGGAGTCTATCCCAGCAGGAGCATGAAAAATAACGTGGTAGGACCAAGAGGGAATTGGGACGTGTCCGAGGAGTCCAGAGATGATTTTTCCTACATCAATAATCAGTGTCAACAGGGACAATGTTGAAGTTGTTAGGATGGACGTGGGTTCCATAAAAGCCTGCATGTCTCCAGCATTTTCAGGATTATGCTGATGTTTGTTAATCGTGTTCAAGACCCAATTAACTCGCCATCAAAATCCCAGAGTTACAAATCAGGTCAATACTGGACATAACTGCAGGACGAGTTAGAGTTAAAATATTGAAACACAACATAAATCAATTTATGTTGACTTGGGTGAGCAGAATGGCTCCCAGTCCTGTTCACCCAATGGCCAACGTGGCCAACATTGCATTTTATCTTAGCCTGGGCTCTGCTAGCTCCAACCCCTATTGAGCACTGTCCTGCCTGCCAGTCTCCTCGATGTTCTTAAATGCAATCACTAGAGTCTCCGTAGGTCGGTTCCTCTGTTGTTCAGGAAACCCTGAATTCCTCCTCCAGGCATCTGAAAGGAAGCTGGAGTCTGTGGTTCCCTTGGTCCAGTGGAGAACTAGTGAGACTGTGTGGCAGATTCTCTCCAGACTCTCACAGTGGACGGGACTATCTTGTACGTTGACAGCTGCCAGAGGATACAGGGCAGGAAGCTGTGTTGATATAACCATGCCTTGATTCTGTCCGATATTCTAGACTTACAGTATCTACTGTGGAAAACCAGGCGTCAAGCTACATAATGGTGGATCCAACTGACGTGTCTCTGGCTGTGTCGTAAACCTTGCCTAGACTCGTGACTGCTTTCTTAGATTCGGGACCATGGACCTGGATTTTGTTAGTTTAAAACTCATCCCAGAAAGATCCACCTGCATCCATTCAAGACACGAATGTGGAAGCCCAGACTTAGACCTGGGGTCTCTACACTCCTTCTCAGCTGTCTTCATCAACATATGATGGCAAGGGCGATTTTCTCCAGAGATGTTCTGCTGCCTGACGTCACTCTCAATCTGAAGTTCCACCAGTCGTTCACGATGAGGACATTGATCTCGTAGGGTACGTATTGTCAATCCAGGGAGGTTTCCACAAGCTGTTGGGGGGATTGACCCAAATGCATTGCCTATGTCTTGCCACAGACTGCCAGGTCACCCCTCATATGCCTGCTTGATCAGCTGTGTGACCCCCCATGTGTGACCACACACCCCAGGACTCCAGGAATTCTGTCCTTCTTGACTATATTCAGTTTTGTCACGTAACAGATACCCTGGGCTAAACAGCTTGTTTGAATCGTTGTGATATTAGTTATTCTTCACTCTACAGATATTCATGGAAATCAGCTGATTATCATCAAGTTAAGGACGTTGTTGAGACGCATTTTGTAATAACGGTGCATTATGTAATAAACGTCGAAAATGTCATAAGTTATTACATAATGCAGCAAAATGTATTACAAAACGCGTTGGGGCAGTTTATTACAAAAATAGATAGATAGATAGATAGATAGATAGATAGATAGATAGATAGATAGATAGATAGATAGATAGATAGATAGATAGATAGATAGATAGATAGATAGATAGATAGATAGATAGATAGATAGATAGATAGATAGATAGATACTTTATTAATCCCGGAGGAAATTGCATATATCCACTGCTCAGGCATTACTTAACAAATAATACTGGATAAACACCAGGAGAAAAGGAAACACTGACATCACAGGACATACCACAAGACATACATTACACTAACAGACAGGCACATGCAGCACTAACAGGACTTATATACTAAACTATAACTAAAATATAAACAGTATAAAATTTAAAAATATTACAGTATTAAAATATAAACAGTATAAAATAAAATCTAAACAGTATAAAATTGAATTAAAATATAAAACAGTATAAAAAATAAATAAATTATATATATATATATACAACAGTATAAAATTAAATTTAAATTAAATTAAATTAAATCCATATTCAACCCCGTGCTGACCTCGCCACCTCCCCCCCGCTCCTCCTGAGAGAGTCGTTGTACCCCCTGATGGCACGGGGCACGAAGGAGGACCTCAGCCTCTCTGTGGAGGCGCTGTGTGACAGCAGTCTGCCGCTGAAGGTGCTTCTCTGCTGGGAGAAGGTGGTGTGTAGGGGGTGCCTGGTGTTGTTCATGATGGCCTTAATTTTAGACATGGTCCTGCTCTCCAGAAGCGTCTCCACAGAGTCCAGGCTCAGCCCGACCACTGAGCCCGCTCTGCGGATGAGTCTGTTCAGACGGTCCATATCTCTTTTCCTGGCCCCCCCACCCCAACACACAATGGCGTATGACAGCACACTGGAGACTACGGACTGATAGAACATGAAAAGGAGCTTAGGACAGATGTTGAAGGAGGCCAGCCTCCTCAGGAAGTACATCCTGCTCTGCCCCTTCTTGTACACACAGTTGGAGTTGAGTGACCAGTCCAGTCTGCTGTCTAGCTGCAGTCCCAGGTACTTATAGTTTTCTACCACCTCCACCTCACTGCCTTTGATGATCACCGGCTGTGGAGAGGGAGGTGCCCGCCGGAAATCCAGAACCATCTCCTTTGTCTTGGAGACGTTGAGCTGGAGCTGGTTCTGTTGGCACCATTCCACGAAGTCAGCCACCAATGCCCTGTACCCCCCCTCATCACCCTCCCGGATACATGCCACTATCGCGGTGTCATCGGAGTACTTCTGTATGTGGCATGTATCCGAGTTGTGCTTGAAGTCTGATGTGTAGAGGGTGAAGAGAATGGGGGACAGAACGGTCCCCTGTGGCGCCCCCGTGCTGCTGGTCACCATAGAAGACAAACAGTCCCCCATACGGACGTACTGGGGTCTGTCCGTTAGGTAGTCCGTAATCCAGCTCACGAGGTAGGGGTCCACAGCCATGGAGGTCAGTTTATCCTGCAGGAGCCGGGGCTGGATGGTGTTGAAGGCACTCGAAAAGCACTCTGACGGCACAGCCCCCGGCGTCCAGGTAGGAGAGTGTGCGCTGGAGGAGGTACATGACAGCATCGTCAACCCCAACCTTGGCCTGATAGGCAAACTGGAGAGGGTCCATAGCACCCTGCACCTGTGGACGCATGAGCTCCAGGACCAGTCGCTCTAGGGTCTTCATTACGTGGGAGGTAAGAGCGACTGGTCGGTGGTCGTTGAGCTCAGTAGGGCGTCCTTTCTTGGGTACAGGGACAATGCAGGAGGTCTTCCACAGTGACGGGACCCCCCCCAGCCGCAGACTGAGGTTGAACAATTGTTGCAGGGGGTCCCCCTGTTCCGAAGCACAGGCTCGGAGGAGTCTTGGGGAGACCTTATCTGGTCCAGCTGCCTTGTAGGGACGGAGCCTCCTCAGCGTTGTCGTCACCAGGTCTGCAGTGATGATGGTCTCGGTCGTGGTGGGAGCAGGAGGTTGTGGCGAGGTTGGAAGTCCAGTGGTTGAGGTGGGGCCGTTGAGCTTCGCAGTTCTTGGAGTGGGCTCGGGAGAAGTGGCAGGGGTGGAAGGAGAGGAAGCACAGGAGGAGGGAGCATCAGTGGAGCGGTCTGTAGGGCCAGGAGAGGCCTGTAGGCCAGGAGAGGCCTGGGACGAGGAGCCGGGAGTGGTGGGGGAGCTGAACCGATTGAAAAAGCTGTTAAGTTCATCCGCTCGTTCAATATTCCCCTCCACAGTGCTGCGCCCTTTCCCGTGTCCGGTGATGGTTCTCATCCCATTCCAGACCTCCCGCACTTGGTTGCGCCCCAGCTGCTTCTCCAGCTTCCTCCCGTACGCCTCCTTGGCCTCCCTCAGGCAGAGTCTCACTTCCTTCTGGGCCTTCCTCATCTCCTCCTCGTTCTTGCTCCTGAACGCCTGCTTCTTCCTGTTCAGGACAGCCTTGACTTCCTTGGTTACCCATGGTTTGTTGTTGGGGTAACACCTGATTGTCCTGACAGGGGCCACGGTGTCCACACAGAAGTTTATGTAGTCTGTAAAACACTGAGCTGCCCCCTCAATGTCTTCCCCATGTGAGCCCACAATAACATCCCAGTCGGTGGTCTGGAAGCAGTTCCTCAGCATCTCCTCTGCTTCCGGGGACCACCTCCTGACCTGTCGTGTTGTAGCTGGCAGCCGTTTCACCAGCGGGATGTAGGTAGGCTGTAGGTACACTAGGTTATGGTCTGATTTACCTAGTGGAGGGAGGGGGGTGGCGGTGTATGCCTCCTTAGCATTAGTGTAGAACAGATCGATGGTTCTGTTCTTCCGTGTGGGACAGTCTACACACTGGACCATTGTGGGCAGAGATGAGTCCAAGGTGACGTGGTTAAAGTCACCGGTGATGATGACGAGCGCCTCCGGGTGCCGGGTCCGAAGAGCAGAGGTGGTCCCACAGATGGTCTCTCGTGCCGCCTCAGGGTCCGCCCGTGGAGGGATGTAGATGGCGAGGACGATGACGTGTGAGAATTCACGCGCCAGGTAGTAGGGTCTGATGCTAACAGCTGCTAGCTCCAGGTCGCGGTTACACAGTGTTGATTTCACCGTCACATGTCCCGGATGGCACCATCTATCGTTGGTGTAGATGATTAATCCACCTCCTTTCTTCTTACCGGCGGTGTTCGTGTCCCGGTCCGCTCGTACGGAGGAGAAGCCGGTTAGTCGGACGTTAGCGTCCGGCACGTCGCCAGTTAGCCACGTCTCTGAGAACACCAACAAGCTGGTCTCCCGGTAGCGATGATCAGTCCTGCACAGCGCCGTCAGTTCGTCCAACTTGTTGGGTAGAGAGTTCACGTTCCCCGTGATGACGGAGGGGACGGAGGGCTTGACTCTCCTCCGGTTAGCGGCTCTAGCCGTTAGTCTAGTCCTTTCAACTCGACCCGCTCGGCATCCGCGATATCTCCGTCGGAGCTCAGCGGGGATGAGATCGCGTGTTGCTGGGTCTCCTTTGACCCTCAGAGACATCAACTCCTCCCTGGAGTACACTAGCATATCACTATACATTATATAATTTAACGTTAGAAAAATACACGCAGAAACATAGAAAAAAACGCAAAATTATGCAAACAAACTCGCTCTGAGCAGAGGAAACTGCAGCCTGCTCGCGCATGCGCAGAAGATAGATAAAAGTGGTACTTTATTACAAAGTGGAATGAAAAAGTTATTACATTTTGGACCATTTATTACAAAATGCATCGTTTTTACAAAATGCGGCTCAACAACGTTAAATACAACATCAATGTTTGTTGCTTTATTTTTTTTTTTACAAACAATGGATTTATTAATGTTCGTTTGACTAATAATGTTCTCTATGACACCTCCTCTTAAGTTCATACCATCTGATATTCCCAGTGAGTGAAATAAACAGCACTCTATTCTTAGAGGCTGTTTTCCCGCTCCAGTCTGTCCTGGTTTTCGGGGCTGTTTATTGTACACAGCACTCCTCTGTTTTGTAATTCCATTAAAAGCATTGGAGCAGTATAGTGTATATATCTGCTGCATTGGCTCAGACCTCATCCTGTCCTCCCCACACTGCCAGTGAGGGCCCCCGCTGCATTATATAACACTAGACCAGGGGTGTCAAATTCATTTTCACTGAGGGCCACAATCAGCATAACGGCTGTTGTCAAAGGGCCAGATGTAACTAATAAATGTAACTAAATGTAATTTAAAATAAATGTAACTACTCCTTAATGTTAAATAACTCTGAATTTATTACTTATTCAAGATACAAACATTACAGTTAGACAGAAAAAAACATGTTTGTTTGTTTCTCTGTTCTAACATAAATCCTTTTCATTTGTCAGGTTATTAAACCCACAGAACTCCATCAATCAAGGATCAAACTATCAATCAATAAATAAAAATAACATCAGACACAAGTTAGGACACAGTTGAAATGGGCTTGATTGCTGCATTGTGGGAAATGTAGTTTTGATCAAAGCACACTTTTGGCCTATTTATTTTTAGAAACTCTGACCTTCTATGCTCCCGTGGGCCACATTAAATAATGTGGCGGGCCACATTTGGCCCCCGGGCCTTCAGTTGGACACACTAGAGTGTGGTGAGTCTTAAGTACCTCATTAACCCTGAGATAATGATAGGAGAGTCACCATGAGTCCAAAACATGTGTTGAAAAGAGAAAGTAATTAAACAAAAATCTGACCAAGGTTAACTCTCATCAAGAAATGTTCTGTTTTGATAACTATGAAATAATTAATTATTATTAAGTGATGGATTCATTCATTCACACACAACCATGCAGGCATACAGGGATAATGGAAATAAAACTTAGAATGAAATCCTCAACCATGACCAAATACTACGATTGTCTGCCACCAGAGAAACCAAGTGTGAATTTTTTGATATTACTATTTACTGCCCATTCAAAATGCATTTATTCCTGTCCCTGCAGTTCACACTGTTTATAGCTCACAGCTGCCTTTGTTCACCACCATACAAATGTCTAATTTCAGTCCCAAGAGTTTTCAATACAGTCAAAGGTCTAACACTTATGTCTGTGAAGTTAATCTGACCAGTCAGATTAAAGGACATGTACTCAAGTAATCTGTAAACACTGAAAGCAGCAGCTAAGAACTGACTGACAGATTTATCCAAATTATGAAAGGCTTGACACTTTGGTTCAAGAATAAATGTTTTTGTGTAAACTATTCTATTTTGTCTGATACTTCAAAAATTAAATTGAAAATGAACAACCATAATATCAGAGACACTGGCAGCGAGGGGTTCCCTTTGGATGAATAGATCCAAAACACTCACAAAATTAATCAATGATACCATTCTCAGGGTTTATAGCCTGAATCCTGCATGCCTGTGTATTTATGGACATGAAATTATTAAATCTCAGAGGCAGTAAAAGGCCAGACAGCCCTGAGACCAAATAAATGTAGAGGGTGAAATCAAAACGCAGGGAACTAGAGAGTTTGTCTGGCAGGGCTTTCATTCATTCAGAAAAAGGTGTATGACAAGTGAGGGAATTACAGCCATTTTAAAAAAATTTCCCTTCCATAACACATTTAGTACACGCTGGAACTTGCTAGGATCTTTACTTTATACTGCCATCTAGTGTGCAGTTATTTCCTATTCGCTGGAATTAATTCATTTCTATTTTATCTTTATTCTGGAAAGTAAACCTGTCATCAGAAACAAAGACACCTGGAGCAGAATATTCAGACTGTGCCAGCTTTAGTTAAATTTTATGCAGCACCAAATTAAGCATACAAATTGGGACTTCTCACTGTTACTTCAGACTTTAATCATTGGATCATATTGGCCTTTGCATAATATTCAGTAATATACTTTCATGTATTTAACAGAGACATTATCAAACCTACTTAGCTGAATCAGATCTCTTGAGTTGCAATTATGTGTAAAAATATGCAATTGTAGGAATTAATGAAAAAACATACTGAGGTGAATCCAGCGTATTTCTCATAAAATTAAAAGTTGAAATAATCATAAAACAAACATAATGTGTGCGAAAACAAGAAGAATGCGATGAAAAACAGCTTGCAAACAGTATTTCCCCCTTACGCACTTCATACTCCAGCGTTCTCACGGTGGGTTGGGCCTACGTCATGACGTCACTTGATAACGTAAACCGTTCGGCGCAAAAATTCAAACGCTGAAACCGGAAGAGAACTATCGGTTCCTTTAGATTTGAGTGCCGCACTGAAATTATTGTCCGTCACAAGAAGGAACAGTCGGATTTTGTATTGTCAGGTAAGAACCGAGGAAGTTTAATTTGTCTTACGGTTGTTTTTTGTTCTAGACAGTCAGCTAGCAATATTAGTGACAATGCGATCGTATTAGCTGATGCTAACTAATGCTGGCGTTGTGATGCTAACGCGGAGCTAATCAAATGCTAATCTTTTGTTGAAGGAGCTGCGCTTACTTCTACCTACACGTCATTATTAATATTTATAACGCTAGATAACTCAAGAAAAGCAAAATACTTTACTTACTTAAAGTTGGTTGAAACAAGTAAATATTCAGACTGAGAGCGATTTAAACATAAAGGATGTTATTGCGACCATATTTGATAAATACTTTTATGAACAAAGTTACACATTCCGCACAATTCACGCATTTGAAAACAGTGGATTTTGACTGGAATAAAAGCTATAAATAACTGCTATTATCTACAACATGCACATTCAGAATTATAAAGAAAAATAAAATAAAGCTGAAATATATCAGATCCGACGTCATCATGACGGTTCATAAACTAAAAATAGTTTTGAAATCAAAGATAGATCCCGTTTCAGAACTCCGAATATACTTGTGAAAAAGTACAGAAACTTCAGATTCAACCATCCAGGATTAGTTTAACTTGAATGATTTGAACATCTACATCAGGGGAGTCAAATTCATCTTCACTGACAGCATCAATGCTGTCCTGAAAGGACCAGATGTAACTAATAAATGTAACTAAATGTAATGTAACATAAATGTAACTACTCCTTAATGTTAAATAACTCTGAATTTATTACTTATTCAAGTTACAAACATTAGTTACACACACAAAATATGTTTGCTTGTTGCTCTGTTTTAAAATAAATTCTTTTAGTTTCTCAACATTATCATGTAAAAGTTTTTCGTAGTTGCAACATAATGCATTAATGACTAATTAAAAAACATCTGTAACTTTCTGCCACCTATCTATTTCATTACTTTATTTCTTACTCTTTCACAATATGTCACCAGGTGTTTTTGTTAAATCTGAGACTTTACTCCATTCATTCATTCATTCATTCATCCATGTGTTACTAAATTGTTCTATTGGTCTCCAGCTAAGATGAGCGCGGCCTCAACCCCCATCTCCCGGGTTCGTCCAGGATGGACGTCGTCCCTGAAGAGCAAGGGTGTGTCCCCCGCATCCTGCAGCACCCCACTGATGGCAGCGTTTCCTGGAAACGACGACGAGAAGGAACGGCGCCAACGCCGAAGGTCAAGGGTCATTGACCTTCAAGCTGCCAGTGACTCCTCCTTCAACGACTCTGCATGTCATAGGTGGGCAGATTAGAAATATGACTTCACCATTTTATGGCTGTTTTCAGCATTCATTTGGTAATGGTTTATTATGTCATGTGGAAATTTGATGCAACTGTGCGGTGTAATGACAAAAGATTGAACCTTGAAATCTTCCATGCTAATATGTTTGTTAAAAGATTAAAAAGATAACGTCCTTGTTGCACACAGTGCCACAGGAACCCCTGCTGCTGTGCCCAAGTTGTCAAATGCACAAATTTCAGAGCATTATTCCACCTGCATAAAACTCTCCACTGAAAATGTAAGTATGTGTTTATATAAATTGAGTGAAAAGCACAACTGAAAAAAAAAAACTGTCTTACATCTTTTTTTATTTCTAAAGCTGTATTTTTAAATGACTACCAGGCTTTAACATTTTGATAAAACTTTTATATAATTTTACCTTTTTTCTTTTTACTTAAACAGTTATGATGTTATTAATAAAAACATTAAAATTAACAGATTTAGTTATTATATTTTACTATTGGCAAAACTAAATCCTTGCGTACGCTTCTACTGTATATTCTGTTACTACTTTTGGGATGCATAAATTTTTCTTGAAGCACATCCCAGGGATGCACTACTTTCTGGAGGTAAAATGAACTCTGTATGTAATATATTGTATATGTGTGTGTACGTGTGTGTACCGGTAATATGTGTGTGTGTGTAGTTAGAGACACAGAGAGAGAGAGAACACAGTGTTTCAGGGATTTTACAGTTGCCTTTTGTTTTTGGCAGAAAATCACTACAAAAAATGCCTTCGGCCTGCATCTGATCGATTACATGGCCGACATTCTCAAACAAAAGGATTCTGAACTCACAAATTTCAAGGTACGTTTTGGTTAATTGATGAAGTAGAATGTAATATATTATCCGTGTTAACTGTTTCCCACTTTGAACTCATGTCTATGAAACTCAGAAAAAAGAAGCTTTACAGATCTTGAATCCATTAAAGTAGAGCTTCCGAGTCATAAATGTAGTTTAAAACTCGTGCTAAATTATGCAGCACATATCGGTGTTTTATCTAATGCAAATACTTTAGGCTCATCAAGTCTGTCTTCAGTTAAACTGAGCAAACTGCAGTTTCTCTTTCAAAAGACTCTTAGGAGAGTTATCCAGAAACCTGAAATAATGTTATCTGAGGTAACTCTAATCTGTCAGATTTACTTCACAAGCAGTCCGTGTGCGTCTGTTCTGTGTGCTCTGATGTCCCACAGGTGGCAGCAGGGACTTTAGACGCCAGCACAAAGATCTACGCCGTGAGGGTGGATGCTGTTCACGCTGACGCTTACAGGGTGCTCGGGGGCCTGGGGGCCGAGACCAAACCAGGAGAGGGTGAGACAGTTTTTTCCGGGCAGAATGTTAAAATTGGTCTGTCAACGACGTTCCTTTATTCTGATGTATTTTTATTCCTCTTGTTTTTCTGCATGTACAGCTCACGGACAGAAGGAGGAGGGGGGTGGCGAAGAGGCAGACAGTGAAGCGACCGTGAAGCAGCCAAAGAAAAAGAGGCCTCCTAAAAAGACAGTAGAGCAAAACCTGAGCAACATCAATAGCGCTGAATCTGAGAGGAGGTGTGAGGTGTGTGTGTATGCAGACTAATATAAGATCAAATGACAACTTAATTATGATAGGATGATCAATATCAGAGGATGAGATTGCTGATCAAATGATCCCGTTATATCAAATGTGTGGCACTTGAATGATTCATGTTCTTAAATCATTAAACTTTGGAATATAGTTTAACACAAAAAGTAGAAGAACATGCTGTAAACTTTTGACTTTGTTTTAGTGGCAAAGGGAAAGTGTTTTTTCCTTGGTGTGTGTTTGAGGATGCTGTGTGTTCCAGGTGGACCCGATGTTTCACAGGATGGCCTCGTCCTTCGATGAGAGCAGCACCTCCGGCGTCTTCCTGTCAGTCCTCTTCAGTGAGAACAATCGCTGCGAGCTGCTGTTCCCCTCCCACATGACCCTCCTCCAGTCCAGACCGTCCTACTCTCCTCCGCCTCCGCAGGGAGTTCCTGCATCCCCCTTCATGGGTAATTCACACGTCTCATTATTAATAAAACCTGTTAATAAGACATTTAACACCATCATTAAGAGCTGACTGACAGTGAGCGCCACCTGAACACGTCCCCCCTGTCCTGCGTTTCTACAGCCGGGCTGCAGCGTTCCCAGGAGAAAAGCTCCATCTGCCCGTCTCTGCAGGACTTCTCCTTCACCAGCTGGAACCCAGAGCAGGTCAGAGGAACCACTCACGATACCTTTTGTCACACGTCGTCGTTTCAGGTGGTTGTTTCACATGTTGAGGCGCAGGAGCAGTCATCTGACAAAATAATTAGGTGTTTAAAGTACCGTAAATAATAAGATAAATAGTTTGGTTTTCATGGATGGTTCCTGGAATGCGTTAACTGCGAGTAACGAGGGATTGCTGTAATAGAAGAGAGTACTAGGATCTATAATCTTTCTTTTCTGTATCTGTTTTGTAATGAACGAGACGAGTCTATTAACACAAACTGACGGATCTCGGGGTTCCTCCTGCCTGACTGCATCTCATTCCAGACCACAAATCAGCTCCTGGAGAAGATGAAGCAAGGCGAGCACGCGTTCGACGTGAACGCCGAGCCGGAGCCGGAGCCCGAAGACGACTGTCCTGAGTTTGACGCCGACTACGAGGAAGGACTCGGTGACTCTGAGGAGAAATACACGGAGGGCTGTGTGGCTTCTGGCTCCGGCAAAGGACGGTAAGAATGGATCGTATGGATGGTTTTTCTTTCTATCCATTGAGTCTGAAAGGAACCAGCCTGAACATTCAGCAGTGACCCATTATTCTAATGGTTTTCTCTCTTGCTGATTAAAGCTTCTGTTATGAAAGAACAGCCTTCATTAAGGTCTGCAGGAAATGAGCCTCTTTGTCTTAATGAATACTTAGGCCAGTGTTTCAGGATTCATTACATAATTATGGAGGTTAAATGATTGTACTGCCTAATATTATCACAACTGAAGTAGGAATTGAACTCAGGCGATTGTTAATGGGCTCAAATCAAACCCGTGGAGCCTTTATCAACTAATTTATGGGGAGGACTAATGTGTGTGTGTGTTGCTTTTGACAGGGACGTGATTCCCATTGGGGAGGGAGACATCGCCACCATGTGTCTGCAGCTGTCCTCTCAGCCCAGGGAGTACTCGTACTTCAGCCCCAGGACCATGGCCACGTGGGCGGGGCCCGGCTACTGGCAGTTCAAGCCTAAACACAAACGTACGTCAAACTGATGGATTTACACTGAAATATACTATTTTTCAATCTACATTTGCTTGATAATTCCAGTTGCTATTTACTTTGAAGGTTTATATAGTTAATACATAATATACTCAAAGTCACATTACTTTTAAACCCGAGCAAGAGACAGGAGTGAATGAAAAATGGATCGACTGTAAAGTATCTTTGAGTGCCTAGAAAAGGGCTAAAGAATTCTAATTATTATTATTATTGTAATTGTTATAGTTGTTCTGTTCAACAAAAAAAATTTGAGTTGGAAAGTGGAATTTGCTGGAATTTCCCTGACTTTGTCAGAAAGCTTCGTTTTCAGTAGTTTCTTGATTTAACAGTTAATTCATGTTTTAATGGAGGCTTATTTAACTTTTCAAGTATGTAGGTACGGTTGACTTTTTCCCTTAATAAATTACACTATTTAATTAATTACACTTAAGACATTTCCCCCTCTGAATTAATAAAGGATTCAGATTCTGATGCATTGTATTTTGTTGTATTTACTTGGGTTATAATTGTTTGAATCCTAGAATATGTTCAGTCTGAAACATAAGTGTACAAAATATGCAAAAGAACTTTGAAAAAAAGAATAGGAAAATTATTTTTTCATAGCATTGTAACGCTAGAACTGTATTTTGTTGCTCAGTTAAACTCCACACATTAGGCCTTGCTTCTTCTCTCACTGATCTTGCTGTGAGTTAGTTGCTCACCTCTTTCTGAGCAGTACAGACTGATCAGACACATCAGGAGTCTCACCTGTGTGTGCTTCATCCTGTCTAGTGGACCATTTGCCTGACAAGGAGGTTCGGAAGAGGAAACCCAAGAAGACGTTTGAAATCGACTTTAGTGACGACCTCAACTTTGACCCCTTCTTCCGCACAACAAGAGTAAGGAGCCTTTCTGCTTTCGTTGTTCCAAACTCAGCACATTCATGAAATACACGGACATTTATTTCCCTTCAGTCAGAGTTGGATTAATAATAATATCACACCTGTGGTAAAAACATGCTACAACCTAAGGTACCTCTGCCAATGCTGAACTGTTCCTTTAAAACTAAATTTTTCGTAACTGTGTGTGTGGAAGTGAATAAGTTTGAATTTGTTCATCCCCACAAAGCAGTGACTGAACTCGATTCAATCGGTGGTGGAGGAAATACTGATACTGTGCAATAAATATGATGAGTTTAAGTGTCACTGCTGTTTGATCAGTAAAACATGCTGATATCTAACTATCTGTTGCTGGTTTTCTCCCAGGCGGCCACCACCAACAGCAAGTCTGCCCTCAGCGCCAGCAACAAGAAAACCACTCTACCGGCTGACTTCCAGTTTCCTCCTGAGACGTTGTCCCAGCTCGGCCTCAAACCGTCCACATCGGTGAGTCTCCACCCCTCCTGTCAGACGCCGGGCCGGTGGGAGAGACGGACAGTAACATAGAACATCCTGTGACTCGTCCATCTGTATTTCTTCTAGCTGTGTCCTGAAGGCCAGAAGAGGCTGTCTGGAGAGCTCGGAGAAGAGATCGGAGACTACAACTACAACAACGCCAACGACACAAACAACTTCTGTCCGGGATTGCAAGTGTGTTGATTTACCCTCGTCAATTTTAGTCCAGTTTGTGTCTTTATGTCCACATACAATATTTATTGTCAATTTTCAATGCAGGATGTTTAACTGAATGCACAGCTTGTTTTTTTTACCATAAATAAAAGTAGACCCAGGCTGTTTGTCTCTTCCTCTGCAGGGAGGAGACAGTGATGATGACGTTGAAGGCTTTGCCGGCTCCGATGACACCCAGCCGTCAGGTGACAGTTTACCTCCACCCTCACAAGATCTAGAGGGAGTCTCCACTTACGGGGAGGATGATCTGGTGCCGGAGCCACACAGGGTGAGAACACTGAATCTTTAGGAAAATAATTCTCTAAATAGTGGTCTAAAAAAAAGTAACTAAGCCAGAAGGTTTCCGTTTGAAACGACTTTAGTTTTGCGTTTTGTCTGCGATCTACAGTATTTTTTTGTTTTATGTTGTTGTTCATTATTGTTTTTGTAGGTCAACAAGATTGAGATCAATTACGCAAAGACTGCAAAGAAAATGGACATGAAGAGGCTAAAGAACAACATGTGGACTCTTCTGACTGAAAGCCCAGAGAAACCCCCAGAGGTCAGTTTGTTAGCAGAGCAGGAACAGCGACGCAGCGTGGTCAAAGAATCTTCTTTTAGCTTTTAAAGCGTTTTAATCTTTGGTTGCTGCTCACAGCTGTGGGTGGACATCCTGTTCATGTCTGAACCTCTCTGCTGGACTCTGATCTCTGCCTTGATCCTCACTGTAGGAGGAAGCCACTGAGGAGCAACCAGAGGTCTGTGGGGAGAAGGTCTTCAGTCAGACCACAAAGACGCTGCTTCAGAGGTACCAGCTGACGAGTTCTATTAACAAGACATTAACCCTCAGGCACCTAAGAAATGTCTACACACATTAGCTAATCGGGTCACAAAAGGGCCGTTTCATAAAAGTGTTTTTTTTTTAAATTAATACAGAAATTTTTTTTTTTCTTTCAGTGCATCAGATCTTTTCCATAACTTCAGACCCATCCACAGATATAAAGTTTATTATATATATATTTTTTATTATATATGTTTATATGGAATTTGCCATTAGAACCCTGTTTTTCTTCCAATGGGGAAAAAACACAAAAAACTGAATATTTCCAAAAGTTTGTGCACAGTTTAATACTTCTGATCAATATATTACAACTATTGCATGAATGGAAACACATGTTTTTGTAGGTGTGTGAACACAGACGGTGGGTCTGTGTCTGGGTTGTGGGGTCATTGTGGGGTCAGTGTCTTACTGCAGACAATGAAGATCATGTTTCATTATAACATGTCAGCATTATTGTATATAGTAATATATATCATATACAGAGAAAACAAATATATATATATATATATATATATATATATATATAGGCTTATCGTGTATAAAATATATGTGATTATAATGGGAGTCAATTGGACCATTTTTGACCCTATCAGGTATTGTGTGCACACAGTGAAAATCTGCTATTCTATACATTCCAATGACAGGCATTAAGGAATTTAGAAAATAAAGATGAAAGAAAATGACTGGCAAATTTTCATATATTTATTATCCATTTAACTGACTGATTTATTGGGAGAGAAACATAAAAGCAACAAAAAATTTCACTTTTGGGCCCAAACAGTTCCCAAGGCTTACACTTATATTAAAGGTTTGATTCTTTCCTGTCTGCATCGGTTCTCCCCCCGGTTCATCGGCTTTTAAGTGTTTAATCCCAAATTGTCCGTAGGTGTGAGTGTGAGTGGGTAAATCTGCAGCATAACCTGTGACCTGAAGTTCAATAAGCGGCTGAAGAAGAGATGATCATAAACATCTTGCCTTCAAGAACATAAAGGAATGAATAGCTTTCACCAAGAAGACAATACGTGCAAATATGTAATTCATTGCAGGACTTGTTGAATCTTCACTCGACTGGTCACTATTTTTGCTTGTATGTGTAGATTTAATCCCAGTTGAATCACTGACACCTGGCTGTGAGACACCTAGCAGCAGAATTACAAACAAGTGCATTCAAAATGAATTATGCTGCTAGTTTTTACTAACGTGGTTCTAATGAAGTCAAGTGAATATTTATGAGCATAGTATATCATTATTTTACAAATAATAAACAAAATAATTCCACAGGTTTGAATTCTCATTTATTTGTTAGTAATGAATGAATCTGGGTTGCTATGGTGATATAATTTCCAGTATATGGTGTGTAGTTGTAGCTTACAGTGGAAGCTAATTTATTTAGTTAATGATCTGACTGACTTACAGTCCTGTCATGATCAGTTTTCTTTGAAAGCGTTAACTGTTCAGAACGTGTAAAGTTCTACAGAAGAGTTTTTATCTATTGTGTGTGTTTATATCACCTCATCCCATAATCTCTTCGTCTCTCTGGTTCCAGACTCCCAAACACGATGGCTCAGAACCTGTCGGTACCTCTGGCCTTCGTCGCTCTGCTTCATCTCGCCAACGAGAAGGTCAGTTCGGTTTAAAATCGACGTTATTGACAGACGGGAAACTCCATTGTTCTATTAATGCAAATAAAAGAATAATTGCATGTTAAACATGAGTGTTGTGACTTCATTGTATCTGTATTTGTACTGTGATTGTATTTAACAGAACTTGGAGCTGGTGAAAGTGGACGATATGTCAGATATCATCATTAGACAAGGACACTGAGGACAGATGGGATGCTTTCGTCTCTTTCCAGTGTATAATATTCACTTTATCTGTGAGTCACTTCTCACATCGTCTTTCTGTGTCTCTTATTCAGAACATTTCTCTGTTTTTATTCTGTATTGTTAATTCTTATCCTTTATGTAGATAATTTTACTGTTCAACATTTTTTGTAAAAATGCAAGTTGTCTAAAAATAAAAGCTGTTTTTCTAAAATATATTGTCCTCATTGATTAGACCTCAGTTCTGTATTGTCAAACACGTATTGAACAATGTTTTTAGCACATTTTGTGACGCTTGTCTGAAAACATGGAATGTCTTGGGTTGTTGCCTGAGGCGCTTTGACATGACAGCAGGGAATGAGCAGCATCTCAGTCCCACATAGAAATAAAACTGGTTGGTCAGGGTCGGCGCTGCTGACTGGGTGTGACGTGAGCCAATCAGCTGACAGATCTGTGGCGGGCCCAGCGACGAGCGTGACATTCCACTGTGATGGGTATTAAAAGAAGAGGAACCAGGAGGAAGACCTCCACAACAAGGAAACGCAAGGACCAAAAACCAGACTCAATAGATTTCATTTGATTTGTGACACATTAAATAAATATTAATTTGGCCAGAAGATCTGAATTTTAATTCTATTGTAAATAATAATAAAATTCATCTGTAAACTAGTACAGTACTCTTAAATCTAGTAAGTCTGTTTGTCATGAACACAATAAGATGACAGAACCGGTTAACGCCCAGCGCTCCCAGTTCAAAGAACGGTACAAAATGTTGTGGAAATGTTTGAGGTGTTTATCTGAGGTATTCAGGCGCTCAGCCAGCATGACGACACACCTGGGTTCGACATTCTGACGAGCAAACAGGTGTGACGTCAAGTTCAACACAGTCACGGAAATTACAGGAAGCAGCCGTCAAAAATAAAAGCATGGGATTGTCACTATAGTAGGGGTGTCAAATTCATTTGCACTGAGGGCCACATCAAAGTAATGGCCAGATGTAAATAATAAATGTAACTAAAAGTAGCTCAATGTACTGTAAAATGAATGTAACTACTCCTTAATGTTATATAATTGAATTTATAACTTATTCAAGTTGCAAACCTTACAGTTGCACAGAAAATATGTTTGTTTCTCTGTTATAAAATAAATCCTTTTAGTTTGTCAGGTTATGAAAATTAAATCTACAGAATCCCATCAATCAAGGATCAAACTATCAATTTATTTATTTATTCCGTTTATTTTTCTTCTTTTCAGACATGTTATTACAACATATTTCACTTTCATCAGTGTTGAAACATCATCAACAACATCTGAAAAGAAAAAAGAAAGGGTTGACGGGTAGAAGCCATTGGCTTGTAAGGTTCTCTCATTAGAATATGTAATAAACGAGCTCACACATTAAAAGTTTTCAACCAGCTCATACATTGATTTTTGACAGACGTTCATGCCCTTATCCACTTCCAGAAAAATAACATCAAACACATTAACTTTGTTCAAAATGTTTTTTGTCAAAGTTAAAATTGGCTGAATTACTGCATCGTGGGAAATGTAGTTTTGTTCAAAGCACACTTTCAATTGATTTGCCCTTAAGACACTCTGACCTTTCATGCTCTCGCGGGCCACATAAAATGATGTGGCTGGCCACATTTGGCCCCCGGGCCTTGAGATTGACACATGTGATATACAAAATGTTGGTTGATTTGATTTATTATGAAAGTTTAAAAAAAATACATAAAAATTATGAAAACTCATTAATGAATTTGCTTAGTTATGTGGTCTAAGTTGTATACAAATTCTGGCTAACTGAGTTATCAGAATTTTTTTCATAAGATAGTTTCACATGCATCAATTGTGAGATTGCTGTTAAATAAAGCTCAGTGGATATAGGTCAAATACTAAATTTGTCTTTTAGAATATTTTAAACAGTTCCACTACTCGTTTTTTTAAGCCAATCATACACACCTTTTTTTTTGTCCTGGTAGTTGGTCTTTTATTTTGAAAGCAGCTCATTCCGGAAACCACGTGGTCACATTTCCTAGCTTGACGCCAGCAGGAGGAGGACTTCAGTGTGAAGGGGAGAAAACAACAACCAGGAAGTTGATCAGAGGAGGAAACGTCTCGGTTTTGGTGGAACACCGAGCCGCCGAGTCTTTTTTAAGAACTTGACATAGATTTTATTTCCAGAATCAACTTGAGAGAAAGTTGATCCGTCGGACCATCGAGCGATCCGCAGTGTCCGCCGACATGAACGCTGATCCGGTAGGTGACGATGTTGGAGCCGCTGAGTCTCCATGTTGGACGGCGGACGCGACGAGCAGCAGGTGGATCTCCACCTGGAAGAAGTTATACTAGTTTCACTCTGTTATTTATCTATATTTTATTATTATTAAGTGTTAGATCTAGTTTCATAAGTCATCATATCAACTTGTCGTTGTTGAGAGGAAGTCAGAGAGCTCTACCACAATGGCCTGTTAGAACCTGCTCCTGAACCCAAGATGGAAATAATGCTTCCAAATGCATTGTTTTAACTTAATATAACACTTCATATTCACAACAAAGTGTTTCCTGCTGCCTTTGGTGTCATTGATGAACATTTGAATGGAGTTCCTTCCTGTTCAGCCCTCTGGTTCTGGTTGACTCACCTGCTCAGGTGAAGGCCTGTCAGACCCAGCATGAGTCCAGCTTATCCAGACCTTCTTCTTGGACAATATCTTAAAGTGGATTGAAGTGTCCGCTCTGGAGTCCCAGTTTGAGCTCTGCTCCTACATTAATCTGACATTTCGACAAACAAACAGGAAATGCTCAAACCAGAGGAAAATGTTGTAGCAGTGTGTTAGCATGTTAGCTGGGACAAGTCTTTATTCCAGCTCCTCCGGCTCAACATTTAAACTAGAACCGCGACACCCCTGAATTCAAAATTTTACCCTGACCTACTTGCATAGATCAAAGCTAGTGCTCTAACCTACTGTCATAGATCAAAGCACTAACTTTGATCTATGGTCTTACTCACACTGACCTTCTCCCTCTTCTTTCTGTCTTGTCCGGTTCTTGAGTGGACTAAAGTTTACATTTGACCTTGACCTAGTTTTCTCAAGGTCAAGATCATCGTCTCATTTCCATCCCCTGTGCTGCCTGAGTCATGTGCTTTTTGTTTCATCTCTCTGTCTGCAACGGTTGTGAAGATATTTGGTGGACTAACGGACCCTGACAATCACAGGACGTCACCGCTGTGAAGCGGGATGGAACAACGGACTTGTGAGGTTCTGAAACACTCTTCTTCTTCCTCTTCTTTGGACCAACCCTCCAACAGGATCAGTAGTGTCGCAGCCACAAACGGGTTTCCTGTCGGTGTGGAGAACAATCTCACCTCCTGTCTCGTGTCGTGAGAACGATCCAAACCTGATGAGAGTTTGTGATTACTTCAGTAACCTGAAGGGTGAGGATTCCAAGGGACTAATCAGGAGGAATCAATCCCGTGCACTTAGAGAAGTCAACATTGATTGATTAGTTCTCCTCCGTTTATATTCTACCCATCATGCTTTGCCTAATAATAGTTTTTTATTGGGCCGCTGGAAGTCTGAAGACACTTGATGAAAGGCAGGAACATGACCAGGTGGAGCCGTGATGCTGAAACAGTTCCGGTCTTTGTCCCGTGTTTCCCCACCGGCGTCACTTGATAGCTGTCAACCATTGAGTCAGCAGAAAGAGAAGAACCTGTTGTTTGGCCACAGAAAGGTGGAATTATTGTACAGGATAAAGAGTGAAGCGCCTTAATGAGAGTGTTAAACTACGTGATTTAACGTGAAGGAACAAGAAAAGCATCGTCAGTGAATAAAAAAGAACATCTGTGGCATCAGATGCACTGAAAGAGAAGAGACGTTATCAATAAAGTTATAAAGAATGAAGAGAACACTTGAATGAGGAAAAGATAAGAAGGTGTGAATGTTTTTGTTTTTTTTGTGGAGTGTGTGTGTGTGTGTGTGTGTGTGTGTGTGTGTTTAGCTAAACAAGAACTTGTTTGAAACGAGAACAGACCAAAAGGAAATCATACACACACAGTTCAACAGACAGACATCAACTGGACAAAATATTAAATGGCAAAGGGGATGAAATTGAGATGATGACCTTGACTTTGTTAAAACTAGGTCAAGGTCAAATTTCAACGTTGGTACACTCAAACTGGATAAAATAGAAAGACGAGGGAGATGGTCAGTGTAAGACCGTAGAGCGAAGCTAGTGCTTGGTTCTAGTTGTTAATGTACCGCTGAGGGACTGGAATTGGACTCAACAGGAGATGAAGCAGACGTCCCACCGTCACGATGGGTCCCTGAACACAACATGAGACGCTTCATTATTTGGTCTCCTTCCTCTTCATCTCACTCCTCATCCTCTCTGTGGGACTTTGCTCATTTCAGTTTCATTTATTTCCGACGGTAACCGAGTCGCGTCGGCGCTTTTCCTCGTCCTTTTTTTGTTTGACTACTTTTCTAAAAAAAATTGAGTATTTTTCTTCCCCACTGCAGGAGCGGGGGGAGGGGGATGGACAGCCGCAGGACAAGGTTCAGGACCTGAGGCAGCAGGTCGATGGGGTGAAGTCCATCATGACGCAGAATGTGGACCGGATCCTGGCCCGAGGAGAGAGACTGGATGACCTGATGGACAAATCAGAGGACCTTCAAGCAGGGGTCAGTCAGGGGTTGTCCCCACTGTGTGGGAGTGTGTATCCTATTTTATTTTATTGGACATTTTTTCTTTAAAGTTTTGGTGGTATTATTATATATTTATGATCAATGGGGATCTTGGCCAAACAAAATATATCATAAGTTACTTTGCGCTCCATAACAGCTGAAGTGTTATTCAAGCCCCTATATGATACCAATCAAGGAGATAACCCCCCCAAAATCTGAGGTGATTGGTGTAAGTTAGTAGCAAGCCCCAGGGGAAGCAAACCCAATCCATTGACCTCTCTATCACTTTTGATATTGTTTACTTTTCTCGAGTCCCATAATCACATGATAATCCGGTCAGAAAATCATTTATACAATCCCTCCAGTGGCTCCACACATGAATTAATTACCCACTAAAGCTTGGGAATACAGAATAAATAATATGTTCTGTCCAAAAATGATCTTCAAACAATATATATTACTTTACAAGGAGTTTCCTGTCCCTTCAAATGATTTGATGTTCGCTGTTCGGTTGCTCAGGCCCAGCACTTCAAGCAGACGTCCCAGAAAGTGGCTCGATCGTACTGGTGGAAGAACGTCAAGCTAGTCGTGGTCATCGTGATCATCGTCCTCATCATCGTCCTCATCATCATCCTGCTGGCCACCGGAGTGATCCCCGTCAGCGCGCCCGTGCCTCCGATAGTCACCCCCACAACCAAGCCCTAAGACACATGCACATACGCACAAGTGATGTACATAGAAATGTAATGAAATCATAAAAGCATTCCTGTTGCACAGTATAAAAGTAAAATATAGACTCCATGAAGTCACCGCTGTCTCGTGAAACAAGATGACGCAACGAAACCTCAGAACGTGAAGCCAAACCACGTCCGTCCGACATCAGCGAGTGAAGTCTTCACGGTTAGTTCGTCTCCTGGTTACGTCTTGACTTAAAAGTTGAGGACCCAGTGCTTTAGTTTATGGAACTTTAAGAACACTCTTCCCTTTGAAATGCTCTAATCGCCCAGATTATAACTTTACCCTTTTTAATTGTGTGAAAACTTTTCAGATTTTCAACAAAAACACGGTTGCTGTTCTGAAAGAACGGCTCGTGGTGGAAATGTTTCACCAGTAATGGTTACTTCATTGATGCAAACACGAGTAAAGCGCGTGGATTTTTCTCCAGCATCTTCCTAGACAACATGTTTGTCTTAATAGTTGGACTCAAGTCCACCTTTTCTAAAATTATTTTTGTACAAATGAAGGTCGAATGCAGTTTCTAAAAAAAGGTTGGGCGACATTTTTGTCGCTGCTTTTGGATAAAGGTGGGGTGTGTCATCGCTTATTGGTCAGACATGCTAACAGTTGTACCACCCTTCAAAGCCATCAGTTTGGTTTTTTGAATATAGATAATACATCGAAAGTCATTTATGCTCAAATTCTTAGTTAATTGAATCTATACGGTCAATTCTTTTTAATAGTTGCTGGAGACTTGCTGGTTTTCAGTAGAGACTACATGAGCGATGGCGGCAGCGTCAACCTTTTTTACAGAGCATGTTCTTTTACTTCTCGTTCGGATTTTAAATATATTGCAGTTTAAGTGTGCGTCTTTGTATTTAGTAAGTAAAACGTTAATCCCATGTTAAAGGGCTGTTCCCATACTATCGGTTCCACTAGCTGAGAGCTCGTCCACTTCATGCTTCTGGGTCCATGTCGACCAACAGGCCCTCAGTCGCCGGACAGAACTCCTGAATGTCCTGTCTTGCGTTCCACATCTGCTGTTCCAGGATCAGTGTAGCTTCAGTGGCTGAATGGATTCCCTTTGTGACCTGTAAATACAGATCCTCACCCATATGTATGTGTGCAGCATCCTTTAACCAATGTGTTTGTTAAAGTATCTCTTTCTTTTAGAGGCTATTTATTTAATGTTCTGTGTTACTTCTCTCAAATCAAAAGCCACACTTGATTATGAATTAGTTTGGATCTTTAATAATTTTTAGTAGTAGATTTGAAGAACAGACACTTGTTGAAGTGGGGCTTAACGTTGACACACGTTACTAGTGGGACCATGATCACGTCCTCTGCTGACCTGTGGTCCGGTTCAGTGTTTGGTGAACAGAATTTACACAAGTCTTGATGGATTTATTGATCTAATATGAAATAAATTGAACTGACAGTTGATCTGCTGCTGAGATGACTTTTTTTGTTTTTTGTTCATGTGCCACAAGATGGAGACAGTGTTGACCCTGGATTAATAAAACAAAGTTAGTATTAACCTTGGATTTATAAAAGTTTCAAAAATGGATCTATGAAACTGTGTTAACCCTGGATTAATATAAGAAATAGCGTTAACTCTAAATAAAACAGATTGTCTTAACCCTGGATTAAATAAACAGTGTTAACCCTGGATTAATATAACAAATACCGTTAACTAAATTAATAAAACGGATTGTTTTAACGCTGGATTTATCAAACAGTCAATGTTAACCCTGGATTAATTAAACAGTGTAAACCCTGGATTAAAATAACATAATTAGCGTTAACTCTGGATTATTAAAACAGATTGTGTTAAACCTGGAATTATCAAACAGTCCATGTTAACCCTGGATTAATTAAACAGTATTAAACCTGGATTAATTAAACAGCATTGGTGTTAAACCTGGATTAATATAACATGATATGCGTTAACTCTGTATTAATAAAACAGATTGTGTTAACCCTGGATTTATAAAACAGTGTTAACCCTGGATTAAAAAATCTGTATTAACTGGATCAATTAAACAGAGTATTAAACCTGGATTAATTAAACAGCGTTAGTGTTAACCCTGGATTAATATAATTTGCGTTAACCCTAGATTTATAAAGCAGTCAGTGTTAACCCCGGATTAATAAAACATAATTAGCGTAAACCCTGGATTAATAAATACAGTTTTCTGTTTTACGTTCTGAGACATGTGAAATGGAAACTGATTTTAATGACTTTATTGATTTAACACCCATTTTCCATCTGTTTTCCATCACCTTGACTTCAAAGAGACTTGGGATGTTTTAAGATCAGAACACAGAACTCTGCTTTGATCAGTGAAAATCTGTATAAACTCTTGAACTGTAAGTATTTGCGAGTTGTAAACTGCATTTAACGATAGAAATGGACAGAAGAGAAGACGAATTACTTTTAAGTATACAAGATGTGCATGGTAAGGAGAGATTTCATCATTTTACACAGGCTTCTTTGATTTACAATCCATCCAATAACTTTCACGTTAACAAATGGTACACTTGTCTATGTTGTTCACATTCTCCCACAGCTATGGCCGACATCGACATCGTGCACAGCTTGTTATTCTGGGACGTTAATGGTGAGTTTGATTGGATATTGAACACGAGTGAACAACGTCGACAGAATCCTGAAAATGCAGGACGCATGCAGGTTTTAATGGAGCCCCACGTCCACCTAAACGAGTTCAACGTTGTCCTTGGTGACGATGAGAGTCTTGATAGTCATGATGCTGACAACACTGATAGTGTTGACATCATCGACAACACCGACCAAAACTCAGACGTTAATGCAGGTGAAGTTGCTTGTGCTGGGCCTGAGTCCAGCAGGGCTCATGAAGCAGACAGTCCCTTACCTGGAATATAGAGGAAGAGTTCACGGGAGGAAGACGAGGGTGACACCGTTGATAGTACGTCTGACCACGAGGATGTTGGTGAAGTAGCTGAGGAAGATCCTCTGTCTAGTCCATCCATTAAAGGGCAGTGAGCAGAGAACCACAGAGGATCCTCCTGGAAAAGATCAAGAGAATCTGATGAAGAGGATGTAAGAGAGAAGAAACGCTTCAAACGCTGAGCGTATTAAGTTATAGATAAAAATGTTAAATATGAATGTTAAAAATTTTATTTCATGATGAGAACTGTCATGATAGAATACTACAGCTGTACTGTAAATGTATTCAGTGTTGTTTACATTGATTTGAACTGTATATCCTGCATCCAGGTATATTCATATGGATATTCAGAGTGAAAAGTGATAATAGTATAGTGTTATTAGATTGAATAGAGAATGATGAATGTGTTTCACGTACACTATGTGTAAATTGTTTATTTCCTGGATGAATTGATTCAAATTCTGATCCTTGGAGGTTCGATGGTGAGCCAGGAGGGACGATGGATGGGACGGAGCGGTGCACGGTGGGGCCGGCCGTGGGATCCACTCCACAGAACCCCAACATCATCTCAACTTTTCTCTCTGACACAGATGATGGTAACATGATAAAAATAGAAGGTAACAATAGATGTTAACGTGATAACAATAAATGGTAACATAAATGGTCACATAACTAGATGGTTTGAGAGAGGAGTGAAAGAAGCCATCCATGTCAAACTGGAGAAGCCATCTCTGAACGGGGGGGTGGTCTGCGAAATCACCTTTTGCTCATTTGCAATCAGGTCCTTTACGAAACTCCCAAAAAGATTGTCTCAGCAGATTGACCCAGGTGATGTGTCTCATGCTAATGACCCTCATTAGTATACAAAGGCTTGGTGAAACTCACATTTCAACGATCCCCTTTGACACCCCCTGGCACCCCCAGCAACCATCATTGAGCCAGAAGGGTTCCAACTACAGTACTGTAGTTGGAATGTGAATTGTACTGATCACACCCCACAGGGTTAGTAAACTGGGACAGAGATTTTGGGAAGTGTGCAATAAAGCCCGCATGCCGGCCCATCATGGCCGGTGCCCCATCTGTGGTTACCGACGCCAACTTCTGTACTGGCACCTTTTTTTCCACAAAGAAGTTTTAGTGCTGACAGTTTTAGAAGTACTGACAGACCATGTTGTGACAAGACATGGTAGTATAACTTGCCGAAGGCTTGACAGGCAGAGCGAATCCTGTTATTGACATCCTCACTATGGTCACTGGTGTTGGTGATCATAGACCCAAGGTAGAACAATCTGGGAACCCGTTCTACCTAATTGCCATGGATAGTCAATCAAGTTTTATTTACATAGCGCATGGGAACAGATATTTCAAAGCGCTTTAACAGACAGAAAAGCCCAACAGAACCCTTCAGAGCATAATCGACAGTGGCGGGGAAAAACTCCCTCATTGAGGAAGAAACTCGGGGCAGGACCCGGACTCTTTTTCGGCGGCCATCAGCCTTGTCCGGTTGGGTGGAGAAGAAATAAAAGGAAGTTAAGAACAGGGTAAGAGAAAGAGAGACAGAGACAGAGTGGCAGATAGGCCAGATAGAGTCAGTGTCTTTATGGTTATAGTTAGACCATTTGATGCTGGCACTGAATTGGGGATGAGAATAGTTATATCAAAAGGCTGGAAAGGATGAGCAGGGTGGGATTGTAGCCAGGATTTTTCTGACATTGACCTCCAGTCCTACACTCTTCATATGCCTCCACAAAAGCATTGGTGGTCTCCTGTAGTTCAGCCAGAGAGAAGTCTGGGGCACAGCGGTCATCACCATGCTGGAGTTCACAGATGTTCACCTGAGATGCCTTTGTCCGGGCCTTTAGACGTCACAGGTTAAATAGACCACCATCCGTTGTGTATCTGATATGCACTCCAAGATGAAGGTGAGACAATTTCACACGCAACACAACCAATGCAAGGTATAGCGAGAAGAGTGTTGGTGCAAGCACACATCCTTGCTAGTGTTACAGGTCTGTAACATTAGTACATTTATCTGCATGCACTTCAATAGGAGTTAATGATAGCTGTCTGACACATAAATTATGGTTTTCAAACCCCTTATTCCAAGGAAGGTGTGTTAGCACCAAACTATTCAAATGTGTACTGGGTGAGTGTCATGAAAATGCCAGGCAGGATTTCTCACGAGGACTTTATTTATCGAACTCAAGCACACACATGTAAGACATGCTTCTGTCTTAGCATCTTCACAAACTCCCTCATTCGGAAGCCTCCCCTTCACGTAATGACGTCACCTATTCAAATGAGTCAGATAAATGATAACGAATATTGCCTTGCATCACATCTCCCCCCTTAGTTAAGGTAAAACATTACTATAAAACAATCCCTTCTTTACAACTAAAATTCACAGCCAAGGATACTTTCAAATAAAGCTATAACAAAGCTATAACAAAGCAGGCTGGTTATTATTTCAAATCTTCGTTACAGTAATTCTTACTTTCCTGTACTGTAGACCATATGAACTCATCAACTCTTTTACTTTAACTCAAGTATCAGTACCTGTTTTGAATCATCAACATTACATTCCACATTTCCAATTTTACATTGACACATTTTTTTTCTCTTTTTTCATTTTCCTCTTTTTTCCAATATATTTTTTTCTTACCACCTACAGTTCTATTTAGACACGTAGTCCTTCAACCAGGCAGGAGGGTTAGTAACTCTCCCAGACGATCTGTTTAGGGCGGTAGGTGGTGGGCTTTGGACCGCAGTGGGACCAGGAGTGACAGGCCCCACCACGGGAAGGCGAGGAGTGCTCTGATCACAAGAACTGGCATGGCTTTGGTCACTAGTCTCTGGTGCTGTGACCTGTTCCGATGACCCCGGCACTTCCTGGATGTGTCTCCGGTTCCGGCGAGTAAACATTCCTTGGTCGGTTTGGACGTAGTAGGACCTGGGCTCAGGTGCCTGTGCAATGACTCTTGCTGGAGTCTTCCAGCCTTTCTCTCCATCCAACTTGATACCTGTACTTCAGACAGGTCAACAGGTCAGTAAGAGACGTGTTGAGTGCCGTCGGTTGTAGAAGAAACGACAGGCACTTTTGGCTTGTCGATCCTTGTTCCTCACAGCCTCACGGTCCACAGGGCTCTGAGTCAGCTGTGCAGGTAGGACAGGAACTGTTGTCCTGATCTGTCGCCCGATGGCGAGTTTGGCTGGATTCTCACCTGTTGCAGAGATTGGAGTAGCCCTGTAGCTCATAAGGGCTAGCTGAGGGTCTGGCTGTCGCAGGATGCGCTTTGCTGTGGCAACGCTCCGCTCTGCTGCCCCATTGGCTTGCGGATAATGGGGACTGGATGTCGTGTGTTTGAAGTTGTACTGTTCACAGAATGCTTTGAATTCAGCTGAAGTGAACTGGGTACCGTTATCTGATACCAGCTCCAGAGGAACCCCCCACCTGACAAACATGCTTTTCAGGCGAGCAATCACTTTCTGGATCGATGTTGTGGTCAGCTGGGCAATTTCAATGTCGCGGGAGTAATATTCCACCACTATGAGATACTGTTTACCGTCCTGTTCAGAGGTCAGCAGCAATCCTTTGCCACGGACCACCATGCAGGGGCGTAGTCATCAGCAGCTCACGCCTCTGCGTAGGCTTGTTCTTCAGGCAAAATCCACAGGTTCTCACCTTGTCAGTGATGGCCTTGCTGATCCCTGGCCACCACACCGACATGCTGGCCCTGCTGCAACACCTGGTGAGCCCCTGATGGCCTGTGTGTAGCTGGGACAGCGTCTCTGCTTGCATTGAGCGAAGAATGATGATTCTGTCGTCATACAAGAGAAGTCCTTCGGCTACTGACAAGTGTGCCCTGGCAGCATGGAAACCATGTAGTGTGCGTATAATGCGTGCTCGCTCACCTGGCCTGCCGGCTCTGGTGTAGTGAATGACAGTCTGCAGATCGGAGTCCTGGCTGGTGGCTGTCCTGATTGCATCCAGTCTGTCTCCTGTTATTGGTCATGTTTCGATCACAGCTTGCACGTAGGCCTTTACTTCGTGCTCCGTGTCAGATACGTCTCTGTCTGGCAGAGGGTTGCGTGACAGCGTGTCTGCCATGACAAGATGCTTTCCTGGGACGTGCACGGCTTCTGCATTGAATGTCATAAGCTGCATCAGTAGTCGCTGACATCTCACTGATGGTGCCTTATCGAGGTCATAAGAGTTGATGAGAAGGACAAGCGGCTTGTGATCGGTCTGCAGAGTGAACTTTTCCATGCCCTGCAGATACCTGGCAAACCGCTCACATGCCCATACGCTGGCGAGGCACTCTTTCTTGATCTGGGAATAGCGTCGCTCAGTCTCCGTCAACGTCCTGGAACAGAATGCCACAGGTCTGAGGCTGTCTCCCTGCTCCTGTAGCAGCTCCCAGGCCGAAGCTGCTGGCATCGGCGCTCACAACTGTTGGTTTGTTGGCGACGTAGAAAGCCAGCACTGGCGCAGAGGTCAGCATTTGCTTTACCTCCTTGAATGCTTGCTCCTGTTCGTCTCCCCAAACCCAAGCCGTGTCCTTTTTCAGGAGGCTGTTGATGGGGTGCATGACTGATGACAGGTCAGGGAGGAATTTCCCCAAAGAGTTGATCATCCCAATGGTCTGCCGTAGCTCTGTGAGGTTGGTGGGACTCGGTAGCTCTGTTATCGCTCTGACCTTGCTCGTATCCGGCCTGATGCCCTCTTTGCCTATCACATGACCGAAGTACAGGATCTCAGTTTTAGTGAACTGGCACTTCGGTTGAGCTTCAGTCCGGACGCTCTGATGGTTTCTAGCACTTTGCGAAGATTCTTGTCGTGGTCCTCCCTGTCCTTGCCGGATATCAGGATGTCATCCATGACCACCATAGTGCCCTCATGGTCCCTCAGGAGAGCACTCTTCTGCTGGAAAATCTCCAGAGCAGAGGTTATGCCAAACGGCAGCCTCCGGAAACAGAACTGAACCACCGCGCGTGATGAACGTTGTGAGCTTCCTGCTGTTGGCATCAAGTGGTATTTGCCAAAATCCATTGGAAGCGTCGACAGTGGAAAACACAGTGGCACCTGAGAGCTTTGGCCCTATGTCCTCCAAAGTTGGCAGAATAAAGCGCTCACGTTTCACAGCCTTGTTCAGTCTCTAAGTCCACACAAATTCTGGGCTTTTTGTTCTTGATCACTGGCACCATCGGAGCGCACCAGTCAGTGGCTTCGTGCACCTCCTCAATGATGTCCGAAGCGTGCATGCACTTTATCTCCTCTTCCACCTGAGGCAGAATTGGGAAGGGAATGCGGCGCGGTGCAGCAACACTGTAGGGAGTGGCATTGGGCTGGAGCTCAATTTTCTCGGGTTCACAGTTCAAGAGCCCAATATCTCCAAAAACATCTTCAAAACATTCAATGCCATCCACCCTGCGAATCAGCCCCATTTCAGTAGCTATTTTCCTACCCAGCAGGTTGGTAGTGAATGGGCCCCTCATCACATAAATCCAGAACTGGTGATTCACACCACGTTTCTCAGTCTCTGCCAAGAATTTGCCTTTGCAGTCGAGCTTTCCGCCTGGGCTAGTGAAAACGGCATTTGTTTCTTTCAAAACAGGGCGCTGGGGCAGGCTGCTGAATGTCTGGTCTGAAATCACTGATAGCAGCGCCTGTGTCAATTCTAAACTGCACAGTAGTTCCTTTAATGTTCAGATCCGTGAGCCACTTGTCTTCATCGACTTCGGTGTTCTCAGTAACAACTGTTGAATGGTGATGGGCAACACCATAGCCCCCTCCCCTCTCTCATATGGGGAGGGAGAACCATAGGAGGTGGAGTTCCAGTCTGAAATATCAAAAAATTAGACCTGGACAATCTGACTTTACATCACCACCATGATATCCATGACCTCGTGTGACACACGACGTGACAGGTGACCTACCTGTTGACGCCGCCACAGCTCCAATCAGCATAGACTGAATTCCAGCAATAATGACAAGTCCTGCTGCTATAAAACAGATGAGTCTGGCTGTTTATGTGGAGCTGGAGGAGAGTGTCCTCTGGTGGAGGTCCTGCATTGCCACATTGCTCCCACTCTTGACCAACCAAGCCAAATATTTGACAATGTCATTTTGTTATAAACATCTCCAATATAATGTAAATGAGTGTCACCACATCAACTTAGCGTGTGTCTCATTACAATTATTAACATGGGTGATCCAAACAATGTTGATTACTACTAATATTTCAGAATATACTATTCGGTGCCGGAGGATGCCCAGTTGTATTCAATCTTGAATGTCCGACATTTTACATTGAGACATCTGACAATAGAAATGTCCTGATTTCACAAATGTAAGAGGTTTCATCACAAAGAACAGACAATTTAAAAAAATCCATTTGTCAAAAGTGAGACCACATCACCTTCCAGTGGATTAAAACAAATTCTTTTCCTTAATAATTTAAACACTTCATTTCATAGCATTAAAGAAAACATGGTTTTAGTGAGCCATTTAAAGACGCTACCTAATAGTTTGGATACGGATCACATTATTATATTACACATTTAACAGACACATGATATTGGGATCAGTGTAACTATTAGACTTGAATGAACAACAACCATTTGTGTGCAGCTGAGATGAGATTCAGAAATGAAATGTAACCCCAGCCAGAACCCGACACAGAAGAACAACCAGCACAATATAAAACAGAACATTAGGATTGGACTGCATAAGTAACTAAGTATGCTATTAATATAGAAATACTATAATACTTGTTACGGGTAGTTCAAGTCTGGACCCCAAGGAGCAGAGACTGACACCAACGTAAAAATAAAGTTTTATTGCTCAGGCAAAAACACAAGTGAGCAATGAAACCGAAACAACAGAGCAAAAACTAAAAAATCCACAACCCTGAGAAGAGCATGTAGCAGCGAGAAAACTAGGTACACTAGCATCACGAACACAGGACAAAATAATCACAGGACACAGGACCTTGGCAGGGTCGGTTCTGATTTGCCCCTTCTCCACAACGAAACCTAAAAAGCCAAGAGGAAACATGAAACTCACACTTCAGGCTTAACAAAGAGTCTATTCTCCAATAGTCGCTGTAACACCAGTCTAACATGCTGGACATGTTCCTGAGAAGTGCAGGAAAAAATTAAAATATCATCAAGATAAACAAATACAAATTGATTAAGCATGTCCCGTAATACATCATTAATCAATGCTTGAAAACCCCCAGGGGCATTAGTTAGTCCAAATGGCATGACCAAATACTCAAAATGACCGAGAGGAGTGTTGAATGCAGTCTTCCACTTATCCCCCTCCATAATTCGAACCAGGTGATAGGCGTTACGAAGGTCCAACTTCGAAAAGACGGTTGCTTGGTGGAGGTGACCAAAGGCAGAATCAATGAGCGGAAGGAGATATTTGTTCCTTATGATAATGTCATTTAAGCCCCTATAATCGATACAGGGCCGGAGTGTTCTGTCCTTTCCCACAAAGAAGAATCCCGCCCCCATTGGTGACGATGAGGGACGAATGAATCCAGCAGCAAGTGAGTCAACAATGTAGGTCTCCATGCCCTCTCTCTCGGGTCTGGATAGATTATAGAGCTTACTTGAAGGGTAAGAGGCACCAGGAACAGAGGGAGATCTAAGGGAACAGAGGTGAGATCTACTGGCGAGGGTGGACTTGGTGTGGATGAGACGGAAACAGGAACGGCAGAATGCAAACAGTGTGAGTGGCAGAACAAACTCCAGTTGGTGATTGAAGAGGAAGACCAGTCTATATGTGGGTTATGGAGCTTTAACCAGGGGAGACCTAACACTAGTGGGGAACTGGGGGAAGAAATAATATACAGAGAAATTACCTCATGATGGTTCCCAGAAAGCAACACGGACAAAGGGGTTGTACGATGAGTAACTAGAGCTAGAAGCCCCCCCATTGAGAGCAAATACATCTCTGGGTTCACCAAGGGGCTCAGTGGGCAAGTTGGCACTAGTGACAAACTCATTGTTCAATAAAACTTTCATCAGAACCACAATCTATTAAAACCTGTAAAGGGAAATAAACTTGTTGCCAGGATACAGTACCTTTGAGGACAATGCGGTTAGAGGGCGACTCAGCAGACGTACGGGTCACCAGTGCCCCTCCTGACACCGATGAGCCTGCTCCTTTGGCAGGACGCGGCAATGCGCTCTCCTGTGACCCGCCTGGCCACAGATGCAGAGCCTCAGTTCAAAACGACGTTGGTGCTCTTCAGGCGTAAGTCTCATCCTCCCCAACTGCATGGGTTCCTCACCGTTGGAAGTAGATGAAACCAGTGGAGAAGAAAATGTGGAGGGAGGTGGCTGGGGATGTGGTTGCTGCTGTCGAGATGGCCGGGGTCGGGAGAGTGGAATAGGAGCACTCTCCCTGGCTGTCCTTTCCCTGCTTCTCTCACGAAGACGGTTATCTAGACGAATTGTTAAGGATATTAACTCATCTAGAGAAGCCGTCTCATCCCTAGCAGCTAATTCGTCCTTTAACTCTTCACTTAACCCGCGAAGAAAAACCCCCTGTAAAGCGCTCTCATTCCATCCGCTCTCTGCTGCGAGAATACGGAAGTCTACGGAATAAATGGAAACAGGGTCTGAGCCCTGACGCAGGGAAAGGAGCCGTCTACTGGCTTCCTTTCCTTGCAGAGGATGATCAAAAACTTTCCGCATCTCAGCGGTGAACAAAGCATAATTACTGCAAACAGGTGAATTATTGCTGGCCATTGCTACAGCCCAAGCAGCAGCTTTATCGGACAATAAACTCATAATAAATGCTACTCTCGACTTGTCTGAATCGTAAGTTGACGGCTGCTGATCAAAAACAAGTGAGCACTGGTGGAGGAGCTCCCTGCACGACCCTAGCACTCCTGAGTACCTGACCGGAGAGGGAATGAAGGGTTCCCTGTGCTGGCTGGGTTCGGTGGCAGGCAGAACAGGTGCTGGAACGTCGACTGGAGTGGCAGGCGAAGGAAACTGAGTGGAAAGCTGTTCCAAGCGGTTGTCGAGCCTAGTAATGCTGGAGCCGAGTTCGCTGAGCGAGTCCATGATCTCCTGAAGTGCTCTTTCGTGGACTCCCAACACGGGCCCCTTGACAGGCCAACGCCTGCCGGATACCATCAGTCTCTGCGGGGTCCATGGTGGCCAGATTATTCTGTTACGGGTAGTTCAAGTCTGGACCCCAAGGAGCAGAGACTGACACAAACGTAAAAATAAAGTTTTATTGCTCAGGCAAAAACACAAGTGAGCAATGAAACCGAAACAACAGAGCAAAAATTAAGAAAAACCCACAACACTGAAAAGAGCATGTAGCAGTGCGAAAACTAGGTACACTAGCATCACGAACACAGGACAAAATAATCTGGCACCCTCTTAGGGAAAAGCCAGGCCTTTTAACATGAGGCTGATGAGCCGAGTGGGAACTGGTGTGTCTCGTCAGCTGCTACGATCCAGACACCCCCTCTGACACAGCTTCACCTGTCAGCAGAAAATGAGTTTTCACAACAACAGACCTGCCGAGCACACCATCAGAACAGAACCATGACAGTACTAAAACAATGGTTTGTTTGTTGTCTAGAACGATCTGGTTTAAATGTTTTGTTTCTAGTCTACAGGGTGTTTCTGTGTCATTCTAACAAATCATTTTAATCTTTAAATTATGACATTTTCTTTAAAAAATTTTTTTTTTTTTTATTAAACATTGTCGTGGAGGAGTGATGTTCTTAACTGCGTGACCTTCTTTATTTAGCATCATGAAGTGGTTTATTATATAAAGTGAAAGAATGTTAAATCTGTAAGGACCCCAAATAATCAACCTCTGAAAAATGAGATCATAGTAAACTCTAGTGGAGCAAACAGAGTTCAGATCGATAGGCAAACAGATGGCTGGTACAAAGTCGTGGATTTACTTCATAACAACAAAAAATTACATTGATGATGAGACAACATTGAAGAACTTGGAGCAGGTTCCGTCTAGTTCTGTCTAAAAGCGGGATTCCATCTGCCTGCGTGGAATGGAGATGGAGAAAATGGAGATTAAATGAAATAAAACAACAATCCAAACCCATGACAGACGAGTCTGGAGGTCTGTTTTACATGCCTAAATTCTCACATCTGCTGCACCTTTATTCCCTGAACATGTGATATAAAACAGCGCGTTGCGTTTGTCTGCGCGTCTTTACGCGCGGCGGTGAAAGGAAGTGTGGAAACGATGCGTCTCCTGCCCAGACCAAACCCACGGCCGTCAGCTGTTCAACGCGCTCCTCGTTATTTCCGTGGCTGCCTTCCGTGGGAGGCTCAGTCCGTCCTCACGCTGTGACCCTCCGTGCGCACGGAACCCACGACCCGCATGGCGCGCCGGTGCGCCCAGATCCTTCCAGCGGTTCTGCTACTCGGACTGGCGGTAGCTGGAATTCTGCTGCTCGTCCTTCCTGCTAAACTGATTGAGATGCCTCCTGACAACATGGTGATTATATTTTTATTCTTACATTTCAGACTGACAGTCATGAAACCACTTCATATATAAGCCCTCTGCTTTTAAACTAAGAATTCTTCTATATTCCATAACAAGTTTTACACTGACAGGTGTACAGAAGGTATATTTGTATCATACGAGTACTTGTTTTGAGATATTTAATAAAAGAAAGACAAAATGTGGCCAATTCAGTTACAAGAAGTAATCAGAGTACACTTACAAGTGTGCTGTTCGTCCATTATTATTAGCATACAACATAAAGTAGACTTGGAATCTATACTAGAAAACTACTGAAGCATACTTGAAAAGAAACTTTTCATAATGATCACGTTAAGTTTATGCTTGAAGCCAAAAATCCTGTCCAACATTAATAGTCTTAAGATGTTCACACGGACAAGAGTTCATCTTGAATCACACTAGGGGTTCTGCATGCAGTTGTAGCACCAATATTTGGGTTAGAGTACCTATTTGTGTCAGATCCGTCCATCCTTTAGCCATAAAGCCTGAACCATGAAAACTTCAAGAAAAATCTAAATTTTGGATTTTAAAGTCTAATGGAACCTTCTGATGAATTTTTTTTTTTTAATTACAAAAATATGAGCTTTAATTTGTAATATTATGACTAAATCATGGAAAATGCAGATGCATGTCTGATTGTATTGGTTGGCTCTGGGAAAAATGTCAAATTTTGATGTAGAAGTCTCAAAATCTTGAAAGCCAAGTATGGAATGTAATCCATTTGGCTTTATAGGTTTAAGGGGTACAGTTTGAGGAGGTTTGACTCCTGCTTTCATGTGGCAGATGGCTTTCCACTACATGAAGGGTGTCATTCTGCCTTTACCTGTAGAACACATGAATGTGACTTTGAAGCTGTTGTTACAGAAGAGTATATAATGGGAACGACGTTAACACAAATGAATGAACTGGGATACCACAAAAAGAATAAAACACCAGATTGTGGCGGGAGCGGAGTATGGGGTGGTGAGGAATACCGGAATTGAGTCGACAACGCCACCTGGGGAATTGCACCCCAGGAAATCCTAAACTCAGATTGATCACACAGGTCCGTTATACCACTGGGGCGAGACTGTTTTCCATTAAAACAAACAAATTTTTATTAACAAAAGAATTAAAATAATACAATATGTGGCACACACCAGTTATGCCGTACTATAGGGTGAGCACTGGGGTCAAAAGGAAATAAGGGCTGGGGCTCCAGGCTTACCAAGCGGCAGGGACAACCAAAATCAAACGAATCACCCAGTGACACTGCACACACTCAAACCAAAAAAAGGGATCGTGAAGAACGCGCCACCACCAAGGATAAAACTGCCGCTGTCAGCCCGCAGCACCTAACAGAAAAGGAAAAACAATTAAAACAACAGAACAGCACAAACTGGTGTGGACTAAATGATAATTCACATTATTTAAATATACAAACTAATTCAATAAACTAATGGTAAATAACAAAATGTAACTGAGAATGAATTAACCAAAATAAGAACAGAACCAAAATAAAGAACCAAATGAACAAAAGGAAAGTCAAAGAGCCAAATAATCCAAAATCAAATGTGCCATACTTCAATAAAATGGTTAAGAGGGCCAGTATGAAATAAAACCTGTATAAAAGGGCCAAGACTAAGCCATTATAAAAAAGGCCAGGGCTAATGAGAAGAGCCAGGGCTAATGAGAAGAGCCAGGGCTAATGAGAAGAGCCAGGGTAGCAGCGTGGCCCAAGGAGTAGTGGTCCGTGGTGTCCTGTAATGGCCAGCGCGCCGCAAGCACAGCACACCCCAGGCAACGGGAGGATGTGCGTCTCAAACACGCCTGGGGTACACAGCCTGGGATTTACACAGGGATGTTAATGAGCTGGTGCGTGGAAACACAGCAAACGAAGGCGGACAAAGCGCAAACTAACATACCAGAGCGGGCAGGTAGACAGACGCGCTGAGCAGAGCTCCACACAGGTCAGCCCCTCTCCCTCGGCCCCCGACAGCCAGCCACACTGGAACAGGTGGAGATCGTGTCACCACAGTGCGCATTACGCACCCACAGGAGGGAAAGATGGCAGGGTGCTTACCTGGGCGAGACGGTTGGGTACCTAAATGGCGACCACACGACAGGTTCAAACCACCCAAATGGGAAGCCGTCTGGGGAAACTGAGCTGCCGATGCCACGCCAAACAATTTGCGGCCACGCTGAGCCACAGCCACTACGGGAGTGCATGAGGAGCAGGAGAGAGCGGGCGCGACCGCACGCACCTGAATATAACAGTGTGCGTAGCACCGCCCCCCCCCCATCAGTGCGCCACAGCTGTGCGTAAAAGGCTGACACAGTGCCAAACAGTGACAGGGAGGGAAATAGCCTCTGGCTACACCTACCCCCACTTTTTGAATCGTCGGCCCGACGACGTGTGCAAGAAGCTGGAGCTAACACCAAGGCCGGAAAATGGCTAGCTGGGTGTTGGACACTGGACTAGCGGCAACACCAACAGCACCATCACTGCGACCAGCAGACCGGGGGAGATTATGTACATTTGAGTGGTGACCAGCAGTGCAGCGAGCAGTCCTGCGCAGGGCCTGCTGACTTGTACTTGGTTGATCATTTGGAGACGAAGGAGTTGGCAACCAGAGATTTTCAGGCACTGGAGAGATTGGCGGCGCGAGCGGGGCTGGCAAATGGGTCACGACAGAGGTGCCTGGGGGACATGAAGCGGCAGCTACAGGTGGTGGACGGGGTGTTTCAGGAAGCAAGACCCACAAGTCACCATCGCTCGAAGACTCATCTGGTGCGGCCAGGGCAGGCGGAGTGGACACCTCCAATGAAGGAGGTGCAGCCTCAGGCCGGACCACTGCCTTTAGCATGTCCCGATGCACGTTTCGAACCTTGTGCAGGTCATTCACCGGGGCAACAGTGTAAACCGTTCCTTCACTAATAGGAGCCCTTACCACTTGGTGGACGACTGAGCTCCAGAGATCTTGGATCTTCTGGCGCCCCCTACCGCTGTGGTCCCTCACATACACCAACTGGCCCACTGAAAGAGGCACCTCCCGAACACGTTGGTCGTGTCGCTCCTTTCGTTTGTCAGCCGCTGCGAGCAACCGCTCACGGGCACCCTCAAAAGCAACCTTGAGTCTGGCTTGATGTTCCACCACCCAATCCTGTACATTGCCTGGTTCTGGATCATCAACTCTACCAAGGAGGAAGTCTACAGGAAGCCGAGGTTCCTGCCCAAACATCAAGTAAAACGGAGACTCGCCCGTACCCTGGTGAGGAGTGGTGTTATAACAAAATAGAACCTGAGGCAAACAGGAGGCCCAGTCACGTTTCCGTGTTACTGGAAGAGTCCGAAGGAGGTTATGCAGAGTTCGGTTAAACCGCTCGCATTGGCCGTTACCTGCCGGATGGTATGGGGTAGTACGGGATTTTGCAACACTGTACAAGGAGCAGAGCTGGCTAATTAACAAACTCTCAAAACACCTTCCCTGATCCGAATGAAGGCGGCTCGGAACGCCAAACTTGTAAAACCACTCGGAGATCAGCACCTGTGCAACAGTGGAGGCCCGCTGATCACGTGTTGGGACAGCCACAGTAAATTTACTGAACACGTCGGTCATAACCAGGACATTTTCATACCCGTTTCGAGAAGGCTCCAACAGCGTGAAATCTATGGCCAAGATCTCATTGGGTCGGGAGGCAAGCAAGCGGCCCATGAAGCTGTGAGTCCTAGGTCCAGAGTCCTTGGCGACCTGGCAGCGCTCGCATGCCAAGACCCACTGCTTGAGGTCAGCAGACATGTTTGGCCAATAGCAACGCTGTCTGACCAAGTCTGTTGTTCTTTCAATGCCCTGGTGACCGTGTTCTTGGTGGAGCTGGTTCAAGGTCTCCTGCTTTAGAACTGCAGGCAAGATAAGTTGGAGACACCCCTCTCCCCCGTCTGAGCGGAAGACCTGACGAAAAAGTACCCCATCTTTTTCCACCAAACGGTCCCATTGACGCAACAGAACCAGGGCTTCCTTAGAAAGTTGCTGGCGCTCATCCCAGTTTGGTCGTACCTTACGTCGCCAAAATGGCAACACTGTCTTTAGGAGGGGATCATCCTCCTGCAAGGACTGGAGGTCAGCAACAGAATGAGAGGGGAGAACAGAAACCATATGCTGAGTGGTTGACACTACAGGGCCTAGGTTAGAGTCAAGCTGAAAATCAGCTGGAACTGCAGTACCAGGCAAAGACTCAGTCCCATGGAGGGGACCAGGCACATACTGTCGTGACAGCGCATCGGCATTCTTGTTGCTACGGCCAGAACGATACTTGATGTCGAAATCAAAAGCGGCAAGTTGCGCAGCCCAACGCTGCTCCGTGGCCCCAAGTTTTGCAGACTGGAGATAACTCAATGGGTTGTTATCAGTGTAGACAATACATTTATGCCCCAACAAATATTCCCTGAATTTCTCGGTCATGGCCCACTTGAGTGCAAGGAATTCCAGCTTCATAGAGCTGTAGTTGGACATGTTGCGCTCAGTGGGCCGCAGACCCCTGCTGGCATAGGCCACCGGTCGGACACCGCTGTCAGTCTCCTGGGAGAGGACAGCACCAAGGCCACTATGACTTGCATCGACTTCCAGAATAAAGGAGCGTGAAAAGTCGGCATAGGTGAGGACCGGGGCAGACAGCAACTTTGCCTTTAAGGCCTCAAAGCTGTCTTCACACTGAGCTGTCCACGCAGCTCGCAGATCCTGACCAGACCTCCTCTTTGACTTGGTGCCTGCCAACTCGGCCACCAGTCGATGCAAGGGAGCTGCCAGCTTGGCAAAGCCCTCTACAAAACGCCGATAGTAACTGACGAAACCTAAAAAGGAGCGCAGTTCGGACACATGGCTGGGGCGCCGCCAGTTAGCCACCGCTTCAATTTTCTTGGGGTCTGTGGAGACCCCCTGGCTTGAAATCACATGCCCCAGGTAACCAACCTCCCGCTGAAAGAATGCACATTTTTCAAGCTTTGCCTTTAGGCCCTCCTTCTGAAGTCGCCCGAGCACCATTTCCAGCCGCTGCAGATGTTCTCCAACAGAGGAGGAATATACGATGATGTCATCCAGGTAAAGCAGTAAGGACTGACACTGCTGATCACCAAACATCCTCTGCATCAGCCGCTGGAACGTGCCTGGGGCATTACACAAACCAAAAGGCATGCGGTTAAACTCGAAAAGGCCAAAAGGTGTACAGAAGGCGGTTTTAGGCCGGTCTGGCTCAGATACGGCAACCTGGTTATAACCACTGGCCAGATCAATCGTGGAAAACCAGCGGGCCCCTGAAAGTGCATCCAGGCTCTCCTCGATACGAGGCAAGGGGAATGCATCCTTCCTGGTTTTGCTGTTCAGGAGGCGGTAATCCACACAGAGACGCAAACTGCCATCCTTCTTCCGGACCAACACTATCGGCGACGCATAGGGGCTGCTGCTCTCCCTAATGACCTCAGATTCTAACAGTTGGTTAATATGAGTCTTCACGGCTTCGTATTCCGATGGAGGAATGCGCCTATACCTCTGCTTAACCGGAACGTTATCCAGTAGCGGTATCTCATGTGAAATGAGGTTGGTGCAGCCCAGGTCACCATCATGGGCAGAAAACACTGAGTAGTACTTGTGCAACAATGACTTTACACTGGTCTGCTCCTGATCAGTCAGTGCAGACAGGTCAAGTGACTCTACCTTACTTAACACTGAGGGGAGCACAGTTTGGGAGGAAACAGTTGCCAACATGGACTCCTCCTCTGTCACACCAGCAGGCAAGCTGACAACCTGAGCAACTCCTAAGGTGCCAAGACCAGTCCGTGGGTAAAGGAGAACCTCAGTTGTCCCAACATTAACTATAGGGACATACACTGTACCCCGGACGACCTGTACCAAGCAAGGAGATGCCAGCAGACCAGCAGGCAGACCACCTTCAGGAGGCTCGAACAATACGCTTTGGCCAGAAAACCGTTCAGAGCAGGTGCTAGCAACCAACTTCATCATCCCCCCAGGTATGCGCACGGCTCGTCTGCCCCGAACCCGCACAGCACCTGTAGGGCTTTCTGGGGCTGGGCTGACAGACTGATGGCACTTCTGCAAAGCTGCAATGATTGGGCCAGGTGCCTGTGAGACCGAAGGAGAATCAAAAAGAGAAGGGCCGAATGTACCAAAGAGATCTCTATAACATCGGCGAAGCACATTCATTCCCAGGATTCCAGGAACAGAAGAGATGGCACCTGGGGGGTCTTTAACAACAAGGATCCCACAGCGAGGCATCACCTTGCCACAAAGTTCTACGTCGAGCTCCAAGTAGCCGATGTATGGAATTGCCAGGCCGTTAGCTGCTCGCAGCTGTAGCCAGTGGCAAGAATGAAGGCGATCATGGCCCCAAGGTGCAAACCGCTCCAGAAAGAAGCTCTCTGTAATGGTAGACACCATGGATCCTGTGTCCACCAAGCAGGAGACAGTGACTCCCCCAATGGAGACATCAATGTTAGGACAAGAAGCAACCAATTCAGCTGCTGCACCTCCCTGTGAGCCTAAAGACTCCCCAGCTGAGCTGTGGCTCGACAGCTCAGCGGGCTTCAGTTTTCCGACAGATGGGAAGAATGTGGGCGTCCCACAGTATTTGCATTTAACCCAGCAACAGAATTAGCCCTGGCTCGAGGGGGAGCCCGCTCTCCATCACACTCACGAGCAAAATGGCCAGGCTGCTGGCACCTCCTGCAGATTACAGGGCCATTGCGAGGAGCCCGACCTTGGGGGCGAGAAGCCCCAAGGGAGGCTACAGTCTGCGTGAGACGATTAAGCTGCTCCTGTTGGCGTTCCAAGAGATCCATCAGCTCACCGAAACCTGGGCCCTGTGAAGTGACAGTAGGAGTTGGCTGAACACAACCCTGCACTCCGTACTGCAGGCCATAAGCTGATGGCAAGGAGAAGCTGCGGCCCCTAGCACCCCCTGGAAGACCTTCCCTCTCCCACCGGATAGCCTCACCCCGTAGTTCCAACAGGGTGGCAGTGGGCTGCCTGCGAGAAAACTGTTTAAGTTCCCTCCGGAGAGAACTATCAAGAACATGCTCAGTAAATTGATCACGAAGGAGAACATCGGCATTGGGCATCCCATCAGGTGCACACTGTTTGACCTTGGCCATCAGAGCCATAAGAGCCAAGGAGAACTCCAGGAGCGTCTCTCCCTCAAGTTGGTGACGAGAGAAGAAAGCTTGCTGTAGATTGACATAGGACTGAGGACAGCCATATAGCTCCTTTAAGATGGCGAGTACCCGGGATGGGTCCCCTCGCTCTGCACTAGATCGAAATTTGATCTCCTCCTTCGCTTCTCCCTCCAAATGATCAAAGATGAAAAAGGCTTGGTCAGCAGCAGAAAGGTGGCGGGCCCGCACACACGCCTGCACTTCTTCTACCCATTCAGCTATCCCAATACCGGTCTTACCATTGAACATGGGACACTTCCGTTCTCTTGGTATTAGCACCAGCCGCTCGAGAGCAGCAGTGGCACCTCCTGCAGATGGGACATGACTGTCGTGGGCGGAGGAAGAGGAGCCGGCCCCGCCAGAGCCCGCCATGGGAGCAGCCCGCTCCTGACGAAGTCGCTCATTGTCCGCCTTAAGCTGCAACACCAGCTCCTTAAGCTGCTGCACCTCCTCCTCCATGCTGACGGCGGGTACGCTGCACCAAACCCTAACTACTAACAAAAAAAATTTGGATCCTAGGACAACACTGCTGCCCTGGCTCTCACTAGCAACACAAATATACCAAAGAAGGGGGGGGGGAACTAATAACAAAAAGGAAAACAAGTCTCTGCCCCTTTAAATGTGGTATCCTGCCGACAACGCCAGAATGTGGCGGGAGCGGAGTATGGGGTGGTGAGGAATACCGGAATTGAGTCGACAACGCCACCTGGGGAATTGCACCCCAGGAAATCCTAAACTCAGATTGATCACACAGGTCCGTTATACCACTGGGGCGAGACTGTTTTCCATTAAAACAAACAAATTTTTATTAACAAAAGAATTAAAATAATACAATATGTGGCACACACCAGTTATGCCGTACTATAGGGTGAGCACTGGGGTCAAAAGGAAATAAGGGCTGGGGCTCCAGGCTTACCAAGCGGCAGGGACAACCAAAATCAAACGAATCACCCAGTGACACTGCACACACTCAAACCAAAAAAAGGGATCGTGAAGAACGCGCCACCACCAAGGATAAAACTGCCGCTGTCAGCCCGCAGCACCTAACAGAAAAGGAAAAACAATTAAAACAACAGAACAGCACAAACTGGTGTGGACTAAATGATAATTCACATTATTTAAATATACAAACTAATTCAATAAACTAATGGTAAATAACAAAATGTAACTGAGAATGAATTAACCAAAATAAGAACAGAACCAAAATAAAGAACCAAATGAACAAAAGGAAAGTCAAAGAGCCAAATAATCCAAAATCAAATGTGCCATACTTCAATAAAATGGTTAAGAGGGCCAGTATGAAATAAAACCTGTATAAAAGGGCCAAGACTAAGCCATTATAAAAAAGGCCAGGGCTAATGAGAAGAGCCAGGGCTAATGAGAAGAGCCAGGGCTAATGAGAAGAGCCAGGGTAGCAGCGTGGCCCAAGGAGTAGTGGTCCGTGGTGTCCTGTAATGGCCAGCGCGCCGCAAGCACAGCACACCCCAGGCAACGGGAGGATGTGCGTCTCAAACACGCCTGGGGTACACAGCCTGGGATTTACACAGGGATGTTAATGAGCTGGTGCGTGGAAACACAGCAAACGAAGGCGGACAAAGCGCAAACTAACATACCAGAGCGGGCAGGTAGACAGACGCGCTGAGCAGAGCTCCACACAGGTCAGCCCCTCTCCCTCGGCCCCCGACAGCCAGCCACACTGGAACAGGTGGAGATCGTGTCACCACAGTGCGCATTACGCACCCACAGGAGGGAAAGATGGCAGGGTGCTTACCTGGGCGAGACGGTTGGGTACCTAAATGGCGACCACACGACAGGTTCAAACCACCCAAATGGGAAGCCGTCTGGGGAAACTGAGCTGCCGATGCCACGCCAAACAATTTGCGGCCACGCTGAGCCACAGCCACTACGGGAGTGCATGAGGAGCAGGAGAGAGCGGGCGCGACCGCACGCACCTGAATATAACAGTGTGCGTAGCACCGCCCCCCCCCCATCAGTGCGCCACAGCTGTGCGTAAAAGGCTGACACAGTGCCAAACAGTGACAGGGAGGGAAATAGCCTCTGGCTACAAGATGTTAAATCAGACTATTGACAGAGGGCGGTGCTTTAAACGCATCCTTTCAGTACCAGAAACACAACGAGTCTGATCAAGATCAAAGAGTGTTTTCCAGCAGCTCATCGGTTAATCCATTGTTTAAATGAGGTGGTGGAAGCATAATGTATGTGTGTGACCTGTAACACTCTTTCAGTATGGAATCGTTCTGGACGCCGGCTCATCCCACACTTCCATGTACATCTACAAATGGCCAGCCGACAAGCAGAATGACACCGGCGTTGTTACCCAGCACAGTGAGTGTAATGTGGAAGGTGAGTCGAAGGAGCTTCAGTTACATCCAGGTGTTAACTTCACCCATCTCTCTAAAGTCTAATTAAAATGTTTCTAGAGCTCTTAAAATGTACTATGAAGTAACTGATGGATGTCCTGGATGTAGAAACCTGATAACCCCACGATCAGCAACATCTTGGTAGACAAAAGCACGCAGGAGAGAAGACCAACACACAACCTTTGGTAGACCTTGTACCTCATATTCCAGATTGCATCCATTTGGTTTTTATTTTGTCCTATTTGAAAGTTGTATTTTTAGACACTTTTACCTTTTATGCTCTCGCGGGCCACATAAAACGATGTGATGGGCCACATTTGGCCCACGGGCCTTGAGTTTGACACATGTGTTCTAGATGGAAGTAAAGTTGAATTTAAAAACATTTATTTGACTGAGCTGACCTTTCAGTCTCGACTATTCGAGCGTTACTGACGCCCATGCTTTCACTTCCACAAAGTCTTCCTACAAAAAGGTCCAAAATATTTCTTGTGCAAGATTTTTGTTCCCAAGTGGTCTACTTCCTCCCCAGACAGTCTGAGCTAATGCCAGTTATTCCTCTTCTTGCTTGAGTGTGTTTTCAAGGTTTCCCTAGAGACACCGTATCTTCTCTCATTGGGTCTCAACTAAAACAGGGAAGTCTATTTTTATAGAACGGAATATGAACAAATCTCTCTTCCTGTTAAGGTGGAGGGATATCCAGTTATGCAGGAGTTCATGGTGGTGCAGCAAGAAGTCTAGAGGCCTGTTTGAAACATGCTGTGAAGATCATCCCAAAAGTCAGACACGCCCAAACTCCACTTTACCTGGGAGCGACTGCTGGCATGAGGCTCCTAAAGTCAGTCAGACCTCCCACTGAGACGGGATCATACATGTGTTTAACCTGGTGTCAGTCGTTAACGTTCACCCTCTAATAGTCTAGTCAACGCCACGGAGTCCCTCAGGGTGTTGATGGAGGTGGAGACCAAACTTCGCTCGTACCCCTTCAAGTTCAAGAACGCCACCATCTTGGACGGGCAGGAAGAGGGAGTGTTCGGCTGGGTCACCGTCAACTACCTGCTGGAAAACTTTGTCAAGGTGAGCCTTTCTGAGCAATACAGACAGACTCAAAGGCAAGAACCCCCTGGAGGTCTTCTTCTTCCTCTCCCTCTTCTTCTTCTTAATTTTATTGTTTTTTGTGCTTCTTAGTACAGTTTTGGTGGACATTGGCTGAATTCCGGCAAAGAATCAATTGGTGCTTTGGATTTGGGTGGTGCTTCCACTCAAATTACTTTTGAGATGTCAGAAACGGTGGAGGAGAAGGACAATGTGATGAAGCTGACCCTTTATGGACAAACGTACCGGCTGTACACCCACAGCTTCCTGTGCTACGGTCAGGACCAGCTCCTGAGAAAACTGCTGGCTCATCTGATCACGGTACCATGACTCATGAAAAGATGGCCGTTGTTTTCAGGAATCTCTTTCTGACTGGGCACCAGAAAGACCAGGTCCAGGTCCCAAGATTCTCTAGTGCAGGTTACTGTAGAGTGTCTGCTACTCCAATCAAAGAACAGGAAATAATATAAATTATAATATAAATTAATTATTATCATATAAATAATCAGCAATAAATAACAACATCAATGGAATTATTATTATTATTATTATTATTATTATTATTATTATTATTATTATTATTATTATTATTATTATTATTATTATTATTATTGTCCATCCCTCCATCCATCCATCTTCCTCTTTGTGGGTAAATATTACTTTTTTCCTCTCATGGACTTGTATTTATAATAAGGTTTAAATTAAATTAAATTTAAGGTAGTGCAATACAGAGCTTTGGTGTGAAAGTGCTGTAAAGAACTCTTTCAACACTGTCTGGACATTGTGTTGAACCTCTTGCTTCTAGTCTAGCTTACTGTTTAGGTGAACGCCCAGGAATGTGTCGATGATTCATCCAGATGCAGAGAATTTATCAAACTGACATACCGATAACGGCGATCTCACTTATACCTAAGTCACTTTTTTGTTCTTTCAGACTCAAGGTGTGAAGACCGAAATATCCCATCCATGCTATCCACAACATTTTAACATATCCATCAAACTGGGTCGGGATGTCTTTGACTCTCCGTGTACTCAGAGCAACAGACCGGCCCAGTTTAACCCCCAGATGTCTGTGGTCGTTGTGGGAACAGGAGACTACCTGAGCTGCCTGGACAACGTGACACACATGTTTTCCTTTGACACCTGCTCGTACTCCAAATGCTCTTTTAATGGAGTCTTTCAGCCCCAAATTAGAGGAAACTTTATGGTGAGATACCTTCATGACTTCACTGAGGTCAGCAACATTGCCTCAACTATACAACCCTGAATTTGGGCTCCAGAAATCAACATTATATCCGATCACTGATGGTTTTAGTCTGATTTTTACAAAGATTTTAGTCTGTCAGTCAGTCTGTCCCCCATTTTAGTTTCCAAAAATCTGAAAAACTCTCAGATAGTTTGATATTAAATTGGGTATTATAATATTATACAGACATTCACTGTTCATTTAGGCACTGGAATTACTTCCTGGTGAATTTGTTGTATTGTAGACAAGCAGTGTTCAAGTGCAAGCTGCAAAGTTGAGTCGGTAAACTTTGGGCAGGTTAATACAACCAATCAGAAATATTCTGTTTAAGTTGCAGATGTCTGATTGCAGACAATGAGGAGGATTGAGCGAAGGCAGGACATTTCAGGAGCTTCTACTTCTATATTTGGTTCACCATTCAAAGTCACTCTCAGGTTCTGTCTTGTATTTCAAGTAAGGGTCTAAGAAGTCTTTGTTCTCAAATGTATTGGCTGTCAATGGTTTGGTGGTTGATGTACTTGGTTGGTGGTACATGTTAAAGTCACATCTATGAGGATGGGAGGACCCAAGGTTTTACAGCAGAACATCGCCCAAAGCGACATACATTCACCACAGGATGTGACAGACAATGAGATTGTCAAACAAGAGCAAGGCCTTCTGTTACTTTATGGTCCAGCTCTGGTTTGTGATAAATAAACCAGAGCTGGAGTCAACATTGAACTATTATAGTATGTCTTCATTTCTGCTTGTCATGACGATTGTCTCCCCACATTGACTAGGTTTCTTATCTCCAACAGGCATTCTCTGCCTTCTTCTTCGCTCACAGCTATCTTCATCGCCTCACCAATATTCCAATCACATCCCCCAAACAACTGAAGGAGGCAGTTCGTTTAGTTTGCCACATGAACATCTCTGAGGTACTCCAGAGCACACATCTATCCCTAATGATCAAAGATCTTCAAACCACCACTGCTCAATATTCCACAAACTTTCTTCCAAATGACAGACATAATAAATGATTTGCGTACCAACACAAATGTCTCTCACAGATGACTGAACAGACAAAGCAGCCTGAGAAATACATGAAGAACGTCTGCGCCGTCTCCAACTTTGTGCAGGTCCTCCTGACTCAGGGCTACGGTTTTGATGAGAACTCCCTGCCTTCCATCTCTTTTCAGAAAAAGGTCAAGCGTAAAGAAAGATCTCTTTTCAATCATCACCTGCTGGGATTTTATTGTGTGTAAACGTTGCTCATCTTCTGATGTTCTGTTGTGTGTTTGCACAGGCAGGAGGAGCGTCTGTGGGCTGGGCTCTGGGGTGCATGCTAATTCTGAGTAACATGGTACCAGCAGAGAGACTCGGTCTGATGAGGGCTCTGCCCTCGGGGCCGTGGGGTGGCCTTCTCCTCCTTTTCGTCATCCTCCTCCTCATTACTCTGGTCAACCTAATCATGATCTACAGAAACACACGAGCAAGAGAAGGAGTAGTGTAAGAGCCCCCCCCCCCCCTTCAACCTGCATTCCAGTTACAGCATAGAACCTTATGAGATTTCTTTTTATACATATTGACCTTGATTTTTTTTTCTGATATTGCCTTTAATTGATTATTTTATACCTCATTAGGCCTAATTATAATAATTAAGACATTATTCAGAACTTAAATACAAAAGGATCCTAAAATGAAAAAAAGAAAGGTTTGAACTATAAATAGCTATAAATAGGACTGAGCCAAATGTAGGATCAATAAAGTTATTTAGTGTTTAGTGTTGTTGTTCAACATTTGTGTCCCATCGTGTTGTTTTGTGTGTGTCGACTTCAAATCTAATTGCACGAACACACCAGCAGTTCATTCCCATTCACATGATGATGATGATGAAATGTTCAAATGTGTATTTTTTTTTTTTTTGGTGCCAGAATATTTTCAGTATAATTGTCATCCATATTCTTTTTATTATCTATCTCACATCAACACCAAGAAATTCTGTGTGCTCCCTTCGTGGGCTGAGACCCACGACAGGAAGGCATAAGTAGATGGTGAACAGTTGGTAGTGTGTCCATTATCATCTATAAAGAAGTTTAGATTATTAATCATAATTATAAGTGATTTATTTTAATTAGTGGTATAAAACTCTGTAAGTTAAATTAGTGAAACGTTATTAATGGATACTAATTTTTTTTTTTAATAAAAAAAGAAATTAAATTCTTTAAACCGGAAACGGAACAACCCCCGGAACTTGTTCTTCATCGGTGTTTCCGGCGGAGGCTTAACAGAGTTGCAACACAGGAAGTTTGTGTTTTAGCTGCCCAGAGAATCAAGCGTTAAAGACAACAGCCAGTATCTAAGACAACCTGGTCTAGCGAAGCCTAGTCTAGCCTAGCCTAGCTAAGCCCAGTCTATTTTAGTTAAGCCTAGTTTAACCTAGCTTAGCCTAGCCTAGTTTACCCTTGTCTAGCGTAAAGACCCGCGGTTGTAATCGTATGGTGGTTTGGGTAAGTGAACCTGAAACACAGGAGACTGTTGATTGGATAGCGGACACTGACGTCAGAGCGACTGTTTCGTGCATGAATATTAAACTCGGTGATAAATCAGACGGAACATGTTCGCCGGACTCCCGGAACTCGGAATCTCCAACGGAGAGGACCTGAAGGAGACCCTGACCAACTGCACGGAGCCGCTGAAGGCCATCGACCAGTTCCAGGTGGAATCACACCTGTGTGTGTGTGTGTGTGTGTGTGTGTGTGTGTGTGTGTGTGTGTGTGTGTGTGTGTGTTTTAAATGCTTCAGGGTGTTTTTGTCTCTAATAACTATTTATTGTGCTTTTTGTTGGATAAAAAATCTATTTAAAATGATTTTTCCATTTGTCTCTATCATCTCTCTAAGTGGGTTTTGCTCATTTACTCAGCTTTTCAATATAGATGAATTGATATATTTATGCTTTACATTTTTAGACTCAAGGCTGTATTGTTTTATTAATATTTTCTTGATATGACTTAACTGACTAAAGACTACCGCCTGAAAGACTGTAGGATGTCTCTGAAGGATTTCTCCACAGGGCTTTTAAGGGTTTCAAGATGGCCCATTGTTTTTTCAGCTATCAAATTTCAGTCTTAACACATTTTATCGTGCATTCAGAGTTTAGCTGTAACTCCATTAATAACTGAAACAGTGGTCTTTTCACCACAAATATCTATTTGTTTTATTACTTTTGTTCATTTTTGTTTGAAGCTGTCTTATGGACATTATATCTTCACTACTCCTGCTCCTACCTGATGTTTAGCATTCTAATGCTAGTTAATCAGTCAGCTACAGCTTGAACTATCTTTTGGTGATGCTTCATGCCTGCAGGTGGAGAACGGCATCCTGTTGCCCACTCTCCAGTCGGCTCTGCCCTTCCTGGACCTCCATGGAATTCCCCGGCTGGAGTTCCACCAATCCGTGTTTGACGAACTTCGAGAAAAGTTGATGGAAAGAGTTGCTATCATTGCAGAAGGCAAGGAAGAAGACAGGTGTGTACCGGTTGGGTTCTGACCTGGAAAGATGTTTCCTGAAGGAAGCATCTCATCAGGCTTGTCTTTCTCTGTCTCTACTAACAGATATGGAAAACTAGAAGAGCTGCTGGAGAAGAGTTTCCCCCTCGTCAAGATGCCGTCCATTCAGCCGGTAGTCATGCAGGTGCTCAAGCATCTTCCCAAGGCAAGTTCTGGGGCTTGTGCTGTAGTGCGCGTAAAATAGAAGTGTACAGTTTAAGAAGTATTTAAACGCTCCTTCCTGCAGGTGCCAGAGAAGAAGCTTAAGCTGGTCATGGCTGATAAGGAGCTGTACAAAGTGTGTGCTGTGGAGGTGAAGAGGCAGATCTGGCAGGACAACCAGGCACTGTTTGGGGACGAAGTGTCGCCCCTCCTGAAGCAGTACATCGTGGAGAAAGAAGCAGCTCTGTTCAGCAGCGACCTCTCCGTCCTTCACAACTTCTTCAGCGCTTCTCCTAAAACACGACGCCAAGGCGAGGTGAGGATTCAGGCGTCAGATCTGCCCGCCCGACGGGGTCCCGACCGGTCCGGAGAGACGTTTCTGAGCGTCTTTTGTCGTCGCAGGTGGTCTTAAAGCTGACCCAGATGATCGGAAAGAACGTCAAACTGTACGACATGGTGCTGCAGTTTTTACGGACGCTCTTTCTGCGCACGCGGAACGTCCACTACTGCACGCTGAGGGCAGAGCTGCTGATGTCTCTGCATGACCTGGACATCAGTGAGATCTGCTCAGTGGACCCGTGTCATAAGGTGAGGACACACGGCGGCGGTGAAACACACTCTTCTCTCGTTGTTTTCCTCTGCATCACGCTGTCTGTCTTCGATCTAGTTCACGTGGTGTTTAGATGCTTGTATCCGTGAGAAGTTTGTGGATGGCAAGCGAGCAAGGGAGCTTCAAGGCTTCTTGGATGGAGTGAAGAAAGGACAAGAGCAAGTTCTTGGGTAATCCGTGGAGGGGATTCATTGTTTTCTCTATCCAGAATGAATGGGTGAATGGATTTCCAGAGTGTTTCTGTCTGTTTCAGAGACCTGTCCATGATCCTGTGTGACCCCTTTGCTTGTAACACCCTCACCCTGAGTATCATGAGGAACCTGCAAGAGCTGCTGAGTCAGGACGCGTTACCCAGGGTGAGCAGACTGAGGCAGCGTGATGTGCGTTCGTACGGAGAGTCACGGTGCAGCGGTGTAAACGACCCCGTCGAGCTGAAAGCAGCTTTTTTTAAAACACTTTAACACATCTATGAGATAGAACCTAATTTCAACTTTTAAAACATTGACACACACTTCAGGTCTCTGGTTTTAATTCTACATTTTCTATATAATGTATTGCTTTTATGCAATTAGACCGAGTTTGATACAAGTTCTGAAATTCTGTAGAATTTAGGGTGAGACACATGTAGAAATTACCTTGAAAAAAAAAGTGGGAAATCTCACCTCACATCCCTACAAAGTCTACAGAGAAACATGATTTACCTTTCAGAAATAGGTTTTTTTAAGTGCACTTACTTGATTTTTGTTCTAAAACACAAAACCAAAATTGAAATAGTCTTTTCTAAAATCCAACAAAAATAAAATATTACTCCTCCCCTTATTGGCTTTAAAAATAAAAAAAGTTTTCAATTCTATTTAGTTTTTTTGCAGGTTGAAAGGATAAATCCAATACAGTATTTTCTGCACTATAAGGTACATTGGATTATAAGGTGCACCTTCAATGAATGGCCTATCTTTAAAAAAACAAAAAAAACATATATATATATATATATATATATATATATATATATATATATATATATATATATATAAAATATAAAAAAGGCACACTGGATTATTAGGCGCATTGTCGGTTTTTGAGAAAAGTAAGGGCTTTTAGGTGCGCCTCTTAGTGCGGAAAACACTGTGACTTGTTTTTTGTGATTGGTTTCTGAAACCAGAATCAAATGAAGTGGGTTGTGAGAGTTTACCGAGCCCACTGCGTGAACAGGAGCCTTCTCTCTGTGTTTTTACAGGACAGTCCAGACCTGATGCTGCTGCTCAGGATGCTGTCTCTGGGTCAGGGGGCGTGGGACATGATCGACAGCCAGGTCTTCAAAGAGCCGCGTTTGGTACGTAGAGCGTGAAGGTCACTGATGGTTCAAGACTGGAGTCTTTTGTATATCAACATGAAAACCTCCATTACAAACATATGAACATGGTTTTTGAATGTTCTACCTGTGTGGACCCTGTCAGGACCTGGAGGTGGTGACCCGCTTCTTGCCTGCCATGATGTCAGTGGTTGTTGACGACCACACCTTCACCGTGGAGCAGAAGCTTCCCAGTGAGGAGAAGGGTTCCCTGTCGTACCCCAGCACCCTGCCCGACGCCTTCAACAGGTGCTGCGTGGAGCAGGACGCTCTATAACTCCTTATTCACTGACACTCTATAACTCCTTATTCACTGACACTATAACTCCCTATTCACTGACGCTCTATAACTCCTTATTCACTGACGCTCTATAACTCCTTATTCACTGACACTATAACTCCTTATTCACTGACACTCTATAACTCCTTTTTCAATGACACTCTATAACTTCTTATTCACTGACACTCTATAACTCCTTATTCACTGACACTCTATAACTCCTTATTCACTGACACTCACTGACAGCAAGTTTACGTAAAATGATGTAAACTTGGTATTTATTTTTATTTGTATTTTTTCATCTTTTTTTTAAACTGCCATTATAATCATGAACATCGTAACTCCAAACAAAGTAAGCCGAGATAGACCCAGATAAAACAAACTCAATCTTAATGTTAACAGTCAGAAAGGAGAACCTGCATCTTAAAATGTTATATTCTTTTTGTCTTTGTGTTTCTGACAATTTTTTGTAGTTTCACCGCTAACTATAAATGTAAATATTATATTTATGAAATCTTGATCGATACTCAAATTTATATCTCGTAAATTTTGAACTTCAGTGTGAATCAAACATATACTGTATGTTTGTATATATGTTTAAATTTGTAATTGTATGATATATTTTATTTGGTTTTATTTGGTTGGTTTTACATGATGCTCTCTAGACTTCATTTCTCATTGGTTGTGGTTATAAAATTGTAAGTAATTCACCAAAATTGTCGCTTTTTCTCAGCTCAGTGTTTCAGGAACTGATTGTTATCCGGTCCCGGATCAGGATTGCATCACATCATGTGTTTCTATAGTAATGGAGCTCACACTGTGTTGAAGCAAATCAAATGAAAAGACGAGCTAACAGCAACTTTTTGTGGTTGCGGCCCCCCCAGGTACCTGCAGGAGAACAGAGTGGCCTGTGAGATGGGTCTCTACTACGTCCTTCACATCGCTAAACTGAGGAACAAGAATGCCCTGCAGAGACTGCTGCCGGCCCTCGGTGAGCCCGACCTCGGATTTTATGTTTTATGACTTCAAATCAAAGCTTAATCTCTAATCCCTAATCCCTGTCCCGGCAGTGGAGACCTACAACGACATGGCCTTTGGCGACATCTTCTTGCACCTGCTGACGGGACACCTCACGCTGCTCTCGGAGGAGTTTGGATCCGAGGACTTCTGCTCCGTCGTCTTTGACGGCTTCCTCCTTACGTCCTTTTCCAGGTGTGTGGACCCTAAAAGCCCGTCTGCCAGCTGTCGGTGTCACGTGTTCCACGTGATTTATCGTGAGCATCAGACACAGGTTGATCTACTGCACACAAAGAGCCTCTTCATGTTCCTCACCAACATGTCTTCCAGTAAGGAGAACGTCCACAGACACACGCTCCGAATGCTGCTGCATCTCCACCACAAGGTGCTGCCTTCATGCATGGAGACCTTGATGAAAACCCTCGAGCCTCCAAAACAGGTGGGTTTCTTTTCTTCATTTAAGTTTGAGAAGAATTTTTTAGAGGATAGTGGAGTCATTTTAAAACCAAATACCACTTTAAAATAAATCCAATCATATCTGCCCACCTATCAACCCACAAGGCAGCACAAAGATGGGCTGGAGGAAGTAGCCTCGTGGTTTGAGGCCAGTTCTTGTCCCAGGCTACGGAGCGACTTAGTTTCAGTGTGTTCGATCGCAAAATGTGGTCCTTACCAAAAATAAATAAATCCAAATCCAGTTTTCCAAACCCATTTGTAAATAACTCAGCGCACAATAAAGGAAAGTTAAAAGCACAGCGGGATGTCAGTACATGATAAAATATACAAAACACTGAAAGACCACAAACGAGTTATCTAGAAACACTTCAACTATATATAATATGACCCTAGTAACCCTCAATCATGCCCTGTGAAATTTAAGCTTTTGATGTCAAAAACCCAAAATGCATCTTTTTCCACATTTTTGGCCAAACTTTATCACTTCTATGTCCAGACAGTAAAGCAATGAAAGATGATGTTGCTTTTCATTTAAATGCGTTGTAACAAGACACGCTTCTTTTAAGACACATACACACGCACACACACACACATATATATATATATATATATATATATTAATTTTTTTATATATAGGCAATGCTTTTTCATTTACTGGTAATAAGGTTCTAATGGTGCTCATTCTGGTCTTGCATTAGTAAGGGTTTAACATCAGTTAAAGTTAGTATCGACATCCTCCTACAGACTAATGGTAATAAATCAGGGTTACAGTGTGTCGCTTGTGCTAATGCTAATGCTAATGCTAAGTGTGATGCTCCGCCTGCTGACCACAGAGCAGCGAGCCGGTGAAGGAGCTCTACACCCAGGTGACGGAGAAGCTGGAGGCCCAGAAGAAAAGCCCGGCGCCGCTAGAAGAAACCCCGTCTCTGGACCTGGGGCTGCACCCGGTGACGGTCCCCACCACCGCCTCCACCCCGACCACGCCCCACTGAGACACACACGCCTCACTGACACACACACACACACATTATGCTTTTTTGTAATATTGGCCAAATACATAATATTTTCTGAGATTGTTGTGTTTTTATTTGATTTTTGTCAGAAGTGAAATAGATTTGTAAATAAAGGATTAGAAGAAGAAAATGTGTTATTTTTCAGTTAATTTGAAAATGGAGCGTGGTGTTTATGTGTGTGTGTGTATGTGTGTGTGTTTTTGGTATTATTGGTACGCTTCCATTAAAGAGAAGAAAAATCCACAACGGCCCCTGAAATAATTTAGACTGACGAAAGAAAGAAATACGAATTTACTGAAAATTAACCAATTAATATCAGGCATTTTTGTTGAATTGTAGTTCAACAAATTATTTTAATTTACTAATTATATGAATAGGGCGGCACGGTGGCGCAGTGGTTAGCGCTGTCGCCTCACAACACGGCGGACCCGGGTTCGAGTCCCACTCTGTGTGGAGTTCTCATGCTCTCCCCGTGTCTGCGTGGGTTCTCTCCGGGTTCTCCGGCTTCCTCCCACCTCCAGAAACATGCTCTTCAGGTTGATTGGCCGTTCCAAATTGCCCGTAGGAATGAGTGTGTGTGCGTGGTTGTATGTCTTTGTGTGTGGATACAGCAGTGGTAATTATATGAATATTTAGTTTTCTCTGTGTGAGTTGTCATTACTTCTGGGTACAAACTGTTCTGATGCCTCTACTATGTTTTTGCCTGTTTCGTTACTTCAGTAATCTATTTCCAGTTCTGTATTTCCATCATTCAACACCCTCAGATATTATTTATCCCATTTTGCCTCATTAAACTTCTAACATCCGGCCCACTATCCTTTCAAGCCCCTATCTTTACGTATATTTAGTACTGAATGCCATCTAGAGCAGGGGCCGCCAAACTATTTCCTGTGAGGGCCACATAAATAACTTTTCCCTTGTCTGATGGGGGGCCGGGTTCAGTTCGTAACAGAAAAAAAGTATGCAAGGGATCGCAGGGATGCCTAAATGTGAAATTTATTGTTTTCCAGAACCAAATATTAACAAGAAACAAGGCAGTCAGAGACCGCAACATCCCACAACTTACCCTGACCTAATTCCAGGGTAGGTCAGGGTACCCTGAAAGTAGAACCTGACTAGCACATAGCTTTGATCTTTCAGGGTAGGTCAAAGCTATGCCCTGGCTTTGACCATAGATCAAAGTTAGTGCATTGAGTATATCAAAGCACAAGCTAAGACCATTGATCAAAGCACTGGCTTTGATCTGTGGTTTTAGTCACACTGGCCTTCTCTCATCTTTCTATCCAATCCGGTTCCTGAGTGTACAAAAGTTTAAATTTGACCTTGACCTACTTTTGTCAAGGTCAAAGTCATCATCTCACTTTTATTCCCTTTGCTGCCCGAGTAATTTCTTTTTGTTTCATCTGTCTATCTACAACGGTTGTGAAAATATTTGGTGGACATATGAATGAACAGATGGACACACACACACTGACAATTAAAAGCGGTGATGTATGGTAATTGATGTAATAACCCTTTCCGGTTATTACAGAACCTCTAAAACCTGTAAAACCTGTGGCACCTGATTAGGGTTCTAACTCAATTTCTCCCTCGAACAGTTCTTCAAGAATAAATGGTAGTTTTGTGGCTTTGTCTCTGTATTAATATCAAGAACGTTTACAATATATTTTAATTAAAAACAATAAAATGAAATAAAAAACCCAGAAAATAAAACCCCTTCCTGTTCAGGCAGCAGGCAACGTCATCACACCGCTGAGCCAATCAGATCTAGAGTAGGGTGGCCGCTGGCGTCGCCATAGTAGGATCCCTTCCTCCGGCACCAGTGCCCCATATTCGCCGCGCTGTGTATTATGGGAACACAGAGTACTTTCAAGATGGCGGCGAGCAGGAGGCTGGCCAAGGTAAATCTCCTGATCCCGTTATTTTCGTATAATTTTCAACGTTATTCACGCAGCGATTGGCGGCCAGTGTAATTATTCAGACGTTGTGTAAATATAACAAGAAAAATGTTAATTTTTAAAGCAGCATCTGGTTTGTTTAGTTTTAAACTTAATAATCGCGAGGTCACTGCTGGCCAACTGGGCAGCAGAATCCCGTTATGTTGCTGTTCGCTGCGAGGCGCCGGTAAAGTAGGCCAGAGGGTCGCGAACCCACGTCCCGGAGGAGACCCGGGAACCGATCTGTGAAACACCACCAGCGTCCCGTCGGGGGGTGTCTAGTGGGCGAGGGGAGGGTTTTTAGTGGGGCTAATCTGAGGCTGGGGGCGAGTTTTAGCAGCACCAGGCGGCGGCTAACCAGCTAGCTAGCCTGCTAGCTGCAGGCCGTGGCTGCGTTTCGGCGAACAGGCTAGCTAGCAGGAAGCTGGCCGTCACTGCGGCGGGTCGGGGCGGCGCTCGGGGGGGCATAATAACACCAATAGGGTCCGATTAGTCACTGGATCAGCACGCAGGACCGGGAACCCGCGTGGAACGGACGTGAAACCCCGCATTAATGTCCGGTGTAGCCGGGCAGGAGGAACTGGATCTAGTGTGTGTGTGTGTGTGTGTGTGTGTGTGTGTGTGTGTGTGTTTGTGTGTGTGTGTGTGTGTGTGTGTGTGTGTGTGTGTGTGTGTGTGTGTGTGTGTGTGTGTGTGTGAAGGTGGAGGAGGAAGTCTGGACATCCCTGAAAGGTGCAGGGTTTAACAGGATGTTAGAATAAGAAGATCCACCTTGAGTGGAACCTATAACCTTTCTGAACCCAGATGGAAGACCGTCTGCATGGACTCCATCGCACTGCGTTCGAAGCATCATTTGGTGGGTTTAACAGTCCAGTCTTGTCCGGTGAGAGTCGTAACAGGATTATTCGTCTTGACCCTGGTGGTGTTTGCTTCATCCTCCCGTTTTGAGCGACACCACATCTGTCAGACGGAGACAGATGTGGTGCTGGTTCTGGCTCCCGTTGGTCAGGATGAAATTTTAAAATTCCTCTTCGGTTTTTACGTCAAAGTTAGCCCCAGTTTCAGCTGAAGGAACGATCCTAAAACGTGATGCTGCTACCCGCAATCCTTCTCTCTGGTGTCGTTTTGGTGATGGACTGTTGTGTTTCTTCACCAAACACACTCACACATTCAGACGGAGTCTCATCAGACCAGAACACATTCCTGTGGAAGACTGGATGCCTGTTTTTGGAAACTTTTTTTTTCTCCCAGCAGTTTGTTGTGTAAGAGAGAAGAAAGCAGACACATGGTCACGTGTGGAACACAACAGACCTCCCTGACCAGTTGCTTTCCCTGTTTCCGTGGGTTGTGGACACTCAGTTCTTGGTAACGTGACTGTTGTACCATATTCCCTCCACTTCTTGACGCGTGTGTTCGTTGTCTCACGGTTTATCTGAGTCCTCGGGTCTTTTGTGCCTCTCTACTGGCTCAATGTTTAGGTCAGTGTTTTCTGTTGTCTTTCCAGTGATGAGTTCTGCTAGAAGATACAAGTAAATTTCCCTTTGATCGGGGTCACTTTAGTTAATGGTATGAGTGGAACTGGCTTCTATTTACACTTTAAAAGTAAATTCTTGTGTTATTTTTATTTTGAGTTTCCCAAAGTGTTTTTCAGTTGAAATGTACAGGATATAGGTCACGTCAAAGGTGGGAAATGTTCTAAAATTATTCCTATTGTTCTGAACCCATGACAATTTAAACGGTGTGTAGAAGACCCCGATCATCCTCGCTGGCGTGTTTGCTTCTTTCAAACATGCGTGGTGCAGCAGCATCAACATGACTTCCCTTCTCCAGACTCGCGGAACGCAACGTTTAAATTACTGTAAATAATAAAATAGTTTGTCGCTCTATCACGGAATTTCATTTTTCATGGGTGGTCCTAGAACGCATTAACAGTGAGTAACGAGGGATTACTGTTATCAACCAATAGACATGCAGACTTTACGTCTTAATAATTAATTACTTATAAACGTAAACAATGTGTGAAAAGAAACACAAAAGTCAGGAGAACACACGAGCTACGTCTTTACTCCACCAATGAGAACGAGATCCGGTCTCAGCTGATGTTGTATCCATCCGCCAACACGTGGTAAAGAACGAGATCCGGTATCCATCCGCCAACTGGCGGTGGTGTCATGTGACTCATAACTTGGATTTTTGCTCATACGTTGAACAACAATTGGACCAAATAACTACTGTAGAGATCTGTCTATATATATCCATACATATCTATATATATATATATATATATATATATATATATATATAAATATGGATAGATGGGTGTTCTGTCAGTTGTGCAGCCACTTGTTACTATTTCCAGCACCAGAAGAAGACGACCGACCGCAGCTCAGCTGTTTGTCAGTAGATGAAGTGACTGATGATTGATGTGCAGAATAAACAGCAGCTTTCCTCTCACAAATGACCGCTGGACACACACTTCATTGCATCTGTACTGTTAGCATCGTGCTAACACGCGCGCCATCCATCCAGCGGTGGGGTTGGTACCTGCACTAACTGCTCACTTGGAGCGCAAACCGCTCCCACATGCACACACGCACACACACACACACACACACACACACACACACACACACACACACACACACACACACACACTAAGACGCTGCTCTGGTGTTTGTCTGCCCTTTGTCATGAAGACTCTCTTGTCTGCCTTTCATTGAATCCCAGCAGGAAGTGTTGAGAGTTTTATAACAAGCCTTATTTGGTTGTTGTCTTGTTACATAAAATCACTGCCCCCCCTGTGGGACACTTCAACAAAGACTGACCCACCAGTCTTCACACAAAACACTGACCCGGGGGGGTAGAACGCATCTGACTTAACACTGATACATAATGTGGAACCTGATTGTGTCTTATAACTTTCAAAATAATAAATTGCTATATTTTTACCTGCAGTCTCAGGATATGACATCAGATTACAGATTACAGGTGTGTCTGTCGCAACCTGTATACAATTACAAGTTAAAAATATAATCAGTCACCTAGACCCATTACAGCAGTGATGAAGTGATGCAAGTTGATTATTTTTGGTCACCTTTGGGTTCTGTAAAATGCCAAATATGTTCAAACAAATGTGTACGAAGCAAAACATCAATAACATGGTTTTTAGTGAAGCACATGTTCGACATAACATGGCAACGTAAGGCTAGAACATATGAGAAAAGAGTTGTGGAACAGAAATGTGTCCTGTGTTCAGTTTTTCTCAAGAAAAGCTTTCTGATAAAAAAAATCACAGAATCCAGTTAAATAAATCCAGTTAAATAAATCCAGTTAAATAAGTCCAGTTAAATAAATCCAGGCAGTTGCTTAGATCATAGAAAACACAGGATCTAAGCAGTTGTACCGTTTAAAGACATGATAAAAACTGCTAACACGGCCAACAGAACACGCTGCTTTAGTCCAGTACATAGATGAAGGGCAGCTACACGGTTTTAACATCTGGTGTCCTGCTGAATTTAAGAACATACAACGAAATGAAAGAAAATAGTGTCTAAATGAATCAGATGATTTGTATTAGCATCTACAGATATTCAATAACGAAACCTCAAATGTTGGTTTTACATGTTGGAATCTGCTCTCTATGCTGATGTCTGCGTTGAGTCAGGCTGGAACTTACGTACAATTCTCTGTCGTGATCTTTCTGCCCCGGTATTAAAACGTTTTACTTCCTGTCAGCTCTTTTTGTCTCTTTGAATCCGAGTTCCTTGTCTTGACTTTCTGCCTTCTGCTGGTTCTTTTAGGAACTTGATGAGATTCGCAAATCTGGAATGAAAAACTTCCGAAACATTCAAGTCGATGAGTCAAACCTGTTGTCATGGCAAGGGCTCATTGTTCCTGTAAGTACGGTTTCCATGGATACCGCTCTAACATGGGTCGGCCTGCGGTTTCCTTGACACTTCTCATGTGCTCCATTCCAGGATAACCCTCCGTATGACAAAGGTGCGTTCAGAATCGAAATCATTTTCCCCACTGAGTACCCGTTCAAGCCTCCCAAGATCACATTCAAGACAAAAATTTATCACCCCAACATCGATGAGAAGGGCCAGGTATGCTTGCCCGTGATCAGCGCAGAGAACTGGAAGCCTGCCACCAAAACTGACCAAGGTGTGTCTGTTTGTGTGTGTGTGTGTGTGTGTTGAAGTTGACACTTCCTGTTTGACCTCACGTTGTTGTCTTTGCTTCCACGTGAAACAGGGTTGTGTTTTTAAGCTGCTGTATGGATTAAACACGTTTTTCTACAAATAGACCAAAGCACATGCATTTCTATTTTAAATTGGTTAATTACTGAACCTTAAAAGTGTAAAATCCTTAATGTTTTGTCACATGAAACATAATCAAGCCTTGAAACATCTGTGTCGTCTGAGAGGCTTGGATGTTCACGTCTGTCGCAACAGTGGAGCGAGCAGTAGAGGCGCCGTGACTTTGACACTAGTCAGAGCAGTGGCCCCAGGGCCGCGGACCGGTACCGGTCCGTGGGTTATTTGGTACCGGGCCACATAGAAAGACTAATAATTTACAATACTTCTGTTTTATTTTTTTCGGAGTCTGACAGATGTTTTGTTTTGAAAAGTGACGTCTGTGCTGAATGACACACACGTCAGTCCCTCTTGACAGGTCTGGGTCACGTGACAGGTTACCAGCAGTTACCCCTAAATTAAGTGCCCACAACTGCCCCAGTGTTCTGGATTAAAGTCAAGGCAGATTATCCTGAGACCCTAAAAGTATCTTAATCCCTGCTTCCATTTCAACCTCCTGTCTCTGTGAAGTGGGATTTTCTGCAGTGACTGTAAAGAAAACCAAACTGGAGTAGACCGGACGTCTGAACACACTTCAGGTGTCATTGTCTCCGTTACCCCGAGATCAGAGGGCCCCCACCACTAATTCATTACCTGTAATTATTATTATTGATTGACTTGTTCACCCTTTTATTGAAATGATCAGTATTTCTCCTACGTTGAACGAACTGATTGTAAGTCGCTATATTTCAAAATAAATGTAGCGACTTAAAAACTCACTTCAATTGACTTTTTGATTATAATCATTTCTTACAACTATTTTGTTTACAGAGATATTGGTTATCAATTCATAAAAAAAGTTGTCTGTTGATGTCTGCATTTTACATTAAACCACTGTAGTTGGTTTATTATTAGACTCATTAACGATTATCGAGTGAATGAAGACCGGTCCGTTAAATATTGTCGTAGATAAACCGGTCCGTGGAGATAAAGAGGTTGGGGACCGCTGAGTTAGAGGATAACTAGAATGATGATTTTTTTTTTTCAGGAGGTGTAGAGTAGAAGTCGGTGTTGTGTTACCTGGAGCTACTTTGTGGCTAACGGCTAAATAAAAACCATCAGATTCCTGACTTGACATCCAAACACATTCAATTCTTTCTGCAGCTTTTTGTCATCGGCTGCAGTCATTGTGAATAAAATACTGTCAGATTCTGAACTTGATGTTGACTAAAAAGTAAGGTGAATAAGTTTACACTAATGTAAAATTTATTGCCAATCGTATATTACCTTCCTTGTTCAGGGTTAAAAAGGTCAAAGGGTCGGGACGGGTGAAAGCACTCAAACTGAATGTACATCATTCATGAGTGACTTCACTAATTCATCCTACATCTTGAGGTGTCCTCAAGCTGCTAACGACAGGGACCAGGAGAGATGTGGATTATGAACGTGGGATTAACGATCCGATCGGGTGGATTCTCCGCTGCCCGGTGCCGTTCGGGTCTTCCTGGACATCCTGACTGGATTTCTCGTCTCTTGTTTTTTCTTCCAGTAATTCAGTCTCTCATTGCACTGGTGAACGACCCCCAGCCGGAGCACCCCCTGAGGGCGGACCTAGCAGAAGAATACTCAAAAGACCGAAAAAAATTCTTGAAGAACGCTGAAGAGTTTACAAAGAAACATGGTGAAAAGCGGCCATTGGACTGATCACCCTCTGAGCGAGTAGTCCCGTGTCTCTTTCTCTTCCTTTTCCTCCCCTCCTGTCTCACCTGTCGACCAAATAGAATTCTCTCATCTCTCTGCTCCCCCCCCCACACACCCACACCACCTCACCTTCCTCACTCCACCTTGTCCCATCATCATCATCCTCCTCCTCGCAGCCCAGGATCCACCCAGCTAAGGGCAGGGCGCCCCCGGCCCCCTCCCCTCCCTCCCCACCCAGGACTCTCTGTGGATCAGACAGCTTCCTCCCATTCCACTTCCTCCATAAGCCTCCAAAACCATTTCTAACTTTCTTACTTTTTTTTTTTCTTAATTTGAGAAACAAAACAAAAAAAAAGAAAAAAAAATCCTGTTTTAGATGAAGAGTTAGGTGGAAAATATTCTGTAACGTGTTCATTTCCTCGATATAAACTGTTGTGTTAATAGATCTCATTTAGACACCTAGAGGGTTTTTCTTTTTTTTTTTTTGAAGAGCAGGAAAACTGGTTTGAAACTCTTTCTCTTCTCCCCATCGATGACACCAAACTAAACATGTCAGAGAGACGAGGGGGCGTTGGTGGGGGGGTAGGACCCGGAGGAGAGTCCTGACAGGAAGTCTCTCTTGACCCGGCTCCACTGCTTCTGGACTGGTTGCCAACATAACCCCCCCCCACACACACATCACAGTTTATAACCCAATGGCAGGTCTGCCTCTACTGATCGTACCGAAGCAAAACCAATTGGTTTCCAAACACTAGTCGTCACCGATCGAGCACTGGCCACTCTTCTTCTTCGTCTTCGTCTTCACTGTCGTTGCTAGGGGGGTGGGGGGTTTGAACTGACACTGCTGTTAAAAATGGATTCCTGCATGACAAAAAAAGGCTGTTTGTGATTTTATTTTCTCGATCCATTTGATTTCTCCACTTGAAATAATTTCCATTGGCGCTCGCTAGAGAAGATAAGTTGAGTTGGGGGGAGAACTTCCTCAATCAGAATCTCTTCTGTCAGTTTGGGGCAACCCCGCTGTGAGCGCTTAGCGTACTAGAAACGGAGCCCTCCACCATCCGGTCGACAGTCGAGTGTCTGGCTGATAGGAACCTAACTCGTCGGGAGGGGAGGGGAGGCAGGGAGGGAGGGAGGACAGGAGTTGGAGAAGGATGAACTCTGGATTGAAGCTGGTTTGAAGCCCAGCTCCTGGTGGTGGTCCGAGAAGCACCTTTTGTTGAAGGCAACTGGGGGAAACAGGTTGGCTGTCTGAGGAGGGGTCTCGACATGGAAAGGGACTGCAGTGGCCAATAAACCACCATGTAATAACTGATCTGGTCCCAATAGTGTTTCATAATAAAGATAGCCATGTGGCCTCACTCTGCCTGCTCGTCCAGTGGATGATGTACGCCGTCGGGGGTCTCTATGAACGCAACGCAGAACCCAAACCAAAAGCTGTTAGAAGTGAATTTAAATGATGTAATGAATAAACATTACAGGTGTACATTATGTGATTCCACAGTCGCTCCATATCCTGAGAACATAAACTGTTAGTTACGTTAATTACGTCTCAAGTCGTCCATACAGTTAATAAATCACCTTTTGTTTCTACGAAAGAAACTTGTTCAGGAGTCGATCTAGATTTTTGTTAACATTCAAACTCTTGGTTACGGAGAACTGTTCTGTTTTTGCTCTGGGTTACTCGGAATGTTCAGCAAAATCTATGAAAAATAAAATTTTAAAAAAGTTATCTAGTGCCTCGAAGAGGTTGAAGTTCAGGAAAACATTTCTAACTCAATCACCTTCGGCCTATAAAGGATGAGATCCCTTAAGACTGAAAACGTTTTGGAGCTACTTGTGTGTGTGTCATATTAAAACCTAAGTCAACATAGAACAAAGGTAACGTGACCATAGGTTAATATTTACATCCTGCAAAGCGGTGATGTATTGTAGTTGTCAGTGTTGGTGTGTTCGTCAGTCCACCAAACATCTGCAACAACCGTTGCAGATAGAAAGATGAAACAAAAAGCACATTACTCGGGCAGCAAAGGGGGTGGAAATGAGATCTTGACCTTGAGAAAACTAAGTCAAGGTCAAATTTCAACTTTTGTAAATGTTTTTGCACACATCTCAGGAAGCAGATAAGATAGACGAAACAAAAGGCGTTATATTCAGGGAGGCAAGGGGATGAAATATAGATCATAACCTTGACCTTGAAAAACTAGGTCAAGGTCAAATTGTCACTTTTATACCTGTTTAGGTACGCATCTCTGAAACCTGATGAGATATAATCACGAAACAAAAAGCAACATTTTCAGGAAGCCAGAGGCACAAAATATGACCTTAACCTTTGGAAAACTAGGTCAATGTCAACTTGCCACTTCTGTGTCTTTTAGGGTGCAAAAAGAGTAAAATATTGAATTCAGGGGTGTCGCGGGATGTTGCAGTCTCTGACTGCCTTGTTTGAAATAAAACCATTAATGGGTCAAACAAATTATCTGATACCTGCGTCTGCACCAACTGACACATCGTCACGTGTGCAGGTCGGTTTCAGAGGTAGGTCTGGTAGGTCTCACACCTCTGAAGGAGTGAGGGTGGGAGCTGGATGGATGGATTCATGTTGTGTGAGAATCATCCACATATATAAACACTGGAAATCAAATGATAGGGAGAAAAACTTTTTTTTTTTACACATGTTTATCTTCTCAGTACAAGTAAACATACAATTCAAGTAACAATCCAATAACAATAAAATAATTCAGTCATTTCAGTCTTGGACGTGTAGGGGATCTCCAGTATCTCCATATAATTCTGAGATTATCTGAGTTTACACACATTTTTTTTTCCACCTTTGGGATTTCTTGTTTTATCCCCCAGAAGACAGAAGCATGTAGATAAATCTCTGCCAAACATTTCCCCAGGAAATCCATCAGTTGGTGCGTGAAGGGTTAGAACACGGAACATCTCCAGGATGTACTTGTTAGTCGACTCGTTTTGAAAAGCCAACGTACTGTCCAATAGTATCAATGCAGAGTTCTGTTTGTATCTTTATGTAAATCCTCTTTTCAAACATACTTTCCATCATCTGCTAGATTCTGATGCCACTTTTCCTCATTAATTTCACAATCAGGATATTGATATGTTATATAAATGATCGATTCTTTGTTTTAATGGATTTTGGAGACATTTACTGACTGGACCGTCTCTGACTCTTGTTTCTCGTGGACTGATTAAATGCTTACGTGTCGATCAGACCATTACCTTCTGTGTGCCAGTGAATAGGAGCAGGAACTTGTTTGAAATCTTTCTAAAATTGCTGACCCTTGTATATTTCCCACACCCCCCGCCCACCTCAGAGCTTCATTGTTGGCGTGTATACAGTACATTTAGAACAATAATAATATAACAGCCTTTAATGTACTAACAATCAGAGCACCATTGTTTGCCAAAAAATGACCCATAATAAACCTGACAGTAAACTGGCCCAATCTGTCGTCACCTTAAACACTAAATATAATTAATCTCATATTATCGTCACATAATTGTATCTCGTTAATTCCCAACGGAACTAAATCTCCAGGTGTTTTTTTTGGCGCTCAGAAGTCTTGGAACACACAAACACGGATTCTGTGCTGGCGGTAAAAGGCCAGCAGTGACGGCTGTGTGAGAACGTCCAGCTCGTGCTGTCGGTCCGCTGACTGGGAGAAGCTGTCAGGACCCTCTCCACAACCCCCCTCATGGGCATCACTGGGGTAACCTGGGTGGACCATGAGCTCTGCTGTGACCACAGGTGGGTCGCAGACCAGGCTGCTGCTTCCATCGGTGCCTGAGGGCCCCACCACTAGGGCGTGGCTGAGGGCCCTCTGCAGGTTGGAAATGGACAGATTCTGACCCATGGTGGTCACCCCCAGGAACATGTTGGGCCACCTGCAGACATTGAAGGGTTCAGACCCTGGTGAGGGTTAGGGTCCCCGACTGATGGTAAATAAAACCCACCCCAGCATAACTGTCACATTAGCACGCAATGATAAAGTAATCCAAAAATGATCTAATCCTGACCTCTAACCCTTATTATTAACCCTAAACCCTAACTGTAACTGTGCTCTAACACCTTAACCCTAACTCCTAACCCTTAGCCTTAAACGTGACCCTAACGCTAACCCCAACCCTAACTCCTAACCCTCACCCTAAACACAACCCCTAGCCATGTGACTTTTGCTAGAAGGACCTCATTCAATTTCCCTTTGTGGATTATCAAAGTATACAAAATAAAAAATAAAAATAGAAAGTAGTTATTTAAGAAACTGAAAACTGTATATATTCCAAATGCACATGCATTACATGAAAATTTAAAATGTTTCTAGTTTATAGCTTAAAATTAAAACACATTCATACACACACCTGAGTCCATAGTGTGTGAAGACAGGAATGGCATTTAGAGCATCGTTCTCCACCAGTGTGTGGAATGCCTGTATGTGTGGGGGCAGCCGGGGGGCGCTGTTTAGACCTTTCTCCAGTGGAACACGAGTGAATGGAATCTTCAGGTCTGACAGGACGTGAGCAAACACCTCACACACTTCTGCAACACACAGCACAACGTGAAGACTCTCCACTGAGCCCCTGGTGGTCAGTTCACTCAGTCAGCAAGTGACCCAAACTACAGTATTTTCCTTCAGTACGTCAGTAACAAAAGCACCAGATCATTACAAATGGTTAGTCAAGGCACTTTCTGGGTAGAGCAGGGAAGGACCTGCAGGGAACTTATCCCGCATTGCAGCGCTTTGGCGATGGAGGCAAAAAAACCCTTTCTTTAACAGGCAGAAACCTTGAGCGGAACCCAAGACTCATAGTGGGTGGGTATCTGCCTTGATTGGGTGAGTGGAGAGAGAGACAGAAAAACAGAGAGAGAGAGAGGGATAGAAAGACAGTGAGACAACAACAGAAGTATAGAGAGCCTACGGAACTTCATAAGAGTTCTGTTCAGTGGTTTCTAACATGTCAATAGACTATTTGTTACGTATGGTTGTATTCATGTCTTAGTCTTAAGTTAGTTCAACTATTATTCCATTGACTCAATGGCAACTAGAACCAATGCAGTCACAGACTGCAACATCCCGCGACACCCCTGAATTCAAAATTTTACCCTGACACACTTGCATAGGTAAAAGATCAAAGCTAGTGCTCTGACCTACTGTCATTGATCAAAGCACTAGCTTTGCTCTACGGTCTTACTCACACTGGCCTTCTCCCTTTTTTTTGTAGTTTATCCGGTTCCTGAGCGTACGAAAATTGAAATTTGACCTTGGCCTACTTTTCTCAAGGTGAAGGTCATCTCATCTTCATCCCCTTTGCTGCCTGAGTCATGTGCTTTTTTGTTTCATCTTTCTATCTGCAACGGTTGCGAAGACATTTGGTGGAATAACGAACGGACGGACGACACTGACGAACACTGACAATTATATCATCACTTTGAAGCGAGATGTAATCACGGCAACTTTAATCTGTTCAGTATAAATGATGTGATGTAGTCGTCCTTTGATTGGTCCAGCGGTTCAATGGGAGCTGTGTGAACACTGGGTGGAGCTGGGATGTTTTCATGTCGGCTAGCAGCAGTTAGACCAACAATCCAACGGGTCTCGGAGAAACAAAGTAATGCCTAAACACTCCATTTCTAATTAAAGGATGCAATGGTTTGATGAATACTTTATTTGATGAATACTTTATTTGCTTGAGGCAGCCGTCTCATTACCTGGCAGGACGTGGACATGCTGGTGCCCGTCGACGTGGCGAGGCAGGTGACCTGTCAGCTTGGTGAACAGCCTGACTTGGGCTCTCAACTCCAGCTCCACCTGAGAACGGAGAAACAAAATGTCACTTCCCAATATGATGGTAATGTCCAATCAGCAGACAGCAAGCACGCAACGTACCGTGATGTTAAAAAGTATTAGGTCATCGTCTGATGTCTTGTATTTTTCCAACTAAACCGTCTTGAATGTTTAAAATAATTTAAGATATAACACAAAGAACAGTGTCTGTTCTAAATGTCTGTTTCGAAAGGTGATTGTTTAGCTCGTCATATTATTGGTTGCGGCTTCCTTGTTGTAACATGAGTAACATTCTTTCCAGCAACAAAGGCGACTTGCCATCAACGGGCTTCAGATGTAGGTGAGATGTAGTTTCACACCTGCTGCTACACTCAAACCTGTTCCCCTGGTAATTTAAATTTAGTTATCCCTCTCTCTTCTAGTACTAATTGTAATTCCTACATTATCATTACTAACTGCCACGTTTAAAGTGTGTCCTGGTAATGAAGCTTCTGTTTCTCTGTTCAGAGACCTCTCAAGCATTTCTTGGTAGTTTTAAACACCTTTCACTCAGCAGCGAACTTGTTAACCAGGTAGTGAGCCCCCTGCTGGACGGTAGAAGAACACACACAATCCTGGTAGAAATCAAGACGACCAAACTAATAACTACAAAATGAAACGCGGACTCGTATTGACTGACTGGCTGACTAGGAGAACATGGTTTGAAGTGCTGAGTCGTACTCAGCGATCGACAAAATGAAAATCAGACTAGATTTCTCCGTTGATCAGACGACTGAGGACTTGGACGTCTACACTGACGCATCGTACTACTAAGGCCTTGAACCTGACGTTGAGCTACAGTGGCTTGAAAAAGTATTCAGCCCCCTTGACCTTGTCCACATTTTGTCACGTTACCGCCACAAATCTAAATATATTTCTTTGGAATTTTATGTGAAAGACCAACACAAAGTGGCACACAATTGTGAAGTAGAAAGAAAATTATATATGATTTAAAAAGTTACAAATAAAAAACTGAAAAGTAAAGTGCAAAAGTATTTAGCCCGCTTTTCTCTGAGTGTAACCAGTTGCCTTCAGAAGTTGCGTGATGATCGCTGAATGATCAAATGTTGACTTAATGACTAAATAGAGTCCACCTGTGTGTAATCTGATCTGAGTACAAATACAGCTGTTCTGTGACGCCTCAGAGGTTTGTTAAGAGAATATTGGGGAGCAAACAGCATCATGATGTCCAAGGAACACACCAGACAGGTCAGGGATGAAGTTGTGAAGAAGTTTAACGCAGGGTGAGGCTATAAAAAGATTTCCCAAGCTTTGAACATCTCACAGAGCACTGTCCAATCCATCATCCGGAAATGGAAACGTACATATGGCCAGAAGCCATACGTATTGACTCAGGGGAGATGAATACTTTTGCAAACTGTACTTTTCAGCTTTTTTATTTGTAAATTTAAAAAAAAAATCATGTATAATTTTCTTTCTACTTCACAATTGTGTGCCACTTTGTGTTGGGTCTTTCACATAAAATTCCAATAAAATATATTTCTGTTTGTGGTCGTAGCGTGAGAAAATGTGGACAAGTTCAAGACTTTTGCGAGCCACTGTAACTTTAAGCCCAGCTCAAGTAGAGTGGATGAAACTTCATGGTGTGACACTGGTGAGTCCAACACCTGTTTCAGATCGAGTTGACCTTCCTCCAGGACGTGACGGACACCCATTTTCCCGTGGAAGAAGCCACGCTGGTTTATCAGAGTGGACACCTGCTGGAGGTCCTGACAGACTGGAATGCCCTCTGATAGGTTGGCATGGAGACCAATGGGGATGTTGTGTCTGACAATCACAGAATTAATCTTTAGCAACCACCGCTGCCAACAGGATAACAGTAAACACAAAGATACAAGGTAAATACGAATAAAAAACTTTCTTTACAGACACAAACTTTCATGACTAAACTACAGGCGTCTTCAGTACAAAAGTAGTTCAGCTATGATTTAAATCTGTTCTGTCTGCCGTGTAGAAACAAAGTGACATTGAGGACATTTAAATAGGAGTATACTGATATATCTATTTATTCTGCACACCTTTGGGGATTTAAGCCAAGCATTAAAACATGTAAAGCTTCAGTCCAGACACATACTTCACTAATAATTACATGATCTTGAATTTTTTCTTAACATTACACCCGTTTTCATTACACAGAATTGGCTGTCATTATTTTGACTATCTGGGTATCCACCTGATCCAGTTTTCTTTAACGATTATTCTCCTTATTATGAGGAATATAATGGGACCTGTCTTTTTCAATTTAAGATCATGATTGAACAAACTGATCTTGTTTAATTAATAGTAACATCTGATGGTTCACAAGCTGTTCTCAGAGATCTGAAGGCATCTGACCACTACCTTCTAGCCAGGTCTGCTGCCTCTCTGGCAGCAGAAGCATTGACCAACAGCGACGTGCTGGAAACCCCTCCAGCCAGGAAACTCTCCACGATCCCCTGGTTCCGCTTTGGACAGTAGCCAAAATCATCGGCCGTCACCACCAGCTTCATTCTGGGCTCTGACATGATGGTTGATCTCTGCAGCGGACAAACAAGAGGGAGGTCACAAGAACGACCTGCAATCAGCACGACATTTAATACAAAAAAACTGTGTGCATACACATAAACACACACATGCATACATGCTGTATATATGAAATAACAGCAACAGAGCACCAACTAAATTATATTTATTTATTAACAATGTATATAAAATAAAATGAAAATATTTATATACACACTGTATACAAATAAATAAGAGCAACAGAAAGTAACGTAAACGGAGAGCCACGTTAAATAAATAAATATATATGTGTGTGTATAAAAATATATGTGTGCGTGTGTATGTATGTATATATATACACGTACACACAGTATATATATATATATATATATATATATATATATATATATATAGTATACAATGAATGTATATTAAAATAAATGTAGATAAATAAATTTAAATACATACACATATTTATACTTATACTGTAAAATAATAAATATTTTATACACACATACTGCATACATGCAATAAATAATTGCAACAGAGAGCAACGTCAACATTTTTAATTTGTATGAAAACATTGTGTTTTATTGAAGACGCGTCTTTTCTTCTTGTCTGGAGGGAATTTCTTTTATTCCCGGTCAGTGACGTGTCCGCCGGCTCCGCTCGGCTCCGAAGGAGACGAGAGTTCACGAGAAAAAACGACGATTGGAGGAAGAGCAGCGGCCGGGCCGCCGTTCGGTTACCCCGGTAACGGTTTCTGACTGTCACTGACCTCCAGCACGCAGAACCGGGAGCGTAAGGTCCTCCGGGGCGACGCAGCGGTTCACCGGCGGTCGCATCTTCCTCGTCTTCTTCCTCGTTTTTGGGTCTGTTAGCATGAGCAGACAGCATTCAGGGCATTACCGCCCCCTAGTGGACTGAAGTGTAATTACACGCGATAAAGTGGCCCCCGTTTTTTTTTTTGTTGAATAAGTACAAGTTTAACAATAATTAATGTGCTTCTAATGAAAGGGAGGTTGTCCACTTATCAGATAAGTGTTGATGTGTCCATGAGCAAGGAACTTCCTGTCACCCCAGTTTGCTCCCTGGGCACCTAAAGGGCCACCTGACCTTGGGGGTCAAATGCAGAACATTTCCCCCACAGGGGATACATTAATTTAAAAAAGAAAACCTCTCCACCCATTTCAGATCAAAATATGAAGACAAGATTTCCCCTGCATTGAATTCTTCACTAACTTAACAAGTGGTTCTAAAAAAAAAAGCTGTAATTGTAACCAGGTTTGGGTTGTTAAAGGTTTTATCAAGTTCTTTACACCTGAAACCATCACCTCTCAAGAGACCTACAGTGTGTAAAAATCTATCAGTCATTTACAAATCAATCAAAAATCTGATAGATTAAAATATAATCAACCAGGCTTTTCCATCCCACAAGCCACATTAATTTCATCTTTAGCATCTATTTCTACATTCTGTACATTATATGTATTTAAAGTTCTTTATAACATTTACAGATGGGTTCTATAAGTATAATTAATAAACGTTGACCAACCTGTTGCACAATGACCCCAGAAACTTTGTTTGGAAAAAAAAAGTTTTCCGTATGCATTTATTAAAGAGAAAACCAGCATCCAGTAGTACCAATGTGTTGACCTGTTGGTACTAAATTAAAATGAAATAAAAAATAATAACATTTCTGAAAATAAATGCACACTGGAAAACGAACCAGGATTACATTTTCAACTGTCCAGTTCACTTTGGCAGACGGCGCTCCCGGTGGACGCCGTATGAACTGCTAGTTATGGTCCTTAATCCACTGCTCAGTCCACTGCAGGATCTGCTCCAGGTTGTTCTCCAGGTCCTCAGGAGAGTTGCTGGGCAGCTGGTGGACGATGTCCTCGCTGTAGGCCTCCATGGCCTCCTCGTAGATGGTCTGGAAGATCTCACACTGCACGTTGTCCTTCAGCTTCTTACCTGTGTAGCCCCTACCAGCAGACAAGGAGGACAGGCTGCTCAGGAGGGTGTGTATACACACACACACACACAGACACACAGACACACAGACACACACACACACACACACACACACACACACACACACACACCCGACGTTACCTGCTCTCCAGGCGTGTGTACAGCTGGGTGTTGTCCGTACGCAGGACAAAGACGATGTGGAACCAGCGTTCAGGGAAGAGGTCACAGCCGTGATAGTCGACAATCAGACCGCCTTCCATCATCCTCTCATCCAGCTCATCCACCACCTGCAGGTCAGGAGGAGACATTACAATTCAGATCCAACTTCACTGCATCTGTACGGATAATTCACTATCTAAAGTGAGCACACCTCAGGTCACAAAGGGATCGACCACCTTTACCTTCACTTCAATTATCTTATGAATTACACTTCTCTAATTTGTCCACACAAAGCTTAATGTTCCATGTCCTTTGTTCTGGTAATTTGTGTTATATGCTTTTATATAACTGGCTGTTTTTATGTTTTAGGTCCGGTTTATATATTGATATTCAAACCTTCATATATCAATATTAATATCCATTAATAACCTTCTGAAAATGTCATAACTCATAAGTTTTAACATGGAATATATGTGTAATTGGGTCACAGTTCAAACAATACAAATTCTCTGTTTAAAGTACAGGTTTATAGTGTTTATACTGTTTACAAGAAACAAACCAAACTACATTAGAATAAGTGTAATCATAACAATTCAATAAGTTGTGTGTATTTGACTACATGAACACGGCCATGTCCACACAACAAACCAGTCAGTCATCTGCAAACATGCAAATATAAATACTGAGTTTTATATCCAAGGAGTAGATAAACAGAATCACATTTTTCAGTGAAAACAAATCTCCTCAATCCTCCACAACATCTCTGGGGTCGGTGAGTGATTCCACATTTCTCTATTCTGTCCCGTGGTTTAATGTCATGGATCAGAAAAGTCCACACAAAAACTAAACTGAGTTTAACCGCAGAACATTTTTAAACCTGTACTCACCCTGTCTTCATCCAAGATTGGACACTGGTATTCTTCATCATAACCGTCATAGAGTTGTCCTGAGGAGAAAGAATCAGTTTATTACCCCATCTGCCCCTGCTGGCACACCAAGACTACGTGACTTAAGAGTTAACGCCAGCTACAGCAGATGAACCCCCAGATGTCACCAAAAACAAATAAACAGAGCGATCCGTCAGCTTCGCTTTCAGCTCCAGACTCTCAAAGGAGCTCGTATGTTTGAGGTACTGCCCAGTTAATATTATAGTTACAGCTAAAGATTGATCATAATTATCATTTATTATCAGTAACATTTATTGGTAGTTTAGCCCCAACAGGGATGATAACATCTGTTGTAACGGCTGGTTCACCTTCCTCTGCCAGCTCTCCTACGTTCACGTAGGTCAGGCCTGAACGCAGCGCCAGCTCCCGTCCCAACGTGGTCTTCCCAACACCAGGGGTCCCTGTAGGGGGGATTCACACCTGATGTTACACACACACCACCAGGGGTCCCTGTAGGGGGGATTCACACCTGATGTTACACACACACCACCAGGGGTCCCTGTAGGGGGGATTCACACCTGATGTTACACACACACACCACCAGGGGTCCCTGTAGGGGGGATTCACACCTGATGTTACACACACACACCATCAGGGGTCACTGTGGGGGGGATTCACACCTGATGTTACAAACACACACACCTACACACAACCTGATGTTACACACACACACACACACACAAACACACACACACACACACACAACACAACCTGTGGCTGAATCTCATTTACAGAGAAAACACATCTTTATACAAGATATTAATAAAATCAACGTGTGTGTGTGTGTGTGTTTGTGTGAGTCGTGTAAAGCACATCCGCTCAACGGACTGACGTCATCACTGTGGTTATAGTTTCAGGTTAAATCGATTTCATCGACGATCTACTCGTCGGCCTGCTTCAATCTAGCATGTTCTCATCGCGCCTGAATGATTTATCGATTTAAATCGAACTACAGTAGTTAATATTGTGTTCCTGAAGGAACGCCCCCCACGTGTGTGTGTGTGTGTGTGTGTGTGTGTGTGTGTGTGTGTGTGTGTTACCTGTTAGTAGAATATTTGGTCTCTTTTTCATCTTGGAGGTTTTCTAGCGGCCAACACGTGTTTTGATGACGGAAGCCTTAAAGAAACAATAATCGGATGATGTGCTCGCGTTAATCCAGATGCAGTTTAATCTCCATGTCACATGATCGTGAGGAACACCAAAAGAAGGTAGAGATGACACAGTGGACGTGGATGCCTTCACGGAGTTCCACAAACTCCACAGTTCAGGCAGCAGAAGATTCACGACACTTTACGACACTTCCAATCGCCGCAGTGTCGACAACAAAAAGCCCGCCCTCGCGTCCCTCTGATTAGTTATTATTCAACGCCTTCTTTCCTCTGATTGGTTATAATTATATTGGGGCGGTCCATGTTCATTTTTAGGATCATGATTGGATAGATTCAGAATAAACGTGTCAGGCTCAGCCAATCAGAAGTAGAGGAGGGCGGGCTCATTGTTTATCGTCAACTTCACGCCGCCTCCAACAACAACGTCTCCTCCGGATCTTCAGATGGACAAACAAGGTAAATTTACCCACAAATTAATTCGTTTTACCAACGTGGACGAGTCCTGGAGCGGAAACACGAGTATTTACGGTGTTTGTGTCTTTAGGGACGGGTTGTAGGTGTAACGACTCAAGTTTGGTAGCACCGTAACGAGGCAGAAGCTAAGGTAAAGACGAAGCATTATTAAAGACTACATGTCCCAATAGCTTTTCATTGCGCTGTATCCTCACACAATTATGTAGGTTACTCTGCCTTCCTAAAATAAACACAACCTGTACCTTATAATAAATAAATAAAATTCAGTTTAATGGTATTTAACCTGGAAATAAGTACACGTCCAGCAGTTTCAGAGGAATACAGGTGTAGACACACACAGAGCAAAGCATTTAAAATGCATTTAAACAACATGTGACTTTCATTCATGAACAGCTGATGTGTTTGTCCCACCTGTGTTCGACAGGATTATCCTAAATCTGTGCACATGTTTACAGTTTAATAATCAACAATCTTAACACTTATTTGGATATTTGTGACAATTGGACAACAACACATCTCCTCACACACATTCTGACAGGTGAATTTACTCCTCTACACTATTTCCCCCTTGTCTTAAAGTGTCTACCTTTACTGTCTTGTGTTGGATGTGACACGTTCGCTGCCTGATGACTCCTCCTGATGCTTTCCAGGTTTCCACGTCTTCCTTCAAATGCTGCCATCGATGTGACGCACCCCAGTGAAGGATGAACACGCTTCCTCTGGGACATAAAGCTGCTCCCAACAAGGTGTGTATGTGTGTGTGTGTGTGTGTGTGTGTGTGTGTGTGTGTGTGTGTGTGTGTGTGTGTTAATCATCTGTGTGACACTTGCATGATGTTTAATGACTCCACACACATGATGCCATCGAAATACGTCCACTTATCAGAATAGAATGGAATATAATTGAGTAGACTAGAATAGTCTTTTTTTATTTGAGTCTATTCAATTCTATTTTAGAATAATCTTTATTGTCATTGTGTCAAACATGATGTTTCGAATTGCTGCTCTGTTGGTGCATTTATTTAAAAAATATACAGAATAGACTCCATAGAAATAATAATAATAATATTTTTTATTATTTTTATTGTTATTTTTTATTATTATTTCAGTATTATTATTATTTTTATTAATATTATTTTTTATTATTTATATATTATTGTTATTATTATAACTACATGAAACTAGTTAAAAATGTACAAAATATAGAATATATAAGAAATATTCAAATTAAGGTTGTTCAAGTCAGAGGGAAATATTTACACAACAGTTTGAGAGCGTTGGTATAGATGGGATTAGTGTTATCTGATGGATGTTGCTGAGGGCGGCGGGAGGTCAGTGGTTTGACCCCCACTTCCTGTTCTCCACATGTCAGAGTATCTCTGGTAACCCTTAGATACTCGACCCAAACTGTTCCCACTGGCTGTTCCAGTGCCTGTGAGTGATGGTGTGAATAGTTACTGTTCTGAATGTACTGACGTATGATTGGCTGCTTTCATTTGACTAGAATAAGTACATCATGGCAGCCTCGAAAACGAGAATCCGTTGTCCTTCATCATTCATTTCTGTCTTTTGTGCAACATTTCAGTGGGTCTTTTTTAGTTTCCATCAACATGATTTTGGTGTTTAGTGGATATTCTTTCAAAGTTGTTCCTCATGAACCATTAATCTTTTTTTGTTTGATTGTACCTCAAACAGCTGAACCACTGGGTGGATCCATCCTTCATTGATTTTAAAGGGGAAAGCCACAGTCTGCTTGGAAAGGGAAAGCGCAGCAGGGGTTTGTGTTTGAGTCTTGAGCCCAAGAGACTCAAGAAGAAGAAGAACAGAGAGGTTGGCTCCTCAGTTACCCACAAGTCCTCCCTCCAGAGAGGATCAGCCCAGAGGGACCAGGATGAACCCTGGGTGGACAGATACTCACCCCGTTCTCAGGTCAGAGTCACTTCTGATAAAGTTGTCTGCATCTCCAGCCAGTAACTGGTTTTTCATCTCCAGTTTTTATTTTTTTAATTTTATTTTTTTGAGGCTTTTATCACTAATCGATCAGAGGCTCCTCGAATATATTGATGACAGACCAAACTAAAGGAATTCTGGACACAGAAACTCATCAATTTCTTCCTCCACCACAGAACAAGAGTCACAATTTAGCACAAGTGAATGTATAAATAAAATCTGTCTAAATACGTTCTAGATAAAAAGTCAGGAATGAGGGACATGGATAACTGGAAAACAAGTCGTTCCAACTTTGTTCAAAAATCTGTTTAATAAATAAGAATATTTATTTCACATAAAATTTCTGATTTGAATTATGTAATTATAATAATGTCACATTCCTGTTGAAGCTACTCCGTTGTGTAAAGTTCTATGTAGCCCATTGAAACCCATCAACCAGGAAGCTTCAAACCTCCTCACTTCACAGTTCAGACCATTTAATCTGCACTTGATTTTAGATCCTCATGTAAGTTATTATTGGTGGGCAGCAAATCTCTCCCTCTTCCTCACCCTCTTTCTCTGATTTCTTCAGTGAATCGCTCACACCAAATTGTTCGTATTCTGATGATGGTGTGTGTGTGTGTGTGTGTGTGTGTGTAGGCTGAATTAGCTGTCCACAAGAAGAAGATTGAAGAAGTGGAGAAGTGGATCAGAGTTCACACAAACACTCCAAAGGTACGTTCCAGTGAGATACGTGTTGACTTTGTGAAGGTCTGAAGGATCTGCTGAGGGTTGTTGTCTCTCCTCATCTCCAGGGGGGCATCCTGCTCCTGACTGGACCTTCAGGCTGTGGAAAAACTGCCACAGTCCAGATACTGTCTGTGGAACTGGGTCTCAGAGTCCAACAGTGGACCAACCCCCTCCACCAGGAGCCCCACAGCAGCAGTCAGTACGGTGAGGACAAAACAGCGACCCCTGACCCCTGTTTGAGATGATCTAAAGGACAATATTGTATTATCATCATATTATTTGTGTCTGTGAGCGCTCCACTCAGACGTCAGATCTGTTTTATTGGTCTCTGCTGTCGTCAGGAGGATGGAGGGACTGGAGGGAGAACGGTTTTCCCAGCAGCACTCAGGTCTCACAGTTTCAAGACTTCCTGCTCAGAGCCAATAAATATAACTGTCTGAAAATGTTTGGTGAAGAAGAAGCTGCAGAAAAGAAGTTCATACTGGTGGAGGTACGTATCGCACCTTCAGCTTCCCCTCAGTTTAATCTGTACTAAATATTTATTTTAACAATTTGTTTTTTCTTTGTGTTTCTAAAGGGAACTAACGTCCATTTTTGTTGTTTCATTATTAAAACAAACGGATTCTCTCAAGTTATTCTGGAGAAGTGAATTTAAGTCTTGTTAGCTATAAAAATGTTAATTTATTTGCTCCCCATTTCAGGTTATGTCTGGTTTTATATACTATATATATATATATATATATATATATATATATATATATATTAGTTGCGCCTTATAGTGTGGATAATACTGTACTGCTTGACTGTCTCTTCCATCATTGCCAACCTGACCTGAGATGAAAATTGATGTCTTTGTGTTATTTTGGACACAACACTGACTAAACAGTGACACTTCTCTCCTCAGGATTTCCCAAACCAGTTTTACAGACAGCCTGGAAGCCTTCATGACATCCTGAGGTGGGATCACATGTTTTTATTTTCTTTCTACTCTCTAATCCACCCCTGTACACATTGTGCTCGTTTCTCCTTGCTCTGGGTAAGTTTCTGCCCTGCTGCGTGTCTTCCAGGCGCTTCGTGAAGTCCAGCCGGTGTCCTCTGGTCTTCATCGTGTCTGACAGTTTGAGCGGAGACAGCAACTCTCGCTTCCTGTTCCCCAGGGACGTCCAGGAGGAGTTGGACATCAGCAACATCAGGTTCCACACTCGAGCCCACAGAACCCGTTCGATGCATTTCGTCCCATTGGGCTGACTGATTATTGGACACACATCTAGAACAATTTATTGGCTCTACTAGCAGTCATAACCAGTCATAACTGGTCATAACCAGTCATGTTCATAATAAACAGGACATTAGACTTTGACACTAAGGAATTTAAGGCATTATAATAAAAATTTTACTAGACAAATCAAATTTACAAAATACAGAGAATAATGTTTTTGTGCTATGTTAACTAATGGTTCAGTCATTTAAAAAACATATTTTTGTTATTATAATATTTAACATTATATATATATATATAAAATATTATACATTGTATTTATTATTATATTTATTTATTTATATTTATATTTATATTGAGGAGCAGCAGCAGCTCGGTCCAATAAGGCTTGTGTGTGTGTGTGTGTGTGTCACAGGTCTGTACACATATATACTATACATATGATTAACAACATAGACTAACACTTGAGTGGACAAATAATCTCCCTACAGGGATTAATAAAATTGATTTAACTTTAATCTTTAATATGTAATTCACTCATTTAACCAACAGATGGCAGCGTTCTGCTAATCACTTTTCAACTAATTTTAATTCAAATTGATTTTGTGAATTGTCTAAACCCGTTGAGAAAAATTTCACTGGCATTAGACCGACTTTTAATTTCTGTCACTTTCACAACATCTTCTCCACGGCTGGATCTTCTGACGCTGAACGAGTGTTCTTGTTCTTTGTCTCCAGTTTTAACCCAGTGGCTCCGACCACCATGATGAAGGTCCTGACTCGGATTTCCACTCTGGAGGCGGAAAAGGTTGGAGGAAGTTTATTTTAATCTGGTAAAACATTCTGCTGTTTCTGTTTCTGTCTTTTCTGCTTCTTACTTCCTGTAACTCCAACAGAGCCGTGGGAAGATGTGCGTCCCAGACCAGGCTGTGCTGGAGACGCTGTGTTCAGGAAGCTCTGGAGACATCCGCAGCGCCATCAACAGCCTGCAGTTTACATCCCTCCCAGGTCAGAAGTGATGTCATCACCCACACCAGACTGGGGGGGTCCTGAGTGACGACGTGTGAATCATTAAACCGGCTGGACCTCCTTTCAGACACGTCTGCCGAAACGGGGCGATGGACGCTGAAGAGGGGCGGAGCTGTGAGGTCACGGGGCAAAGCCAGAGCGGCTTCTGTAAAGAGGTCCCACCAGACCAGGGAGCAGGATGGGGGGCAGGCTGTAGGGGGCAAAGATGCGTCGCTCTTCCTCTTCAGAGCGCTGGGGAAGATCCTGCACTGCAAACGTGAGTCTTAGCTCCCAGCATGCTTTTAGACCCGAGCAGAGCGAGCAGCTGAAGGTTCTGCTTATTCTTACATGATGTGTGTGTGTGTGTGTGTGTTCTGACAGTGACGGGGCCAGATGTAACTAATAAATGTAACTAAATGTAACTCAGTGTAATGTAACTAAATGTAACTACTCCTTCATGTTAAATAACTGAATTTCTGACTGATTCTAGTTCCAAACATTACAGTTAGACAGAAAACATGTTTGTTTGTTTCTCTGTTCTAACATAAATCCTTTTAAACTGTCAGGTTATTAAACCCACAGAACTCCATCAATCAAGGATCAAACTATCAATCAATAAAGAAAAATAACATCAGACACAAGTTAGGACATTAACTTTGTTCAGCATGTTTTTTTCAAATCGTCAGTGTTAAAATGGGTTTAATTACTGCATCCTGGGAAATGTAGTTTTTGGTCGAAGCAAACTTTTGACCTATTTATTTTTAGACACTGACCTTTTATGCTCTCGCGGGCCACATTTGGCCCCCGGCCCTTGACTTTGACACATGTGGCACAACGGAATTTATCACCAGGTACACTGTTGCCCTCTGGGAAATGCAGTTTCCCATGTGCTGTCGTTGTTCTTGCAGTATTACTCGGTTTTATGTGTCTGGTATCATTTCTTTACGTCACATTTGCAAATCATTTGCGTGTCATGAACAGGTGTGACTCCTGAAAGCTCTGAAGCAGCTGACTGTGATCCTGAAGAAAGTCTTCCGTCTCATCTGTCTCACCAGCACAGAAAGGCATTACTAGTGAACCCTGAGGTACGGATACACTTTTACGGCTCGCTAAAATGAACTTTGAGCATGCAGAATTGATCTGGACATACCTTTTTGGTCAGGCGGTTGTGGAGCGGTCGCACATGTCTGGAGAACTCTTCAACCTGTACCTCCACCAGAACTACCTCGACTTCTTCTCTGGTGTGGACGATGTGGACCAAGCTAGCAAATATCTGTCTGATGCTGATCTCCTCACTGCAGATTGGACGGTCAGTAGAAAGGTCTATCTAAAAAAGTTGAAATATCAAGGAAACGTTAATATTTTTCCGTTATTTAAAACCGTACAAACCTTACAACCTTCTTACCCTGCCACCTTCACAGGGTTTGTGAAGGCTTCGCTTATCTAGTAGAACCTTGAGATACGAACTGCATACGAGTTATTTGAGATACACATGTTGGCGGATGGATACAACATGCATGCTGGTAGCTCAGTAGTTACTGGTCACTAACTTCTTGATTGCAGTGTGGTGTTCATTCTGGGCTGTGTTCTGCTGGTTTCAGAGCCGTGGCGTCATGGGGGAGTACGGTTCATCCGTGGCTACCAGGGGACTACTTCACTGCAACGCTCAACAGGTGTCTGTTGGCTTCAGACCGCTGCACAAACCCAACTGGCTGCAGGTCAACAAGAACGTAAGACGCGTCGGTACACATCAGTGTTCGCTCAGACGGCTCTGGATGTGTTTGAATCAATGACCTCTAAACACTCTAGACGGGAGTCCAGAACAATAATCATGAATGTAGTATTTGTCAGGTCAGACTAGCGTGCTCTAATGCTGTGTAGTTTGCGGTAGCAGACGTCTGTAGACCATAATGACACTGATGTTGTTCCTGTCAGCATCAGGACAACTGCCTGACCGCCCAGTCGCTGTTCAGGAGCTTCTGCCTGACGCCCGTCTGCCTGCAGATCGAACTGCTGCCCTACCTGGCCAAACTGAACAACCCCATGAGGAACCAAGGTAGCACACAGACACAGACACAAGCTAGCTTATGCTTGGGTGAGTTCCCTTTAACTTGAGTCTCTTTAAGGTGGACTGAGACAGATGTAATCCTGATATCCAGTGTTTGATCTGTGTTATTTAGAATTTGAGGCATTTACCGTTCCAGCCTAAACCTTGGGACCATCACTCCTTCTGGCAGCACGCAGTTTTAAAGCCATATTTAATAGTTCACAAAAAATGTCATGTATTTGTTCTACGGTATTTTCCTAAATCATGTCCACTTTAATCATGTGGTACTCAACATTTCACGTGTACCTGGGCGTCCATAAACAAGTGTTTTGTGTTTTCCAGCTCAGATCACTTTTATCCAGGATGTGGGACAGATGCCCCTGAGGCGGTTCTCTTGCAGGTACACGCTCAGTCTGCTCATTTTACAGTTCAGTCAGTCCAGCCAGGTGTTACCGCAGCTGTCCTGTTGACACTGTTTGTTCAACTGGGATAGATTGCTTCCTATCGCTAAATAACTACCGACATTTTCTTGACAAGAAAACTGACGATTTTACTTTATATAAATCTAAAATAAAACAAGAAAAATGTTTGGCAGAACGCAATGATCACAATTAGAAAAAAATAATGACTGTAACATGGAAGGGTAGTCTCTACCAGAGTACTACCAGTCTCTACGACAGGCCTACCAGTTTCTACTAGAGGCCTACTAGTATCTATTAGTGGCCTACTAGTCTCTACTAGAGGTCTACTAGTTTCTAGTAGTGGCCTAATACTAGTCTCTAGTAGCGGTCTACTAGTCTTTACTAGAGGCCTACTAGTCTCTACTAGAGGCCTACTAGTCTCTACTAGAGGCCTACTAGTGTCTACTAGAGGCCTACTAGTGTCTACTAGAGGCCTACTAGTGTCTACTAGAGGCCTACTAGTGTCCACTAGAGGCCTACTAGTCTCTACTAGAGGCCTACTAGTCTCTACTAGAGGCCTACTAGTCTCTACTAGAGGCCTACTAGTCTCTACTAGAGATGTACTAGTGTCTACTAGAGGCCTACTAGTCTCTACTAGAGGCCTACTAGTCTCTACTAGAGGCCTACTAGTCTCTACTAGAGGCCTACTAGTCTCTAGTAGCGGTCTACTAGTCTTTACTAGAGGCCTACTAGTTTCTAGTAGTGGCCTAATACTAGTCTCTAGTAGCGGTCTACTAGTCTTTACTAGAGGCCTACTAGTGTCTACTAGAGGCCTACTAGTCTCTACTAGAGATGTACTAGTGTCTACTAGAGGCCTACTAGTCTCTACTAGAGGCCTACTAGTCTCTACTAGAGGCCTACTAGTCTCTACTAGAGGCCTACTAGTCTCTAGTAGCGGTCTACTAGTCTTTACTAGAGGCCTACTAGTTTCTAGTAGTGGCCTAATACTAGTCTCTAGTAGCGGTCTACTAGTCTTTACTAGAGGCCTACTAGTCTCTACTAGAGGCCTACTAGTGTCTACTAGAGGCCTACTAGTGTCTACTAGAGGCCTACTAGTGTCTACTAGAGGCCTACTAGTGTCTACTAGAGGCCTACTAGTCTCTACTAGAGGCCTACTAGTGTCTACTAGAGGCCTACTAGTGTCTACTAGAGGCCTACTAGTCTCTACTAGAGGCCTACTAGTTTCTAGTAGTGGCCTAATACTAGTCTCTAGTAGCGGTCTACTAGTCTGTACTAGAGGCCTGCTAGTCTCTACTAGAGGCCTACTAGTCTCTACTAGAGGCCTACTAGTGTCTACTAGAGACCTACTAGTCTCTACTAGAGGCCTACTAGTCTCTACTAGAGGCCTACTAGTCTCTACTAGAGGCCTACTAGTCTCTACTAGAGATGTACTAGTGTCTACTAGAGGCCTACTAGTCTCTACTAGAGGCCTACTAGTCTCTACTAGAGGCCTACTAGTTTCTAGTAGTGGCCTAATACTAGTCTCTAGTAGCGGTCTACTAGTCTTTACTAGAGGCCTACTAGTCTCTACTAGAGGCCTACTAGTCTCTACTAGAGGCCTACTAGTGTCTACTAGAGACCTAATAGTGTCTACTAGAGGCCTACTAGTGTCTACTAGAGGCCTACTAGTGTCTACTAGAGGCCTACTAGTCTCTACTAGAGGCCTACTAGTCTCTACTAGAGGCCTACTAGTCTCTACTAGAGGCCTACTAGTCTCTACTAGAGGCCTACTAGTCTCTACTAGAGATGTACTAGTCTCTACTAGAGGCCTACTAGTCTCTACTAGAGGCCTACTAGTCTCTACTACAGGCCTACTAGTCTCTACTAGAGGCCTACTAGTCTCTAGTAGCGGTCTACTAGTCTCTAGTAGCGGTCTACTAGTCTCTAGTAGAGGCCTACTAGTCTCTACTAGAGGCCTACTAGTTTCTAGTAGTGGCCTAATACTAGTCTCTAGTAGCGGTCTACTAGTCTTTACTAGAGGCCTACTAGTGTTTATTAGAGGTCTACTAGTCTCTACTAGAGGCCTACTAGTGTCTACTAGAGGCCTACTAGTGTCTACTAGAGGCCTACTAGTCTCTACTAGAGGCCTACTAGTTTCTAGTAGTGGCCTAATACTAGTCTCTAGTAGCGGTCTACTAGTCTTTACTAGAGGCCTACTAGTCTCTACTAGAGGCCTACTAGTCTCTACTAGAGGCCTACTAGTGTCTACTAGAGACCTACTAGTCTCTACTAGAGGCCTACTAGTCTCTACTAGAGGTCTACTAGACTACTAGAGGCCTACTAGTCTCTACTAGAGGTCTACTAGACTACTAGAGGCCTAGTAGTCTCTACTAGAGGCCTACTAGTCTCTACTAGAGGCCTACTAGTCTCTACTAGAGGCCCACTAGTCTACTAGAGGTCTACTAGTCTTTACTAGAGGCCTACTAGTCTCTACTAGAGGCCTACTAGTTTCTAGTAGTGGCCTAATACTAGTCTCTAGTAGCGGTCTACTAGTCTTTACTAGAGGCCTACTAGTCTCTACTAGAGGCCTACTAGTGTCTACTAGAGGCCTACTAGTCTCTACTAGAGGCCTACTAGTGTCTACTAGAGGCCTACTAGTGTCTACTAGAGGCCTACTAGTGTCTACTAGAGGCCTACTAGTGTCTACTAGAGGCCTACTAGTCTCTACTAGAGGCCTACTAGTCTCTACTAGAGATGTACTAGTGTCTACTAGAGGCCTACTAGTCTCTACTAGAGGCCTACTAGTCTCTACTACAGGCCTACTAGTCTCTACTAGAGGCCTACTAGTCTCTAGTAGCGGTCTACTAGTCTCTAGTAGAGGCCTACTAGTCTCTACTAGAGGCCTACTAGTTTCTAGTAGTGGCCTAATACTAGTCTCTAGTAGCGGTCTACTAGTCTTTACTAGAGGCCTACTAGTGTTTATTTGGGTCTACTAGACTACTAGAGGCCTAGTAGTCTCTACTAGAGGCCTACTAGTCTCTACTAGAGGCCTACTAGTCTCTACTAGAGGCCCACTAGTCTACTAGAGGTCTACTAGTCTCTACTAGAGGCCTACTAGTCTACTAGGGGTCTACTAGTCTCTAGTAGTGGCCTACTAGACTTTACTAGAGGCCTACCAGTCTCTCCTAGAGGCCTACTAGTCTCTAGTAGTGGCCTACTAGACTTTACTAGAGGCCTACTAGTCTCTACTTGAGGCATACCAGTCCCTCCTAGAGGTCTACTAGTCTCCACTAGAAGTGTACTAGTCTCTACTAGCGACCTACTAGTCTCTACTAGAGGTCTACTAGTCTATACCAGTGGCCTACTAGTCTCTACTAGCGACCTACTAGTCTCTACTAGAGGCCTACTAGTCTATACCAGTGGCCTACTAGTCTCTCTCACTGCTCTGGTGTGATCGTGGTCCAGTCTCCTCCTCAGTCCTGCTACGGTGGAACTGCTTCAGATTTTGCTGCATGAAAGTCCTACATGAAGGCTGCCGGCTGATTGTGTGCGGAATGCAGGGAATGAACCTGAACATGTTGTTGAAGCAGGTTCTGGTAAACGTTCACACTGACTCTGTCAAGTCATTCTCTACCAGTTATTCTTTACATTATTAAAGCACCACAGAGTAAATGCTGTCCTACATTCTGACGTCCTACTCCCTGGTGGTTGAGCTGGTAGTTGCAGGAGGAGTGAGGAAAAGTTTAGAATACAAGTGATGTCAAAAGAAAAGCAAACGTCGAGATACGCTCTTCATAAGTGTCAAGAGGAGGTGAAAAAATATCTCCTTTGAGTCAATTTAGGCTCCAGCCCCTTTGCTCCTGCAAGAGATGAGTGCTTATAGAAAATAGAGAAGGGTTTTTATTTTTGTCGTATATCAGGTCTGTGACTTGTGTTCCTGGTACAACTGGTCTCTGAGGATACCGAGAACAGTGGTCCGTTTTATTTCTGATCTGATTCTGAACAATGTTTTGTTGATTCTCTCCTCCACATCTATCTACGAGTCACTCTTGATGCTTGTGGAGATGCTTGCCTCGGTCACATGACTACCTTCTTAAAGGGGCCGCTCCGGCAGCTAAGGCAGAATACATTACCGCTAAAACGAAACTCTGAAGCTACAAGAACCAACAAGAAACAAACGTCTTTAGGAAGTTTCTTTGCACAAAGTAAAAGAGTGAGTGAGGAAACAGAATAAACTACTAGTTAAAAAAAGAGACAGCTGATGAGTACCAGTTTTTATGCTGGTCATAGTGGAACTTCTCTATAATGCATGTAGATCAGTTTAATGTGTAATGTTTTTATGTGTTGTGTGTGTGTGTGTAGATTAAAACTGGAACATCTGACGGACAAAGACTCAGGCCAGATGGAGATAGAAAACGAAGAAGAGGAGAAGAAAGACCAGGCGGACGTTGAGGAGAATCTGTCAGCCAGTCAGACCCAACCCACCGCAACCCATCTGCTATTGGAGGAGGAGGAGCTTACCATCGATCAATACATCAGTGACTAACAAACAGCCGTTGTTGACCCTCCTCCTCATCTCTTGGCGTCAGACTGTTACTTCCGAACGTCCTTGTCTCTCTTCAATCATTGCGTTCCTCTTGCTGTCTCATAACTTTGACTGAAATTTAGAAGAATTTGACTTTCAAACTCATTTCCTGGTAGAACCTGAACTGAACATGATTGTGTTATTGGTCACATGCTCATAATTTAATAAAATGACGGGGATTATAATGGAGAATCTCCCAGACCAACCCTCAGCGATCCAGCTCTACCAGTTCAGACATCAAACGTGTTTGCTTTCAGTTCACGTTCCTGAAGTTTCACTAACTTAACTGTTGGTCTCATTTTCTCATGGAAAGCCGTTCATTATTTCTCATTTTCAGTTTCCTGTGAATAGAAGATAATAGTTACTTTATTGTTTAGGGATAAATTTGAACCTAAACAAGCGTGTCAATTAAAATCTACTAAGGGCTGTTACATTATCTTGTTTTGACTTCCTCACACACCCCTTTGTCTAATATTTGCTCAGCAGTTTGACACACACTCTTTAAAGTCCCCTCTGGGGCTTCACTGCTCCAGTACTTTCAGTTTAAGGGAATCAAATGAAAGACACTTATTCTATTTTAAAGTTTTGACATGAGAAGTATAAAGGTGAGAATTCTGCATTCACCTGTAATTCCGATCCTCTTTAAACGAGTTCTTTCTGAGTTCTTACCGTTCATGTACTCTTAATCTTCATTTGTACTCTCTGAAACAAACGCCCTTTTATTTTGAAGGCGATAACCGGAAGTAGGCGGGGTTAACGCGGTACGTGGAAACCGAGGGCCGCGGACGCGTCAATGGACGACTGAGTTGTTTTATTGGATTCAGAGATAAAAAGTTGAAGAGGAATTCACGTCGTTTCCGTGGAAACCGAGGCTCAGAGGATGATGATGCAGGTAAGGGGAGGAAGGCTGGGAGACGGACCGGAAGCAGTGGAGAACAACTTTCAACCAATACTATGACGTCACTAAATCGATACAGGTGTTATTATTAATGAGTTCTACTCATTACAAAACATGTTAGTCCTTCATATCAATACATGATCATTAACGTAATTATCTACATATCAGTAATAATAGATCTTATTTCTATCACAAATTCTGCTTAATTTGACTTTAAAGGTTATTAATCTAATAACTAATAATGTGTGAGTCCTGTTTCACCTGGACACAGGAGTTCTGAATGACTCCTGCTTTATTTACACATACATTAATCTGTTAGATAATACACGTTATTATGAGTCCAGCTCCACAGCAGTACAGGAGTTATTAATGAATTCCACTTTACATCAAAAAACCAGGTATTACTTTAGGACGGGAGGTTCCACAGAGGTCGCCGGTTCGATTCTTAAAGAGGTTTTTAAAAAAAAAAAGTTCTTATTTGTGTTTCATGTAGCCTTGCAATGAGCTGGCGTCTCATCCAGGGTGTACCCAACCTCTTGCCCATAGCTGGCTTGAATAGGCTCCAGCAAGGCCCATGACCCACAGGGTAGCATTAGCTACACAATACACATTATTAATAAATAACCCTTTTGTTACAGGGAATTGTGTTGTTTTGTTCCCCATAAAGGCTCAAAGTGGTGATGACCTCTGACCACACATTGCTTGTCATCAGAGCCCATTTGGGGGCTCTGATGTTCCATTGCTGTCAGTATTCCTGCCTCCTGATGGTGAAGTCTGACGTGAGACAAATCTGTAGATCCTGAAATTACTGTCTTATCATGTTTGTTATTGTTGTAGCTGTTGGGAGAAGGGGGAGTCCTAGTAGGTCCCATTCATTGGGACCAGGTCCCATTCATTGGTAGGCTGGTTCATTGATTGGTTGGACCGTTCTCTCCCCCATTCTCTTCACCCTCTACACATCGGACTTCAAGCACAACTAGGATACAAGTTGATAATGAGTGTTTCTGTGTAGCGATAGAAGAGCTAAATTAAAAACCCTGTTTCATATTAATAGCAGTCTGTTATTAATATACAATGCTTATTAAATTTATTAATATTAATAAATATGTTTAAAAAATCAATGTCTTCTGATCGTGTTTTAAGTTGAGTAGCCAGAGTAAATGTAAATGGTCTGTGTTGTGTTATGGTGAATGTAATGCTATAAATGATCTGGTACAGATTAATACCTCCAGTGAGACCTGCAGCCCGGTGGACGACATGGTGGACGGTGACCTTGGCGACGGAATGGAAGTCAGAGCAGCATCCAGGTCCACCAGGAAGAAGAGCCAGAGCTTTGCTGGAGCCACAGAGAACCTGCTGCCTGGAACGGAGTGGCTCAAACGCAGCGGCCAGCCTGGGGAGGCGGGCTGGATACCCGTCCTAAAAGTTGTACAGTCACAACAAAAAGCTCGCTGGAAGTTATCGTCCTCAGGTGAGAATGATCTGTTTTTATTACGTACCATAGCTTCTATAACAAAGGACAGAGGACTATGATGGTTTTCTATCCAGACTAAAAAACCTTCTGACATACTTTGACCTGGATGACGTACAGCCGACACAAACACTTCTCTTATAATAAAAAAAAAAATAGATACTAAACTTTAACTTTTGTCATCAGAGAGTTTGAACAGGTACAACCAGGGTCTGAAATGACCTTCTTGGCTCACCGTCCCAGTGGACTGGTAATGAACATATCCACTGGACAAGCATATTTTTTACCAGCTAAAACAACAAAATTGTGTTTTTTTGTGTTCCATATCTTTGTTGAATACAAACATAAAGCAGTGTGTAGAGCAAAGTTCAGTCAAAATTAATTTTAATATATTAATCAATGGCTGTGAAATTCATTTCACAGCCAAGTTCAAGATTAGAGCATGACCTCAGCATGACCTCCGACCTCTACATCTCCAGGACCCTGAAGTGAATGCAAAAGCTTGTAGCTGACTCCTCCCACCTCGGACATTGACCTTTTCAGACTCTCCCCTCCGACAGGCGGCTGTGGTTCATCAGGAACTCATGCCGCAAAAACAAGCCCTCCTCAACAGGGTTAACTCTGACTGTCGACCCGTCTCCATCACCACCACACAACACACATGTTCAGCTCCGATCCACTGATGCTGAAAAAATGGGGAAATGTAGAGTATTTTCTGCACCATAAAGCACACCTAAAAGCCTTTAATTTCGTCAAAAACCAACCATGCACCTTATAAACCAGTGGACCTTTTAAAATAGGCCATTCATTCAAGGTACGCCTTATAATCCAGTGTGACTTACAGTGTGGAAAATACTGTAAATGTTGTTTTCCACACACATTTTTTTAAAAACATATTTTCACCCGCAATTGTGTGTCTGAAGCTAGTGGTTGTCATCACACACACTGGCACACAGATGTTTTGTATGACTTCTGTTTCTTGTTTGTGGCTCAGCAGAGTCGCTGGTTGATCTGTCAAAAGATGACCTGAAGGGGAGGCTGCAGGAGGCAGCAGAGGTACTGAACCCTTCAGCTGATAGAACTGAACATCCGCAGCCCTGTCAGGCTAACAGGTTGATGTTCTTTGTTCAACAAGGTGATCGACGCGTTGTGCTGTGACCTGGAGGTCACACATCGTTACCTCGAAGGCAAATACGAAGCTCTGAAGATCCTACAAGGAAAGGTAGAGCGATGACGACTCCTGAGTCCTGAATGAGAAGATGTTTTCAATAAGATTCATCAGGAAGAGTTTCTGTTCAGGATGAATCAGAATAACAAAGATATAACAAAAGAAACTAAATGACAGTTGGTCAATGTTGACTCCCTAAATTAATCAGGAGAGAAAGTTTCAACAGAAATGTCAGTTCACCCCCATGTATGTAAATGACAAAAACTGTGATCATAAGGTAGTTTATTTCTCTTCTCCATGTAGGCCATCCTTGACAAAGCCACGAGTCACACTAAAATTCTGCTGCAGAAAAGTGAGGAGAGGGTCAGAGCTCTGGAGAAGGTGAGTGGGTCTGCAGTCTACACGTCTTTAAGTTCATTACTAGTTCATGCAAACGCTGACCAGTTTTATGTTTTATTGTTTTGCATTGATTTTCTACACCTCATCATCATGGTCGCACCAAATCAACTAAATTTACAGTAATCCCTCGTTACTTAGTGTTAATGCGGTCCAGGAACCACCAGTTACTATTTATTTATTATTTAAATTTTATTTAGGTAAATGTTTATGAACCCCCCCATACTGATATTAAACACCTTCTATCTGTATTACCTTTAAAACACTCTGATAGACTGTTTAAAGCACTTCTGTGTCTCACAGTTTGGACATTAACTTTGTTCAAAACATTTTCATCAAAGTTAAAATGGGCTGAATTACTGCATTGTGGGAAATGTAGTTTTGGTCAAAGCACACTCTTGACCTATTTATCTTTAGACACTCTGACCTTTTATGCTCTCGCGGGCCACATAAAATGATGTGAAGGGCCACATTTGGCCCCCGGGCCTCAAGTTTGACACAATAGCATACACACAATGTAACACACACACAGATCAAACTATATAAATGTGTGTGAATTGTTCCCCAGGAGGTGAACAGCCTGCAGTGGGAACTCAGCTTTAACCAGGTCCAGATGAAGAGGTCTCAGCAGTCGCTGGAGCAGAAATACAACCGGTTGGATTCAGGCCACGTTCACTCATCTTTATTTGTTGTTAGTGTAATTTCATCTGTTGTTGTTGTAATCAGGATTTTGAATGAGAACAAGACTCTGGCTGATAATCTGGACGACAGAGAGACGGAGCTCCAGCAGCTACGAGCAGAGAATTCTGGTAAATAAATAATTGTCTGAACGTACTATGTAGTGTACTTTTATTGGAGTAATTTTATGAGTATGAACATTGATCTCAGTAACAAATCCGGTACCCAATAATATTAACTGTATCTGTGCGCTGGAATCTGCTTAAATCGTTACTTAAGGTCTATTTATTAACTTTTTTTCTAGAACAAAATCCTCTCAGGTCTTTATGAAAAAATTGAATTTACTAATAAATAATCAGAATAAATGTTCATATATTTGCAGCTCTAAATCAACAGTACCTGGAGCTTCTGTCCATGTTGAATGTGAAGGAGCAGAGAGTGTACCAAGGAACCAAACCCCAATACCATCCAGAGAAAGATGCAAGTGTTCTTGAGGTGAGGAAGAGCAGAGACATCTGTCTACACTGAAACTGAACCTACGCTGAAGTAGCATAACGTCTCTGTATGTGCAGAATTTAGTTTTACGTGAAAAGTCAGGATTTAAACACAGATGAGATATATGGAGGAGTTACTGATCTCTCTTTTCTAGCTGGCGGTCATGGGCGCCTGCCGGTGTGTTGGTGTTGCTGAGGCGTGTCCCTGCAGTAGGACCGCTGCTGCCAGCAGGAAGCAGCTCGCCCAGCTACGACAGGAGGTAACATAGGTCCAGTTATAACCAGTTATAACAGGACATAAACCAGGCCTGTGCTCATTCAGATGAAGTCACACTAGGTAGGGAAGAGGTTAAACCAGGTCTAAGTTCATTCAAATAGAAACAGTGGTAGACCAGCCTGAAGCACATCCAGCTTCAACATGTGGACTGAGGACCTCAAGCTGCAACAGCGCAGGCTGCCCCCCCCCCCACAGTAGAGGCCCCCATAAGTTGACGCATTAGAGCTGACTGAAGTAGTACAGATGGCTCTGACATTATTGTCCAGAGCCATCTTTCAGGAGCCGTTATAGAGACAGTCAGACAGACTGTCCTACCTCTGACATCTGCTTTAGATCAACATGGACTCCAAGATACTCTATTTTGGGGCAGAAGGGGCATTTAGAATATCCTGACTGGTATAACTGCTGCACCACGATTGTGGGTTTTAGAAGCGGGAGGTCCAGACCCTCTGAACGTCCAGGAGAATGAGGGGGAGGTCATCTCCAAAGACAGACCCCTGGTGGTCCATTGGTCTACATATCTAACCTGTCAGGATTCCTGTCACCAGAGAGAACATCAATCAAAACACAAGACACTCTAGTTCTGGTTCTTTCCAAAAAATGCACTGACATAAAAAAATACTCAGAGACCAAAGTATTTCTTCAACACAGTTTTACTTGTCGACAAGTAACAGAAGAAAGTTCCCGTAACAGGAAACGGCATGATTTAAGGGAGAGGAGCACGGTGCTCCTTACAACATTGATTTCTCGTGTGACAGTTAACAGATAGCAGAAGAGGAACTGTTAGTGCCTACCAGTAATTAGGGCATGAATCAATCAGAGCGTCTTCATCTGTATCAGTTAGAAAAACTTTCCACTGAGACCTTTTTATTCTCTCGCCGCTCCTACCATCCTGAGAATACACTGAAACAGTTGTTATCATGTGATTAAAGGCATGACATATATTTACATATCAACATAACCCTTAAACCTTTCAGTCAAAGATGTTCCCAGACCAAAACGAGCTAAACCAAGTCTCAGCCCAGTAGATGTATGGATTGATGGAAATGTGTACACACGTGTGTGTGTGTGTGTGTGTTTTCCAGCTGGATGCTCAGTGCTCCAGGAGAGAGGAGGCGCTGATGGTTGCAGACGCGTTTCGCATCGCCTTCGAGCAGCAGCTGAGGAAACGAAGCGACCACTTCCTGCTGCTGGCGGAGAACAACATCCTGAAGTCCCATCACGACAAAGCTGAAGGTAAGGTCTCCGTTTAGCTCAGTCTGCTGGGGTGTGTGGTCCAGGATCCCGAGTGCAGCTGCATGTAACTGTAAAACTATGTGTCAGCTCACCTCCCGCTCACTGCCGAGGCGCCGTTGAGCAAGGCACCGCCCCCCTCTGCAAGCTGCTAGGAATAATTGCACGCCTACAGGCCCCTAGTGTGTTGTGTTTCAGGGGCCTGTACACAACTTTGTGTGTGCTTTGACTAACACATACACTGTATGTGAATACTGTGAGTATAAAGATAATTTCCCCACTGGGGATTAATAAAGTGAATTTAATCTTTAATCTTTATTAACTAACTAGGTTTTGAACGAACTAGCTTTTTTATTTTTTATTATTGCATTTATTCTTTTTTTCTTCTTCGATCGGGTTTTGTTAGTGGAGCTTGTTTTACTAACTTTCTTCTTGAATTCATACCCAAACTAAAAACTACTTGATGATCCTACAGCTGGACTCTAAGGCACACCTTCAACGAATGGTGTATTTTAAAACAGTTTTTCATATACAAGCAAACCTTGGTTTTTGAACGCTTTAGACATCGAACAAATCGGAATTTTACCAAAAAATTCAGGATTTTTTTGTCTCAGAAGTCAAACAAAATTTGGAAGTCCAACTCGAAACAAACGCAGTCACATCCATCCTCCTCCTCCTCTTCACGTATGCGAACTGCTCACCACCACAAAAGTAACAATTCTTATCTTTATTGTTCTTATGCTTTAACTGTAATGTGCTTTTTATTTCAGTTTACTGTATTCAATAATTTTTCACTTCATTTGGGTTCCATTGCCTACGGTATGAGTTACGGTACCGTAAACTTCTGTCCTAAAGACGACGGTAACTCGTACTTGAGAAAGTTATTTGGAATTCGAACAAATCTCTATTCGAACAGCCTTCAGGAACGAGTTGTGGTCGGAAACCGAGGTTTGCCTGTATAAGGCGCACTGTCGTTTTCTGAGAAAACTAAAGGCTTTTAGCTGCGCCTTATAGTGCAGAAAATACTGTAATTAGGGTTTCCTTCAATTAGCGCTAATGCTAATCTGGTCTAAAAACATGGATCCTTATGAATCCTTACAGACGTGTGGTTTCCTTCCAGGCGCTAACAGGAGTCCTCTCATCAGTGTCAGCCAGAAGCTGAGAGGGTTGCTACCCTCCAGTCTGGATGGGAAAACTCCTGACGACCTGTTGGCGACCCTCTACAGGCTGCTGGACCTGGTTAGTAACAACACTCACTGACATCTGCGAGATGCTCTTATTCTGAAAGGTTTCTCAGTCTCCGTGTTTCCTGTCCTGCAGTTGAATGACAAAGAGGAGGCCTTGGCGCACCAGAGGAAGGTTAGCATCATGTTAGCCCACAGCGCTGAGGAGCTGCAGAGGAAGTTACATCAGGATGCACATGTGGGGCCCCCAGACCCGCCTCAGTCCAGGACCCCATCAGATCCCCCCCAGACGCCCCCAGAGAACCAAAGCCAGCCTCAAACACCAGATCCATCTGAGTCCAGTAACAAATGTCATCGGTGTTCCACGGACAACGTCTGCAGGAAGGACGAGCACCAGGTCTGAACAAACGTCTCACCGACCGGCTTCACGGTTTGTGTTAGGACGGAAATCCAGCTGTTTCTGATACAGATAGAGTTTTGGTTTAAAGGAGAAAAAACTTTACAGAAGAAAAATAAATAATCCAGACAGAAAAGACAGACATTATTACCTTCTTTCAATCACAAGATACTTTAGTATCCTGTATTCGAACGAAGGTAATCATGTCTGAAGTCAATAAAATGCTTGAGACTCTTTGAGATTGACAGACTGTCCTGAACACTGGTAAGCACATCTATTTATTATTTGAAGTGTATGTTTAAGTTACATTTTGTATCTTATTGATGACTTATTGATGACTAATGTTACTGTAATCCTGCTGTGGTAGATTGATGTGGTATGTCACCTTTCTTGTCCAACTAAAACTGTTTACGGCAGAAACCAGCGTTCAGCTCTTCACTCGCACACCGTTCACACACCGCTCACACACTGTTCATACACTGTTCACACACTGTTCACACACCGTTCACACACTGTTCACACACCGTTCACACACTGATGGACCGTTCACACTGCATGGAGCCCTCCGTTCATAGACGACTGTTCTACCTCCGTGGCTAAACACTGAACTACGACCACGAACAGCAACTAAAAATGTCAGATACATTTGGATTACAGACATGGGTTGAGGACGAGGGTGTTTTCCTACTTTTTGACACTTTTATGGGAGAAATAAAATTTACAATATAGCTTTGTTCATGAAGAGAAGTCTTTATAATAATCCTTTAGTGTTTTTTGTTATTTTTTAAATAAATAAAAATCAGTACATAATTGTGTGTATGTTTCTAACAGTTCAGCCCAGATCCAGGGAGCAGGGTTGACTAACTGGACATCTGAAAGTTCTAATTAAAGATCCTCGGTGTAAGAAAATGCAAACATTTTTATGCTTCAGCTAAATGGGGTGAACTGGGGTATCCTGTGTGTTGCCTCAAGAACTGTGGGACAAAATGAAATGAACTCAACACACGTCACAAGGGTGTGTGTCTCTACATCTCATAACAAGCTGTCTCTACAGGTTGAACTCTCATTTTGAATTTTATTTTTTTTACTCACATTCACTTGAGACAGAACAACTTGTGGGGGGTCTGGGACCACAGATACCCCCGCAGTTTTATAAAAAAGGAAATAGTAATATGTGTGTAGCTCCATGTTTATGAATGCTTTTGTAATTTGGTTGAAATTAACCAGAAAACCATTTTTACTCATAATGTTGTCAGAAGGACAATGACCAGCAGGGGGCAGTGTTTGTCTGCTTCTCACATGTCCGCCTCAAATCAGAAGGGTTGCTCTCAGTGTGTGTGTGTGTGTGTGTGTGTGTGTGTGTGTGTGTGTGTGTGTGTGTGTGTGTGTGTGTGTGTGTGTTGTGTGTCCTTTCCACCATGGAGACATACAAATGCCTGCTTGTGTCGTCACAGAACAGCCACTACAGATGCTTCGTGATAATATTCAGGGATTGGATCATGTGGTCAGTGTTGCTCCCTGCTCTACCACAGGAGAAAGGTCAACATAGAAGGTCTTTTAATGTCGAACTGTGACTGACCAATGCTGTCCTTGACATTGGGATGCCAGATCACATCCTTTACCACAGCAGGTGAGAGTAGGAACGTAGATTGACCGGTAAATCCAGAGCTTTGTCTTACGACTCAGCTCCTTCTTCACCACGACAGACCTACAATGACTGCATCACTGCAGAAGCTGCACCGATCCGTCTGTCAATCTCACGTTCCATCCTTCCCTCACTCGTGAACAAGACCCCAAGATACTTAAACTCCTCCACTTGGGGCAAAGACTCTCCACCGACCTGAAGAGGGCACACCACCCTTTTCCGTTCTAGAACCATGGTCTCGGATTTAGAGGTGCTGATCCTCATCCCATGTGCGTCACACTCAGCTGCAAACCGTCCCAGTGCACGCTGAAGGTCCGGGTTTGGTGAGGGCCAACAGGACAACATCGTCTGCAAAAAGCAGAGATGAAATCCTTTGGTTCCCAAACTGGACTCCCTCCGGATCCTGGCTGCACCTAGAAATTCTGTCCATAAAGATTATGAACAGAACCGGTGATGGAGGACAGCCCTGAAGTCCAACATGCACCAGGAACAGGTCTGACTTACTGCCGGCAATGCGAACCAAGCTCTGGCCTCGGTCACACAAGGACCGGACAGCCTTAGGCAAAGGGTCCCGGACCCCATACTCCCAAAGCACTCCCCACAAGATACCACAAGGGACACGATCAAATGCCTTCTCCAGATCCACAAAGCACATGTGGACTGGTTGGGCAAACTCCCATGAACCCTCGAGCACTGGATGGAGAGTGTAGAGCTGGTCCAGTGTTCCACGACCGGGACGAAAACCGCATTGTTCCTCCTGAATCCGCAGTTCGACTATCGGTCTAATCCTCCTCTCCAGTACCCTCTGAACAGACTTTCCCCGGGAGGCTGAGGAGTATGATCCCCCTATAGTTGGAACACACCCTCTGGTCCCCCTTTTTGAAAATAGGGACCACCGCCCCGGTCTGACAGAGGTACTGTCCCCAACTGCCATGCGATGTTACAGAGACGTGTCAACCATGACAGTCAAAAAAGCTTACAAGGAAAGCTTGTAAGCAGGTCCCAGACAGGTTATCTGTTCTTAGTCCAGAGACTTGAGGTACTCAGGGTGAATCTCATCCACCAAGGAGTTTGGCAACCACCTTGGTGACTTCAGCTTTGGTGATGGACGAGTCCACCCTTGAGACCTCAGGCTCTGATAGTTGTTGTTTTTTTCAAGGAAAACTTTTGGGGTTCCCCTGATAATTTAATTAGAATCAGCATCTCAAAATGATAAAAGTTCCTGCAGTGGAAAAGAGGCTATTGTTTAATTTACTTTATCTATGTAATATTGGGGGAAGTATTCACAATCCTGGTTACTGCAGCCTTTATTAGTTCCACTACTGCTATTGTTGGAACCAATGTTATTAACAATGGTCTTTACTACTACTTTAATACTACTGCTAATAGCATGTGTTACAATTAATATTATTCTCATAGTACTACTGGGATTTTCAGCTGCCAGCTGTTCCATCAACAGATTTCATCAGTCACCTTTAGTGCTCTCCTCCCTCCTCCTCCCTCATGTCTTGCTTCTACCACCAGTACTACCGTTAAATAGTAGAATCTCACTCATTCAGCTGGTAATACCTCATTGCATTGGTAGTATTAATACTGAGGCTCACACAATGACTCAGAGACACAACCCAGTCCTCTAAATGCCTGTAATGACTGATGACTGTTGCTTCAAGTCTGACTCTCATGGATTGGAGGTCACCCCAAGTGTTAAAGTCAACAACTGTGTGAAGCTAATGGGGCAGATGTGGGCAGTAGCTCCAGTGATGTCATTCACTTCCTGGAACCAGTGCAGGAATCAGAACAAGCTGATTATAGGAATCTGCTCATTTCATTTGTGACCTGTAGGGACAGACGTTTGTCTGACATCGCTGCTGTCCTCTGTCCTTGTCCTTAGGTTTAAAGTTTTATTCCCTAACTGGACTGTGTAGCTAAAATAATAATAATAAAACTAATTTGGTGAATATATGCTGAATGAGCTGTGCTGTTCATCTCATCAACTTTATAAATATTACTTGTTAAAATATATATTGACCTACTGGAGTGATACCAACCTTACATTTTAAACACCACATGTTTATTAAATTTGTTTTATCAATGGCTGTATTGGTTTGCATTAACTTTATCCTTTATCATGACATCAGTTGAATGACTTCTGTCATGTTCTTTGTTTCAAATGACATTTCCCATGGATGTCGCACACAGACTTGAACCAGGTCTGTGGGTCACGGCCCTCCTTTCCTCCTCCACTCAACTAGCAAGAACAAAAGTAGCCTGACAGAGATGCGGACTGAAAACAGGCTTATTTTTTTGGGCGTCCTGCAACCCCAGGGCATTTTATCTGGAGCAGCTCTTTCCTCCAGGACTTTCATCTTTCGCATTTGGAAAATATCGACACTCCCTGGGCTCTCAACCCCAAAGCGATTGATCGGACCTGAAGCTACGAGGCTGGATACTGACCCGAGCTGTTTGAGTGATTAATTAAAAAGAAAATGGTTTTTAGTATGGATGGATGGAGACTGTTAGCAGCACTGAGAGAGAGGGGGTTGAGGCAGTACACACACACACACACACACACGCACACACACACACACACACACATTAACCCAAAATGCACTGCTGAGTTGTGACACATCCCCGCTCCAGGGCTGCTGGCTTTACGAGCCATTATTCCTGCTGGCCTGGATCTAGTTGGTGCATTATGTTCCATGTCATCCATGATTAGGGGGGCAGTGACTGACATCTATTGAAGAAGCCAGTGCTCCATGACACCACATGGCTTCAGGGCCACCCTGGCACGCTTCAGCTATAATGCAGCTATACGCTCGTTGTGTTTCCAGGCCGCCCTTATCTCTCACTTGTACATCCAATTTAGCCCATGTCTGCAGTAATCAGGGGACCTCCAGCCATCGCCGCGGCCACCGCGCTCTGCGGTCCAGTCCACATGACCTCCATCAACTTTGTTTTCAGGACAGCGTGGACTTTGTGGGCAATGTCTGAAGTGCTGTTTAGCAATCAAATCAGAATACTTTATTGATCCCTGAGAGGGAATTTGGAGACTTAAACATCAACTTGAATTGCGATGAGCAGAACATAGATACCCACTAAGACCCAGAAAGTCTGTTTGCATTAAAAAGATGTTCCACTAAGACATATGTACTGTCTGGCAATGTTAAAAAAAACAATGACATGGCTCCACCCCTTTTCCAACCCTATTTAAATTTGAAATTATTTGTATTATTTGTATTTATTTATTTTTATGATATAGCCCAGCCTTCAACACATTTACACCACCATGTGTTTCATGTGTAACGGACATAAAGAGGTAAAAAAAACCCCCAACATTTTAGATTCTTCATGTCAGGAGAAAGAAAACCTCCTGGGACCATACCTTGATCTGTCCCGATCCATTCCATGACTTCCTGGAATCTTTTTTCCTACATGCCCTCTTCTTTCACGTTTATCGAAAGTTACGCTGTTAGTTCAGAGTGACCCTGATAATAGACAGAAAAATATAAAGCACACAACAAATAACTAAACAGTGGCCCTAATACAGAGGTTTAAGTGACAATTATATCGCATGATAAAACAAATATTTTAACAGTAATCAATTTCTAGCAGTACTCTCATCAGAATGGTTTTCATACTAAACATGCAACATGCTATTGTTGCAGCAATCCCCCCCCAACTAGGCTGTTCTCATTATGTTTCAGTCTAAACAGATTGTAAATGTGATGACAGAGGTTAATAATGGCATTCAGTCTAGTCTGTAGTTGTTTAGTGGGGGTCAATATATTGACCTCTGTGGACGTGGGGCATAACACAACCCCAATGAATAATCTGTGCAGCCTTGATGTTCCATTAAATGATCGATTCAACTGGTCTGGAGGTTGTGTGGATGAAGGTGTGTGGGGGGAGGGGCTGCTCAGGGACTATGAAAAGCTCAGTATCTGTTAGTTCATTGGAAGAATGATTAATAAATCAATGTGAGCTGGAGAGTGGCTCAGTGAATCCGCAGAGTCCTGACGCCTCTTCTCAAGAGTGACAAGTGGCTACACGATGGGGGGAGAAAACATTCCATGAAACCCCCCTGATCATCCAGGTTGGGTTATGACTATAAATATGAATGTAAACAGCAAAGTGAATCCAGGTATTTGTGACACACGGATAATGTAATGTCATGTTCCTGTAGTGTTAGTTACTGCGCCACCATGCTGTCCACATCACATTCAATTCAATTCAACATCACTTCCCTTTGTATAAGGTTTAAAGCAACGTGATCTTAGTAGAATCTGCCAAATAAAGTGAAGAAGGGTAACTAAGAAGGGGATTTGTGGGGCTTGACCATCTACAGACTACAGTTGAACAGTAACACAGCCTGACTTTCTGGTCCCCAACTCAGCGCCTGCATCAAATGGTCTGACTATAACCATAAAGACACTGACTCTAGCTGGACTATCTGACTCTCTCTCTGTCTCTCTTTCTCTTACCCTGTCCTTATCTTCATCTTATCTCTTTTCCACCCAGCTGGTCAAGGCGGATAGCCGCCCGAAAGAGTCTGGGTCCTGCCCGGAGTTTCTTCCTCAACGAGGGAGTTTTTCCCTGCCACTGTCTCTTATGCTCTGGGGGGTTCAGTTGGGTTTCTCTGTCTGTTAAAGCACTTTGAAATGTCTGTTGCCATGATTAAGCACTATATAAATAAACCTTGATTGATTGATTGATTGATTGATTGATGTGAACTCACAGACATCACCAGACTGATTTTGTGCAATGACAATAAAGTTGAAGGTAATTCAATGTTAAAAATGAATTCCTCCTCAGAGACTGCTATGGCCAGTTACCATTTAATCACAGGCTGATCCAATGACAACTCATCATATGAGTCAGTAGTGTTCATTGTCCCAGTACTACACCATACATAAGGGATGTAGCTGAGGATTTCATCTCAGTATGTATCAGCATATTCATATTCATATCTTATACAGGGAGGTCTATATAAGACATGAATGTGAATATGCGTCACCAGATCACTGACCCACCTCCAATCTGCTCCTGGTAGGCGATAAAAATAACGACCAACAGTGTCTCGAGACTCTTTCATGCTCAGTATGAACCTGTTCTCCACTGTGAAGACAGAAGGGCACCAATGAGAACTTCCCAATTCTAGGGTTCTTTATTAAATACTAAACAGGTCACGCAGTGTTTGGTTGTGAGCACAGGTGTCAAAGGTAGAGAATTCAGAGCACTTAGACCACCAACGGTCCAGTCATTGGACAAGCTTCTCTACTCCTTGAGCCACAGCTGTTCCACCGACAAGTTACATACACTGTCTGATTCTGATTGTAAGATATGATGGGCAAAGATACTTTTCACCAAACATACACATCTATGCACCAGGAATGTGCACCCCTGTCACAGTCATCTGCATACATTGCACATAACCTTCATGAACAAATTAATCATATTGACGAATCAAATTGCATTTCACTGCTTGACTCAGTTTTGTCCTAGTAATTCTCATCTCTTGTCAACTCTGTGTGTGTGTTTTGGGCGTGGCTCTAATCGGCCTAAATACATATATTGATGATCACAGAGACCCACAAAGCCAGGTCTCTATGACCTACACACACACACTTGCACAATGACCTACACACCCGCATTCACAAGTTCACACACCTGCTTTCATGCTCACACAGTGTCAGCTACATTGTTTAATGCTCTAACATGGTTTTATGTGGTCATTGTGTTGTAAGTGGGTGGAATCTCCCTTAACATGTCCTGCTGTTAATGAAACACAAGCAAACATGGTGAAGCAGGGATTTTTGAGTCGGCTCTTTGTTCATTACCAAATTAAACCAAATAAACTATCCTCTTTTTCAAGACATGTTGCAGGTCAGTCTTTAACCAACAGGGGGCAGTAGCACCCCACACCTAACGAGAGCTTGAGTTGAGTGAAGTCTTTCTTGAGTGAAGGTATAGAGAGATGGCTGCCATGTGTTTTCCGTCTGATGTATCTGAGTATGTTTGAGTGAATTCCAAACATATTCCTGGGAGATGTCTTTCTTCTGAACGTCCTTCTCCATGTAAGGAAAGGATGGGGTGAATCCTCCGTGTGGAAACGTCGAAGGTAATGGAGGGGAATAGTTCAAACACACACACACACACATACACACACTTGTGATGACATAAACAATCAGATGCAGCACAAAACAATGGCACCAAGATCGGAAAGATGTCAGTCTTGATTTGATTTGTGATTTAGCGCAATCTCAAAAAAGTACAACTACAAACTGTTTTTCAGTGTGAGCCAAGTCGTCACGGCAACACAAATTCATGTCAGTATGAATTTTTACTGAATTTTACAATGTTTAAAGAGAGACACTGGATTTGATTTAACAATAACGTCAGACGTTACATCTCACTGGACTGTTCACATCTCGTCTTTGCGCTCCACTACAAAAATGACTCCACATTATAATTGTACTATATTTTCACTTCATACCGATATAAATATATTTCCCTTCTGTGACACGGTCTGTGATCTTTCTTCACGGTCATTTCCTGTTCTCTTCCTTGATATTTGCAACATTTGCTGCTGTGAATTTCCTAGCAGTAATTGATGTAGTTGTATATACGTAGTGTATATAAGACCCCCTCACTCCTCAATGGGGGTGTTTGTGTCCTCATCAACCTTGGGTTCTCTACCAGAAGCCTGTGAGTTTCAAGATTCTACAGTATTGAAGGTGTTCCTATAGGAATCCACTCTTCTGGACTGAGGCTTCACATCGTGTTCCCGGAATTTGCTAGAGCCACTGTCCTAGTTTGGGGGTCACTGCCCTGTGTTCACCCACTCCCACAGGGGCCACTAGGATTACTTGTATAGTAGCATATATCTCCTTTTTCCATGCATGTCGTGTTTCACCATTTCTCATCAGACTGCCCTGGTTCCCTAGCAACTGACACGGATCTTGTTGACCCAGGCTATGTCCGAATCATTATGCTTGAGCAAATACACACACACACACACACACACACACACACACACACACACACACACCCAACTCACTTACACAGACAGACGTATCGTTGGTAACACTTCGACATCCATCCAAAATACACCCAAGACAACTCAACAGACTGACCAACACTAACTCAGTCATCTCCATTTCTCCACCTTGATCTTGCCCCTTCACCCCTCCATCTCCCTTTCAGTTTTACCCCACATCCCCAAACTATCTGCACAAATACACATCTGCAATGATATACTCCACCTGCTTTGTGGATTTCACCCAGTCTTCTGTTACTGAGGACTTTCTCTCTGGTATCTCCTCACTCAGCCTCAGCGTCATTAAACTCCTCCTTCTGCTCTGGCTCTGTTCCTGTATCCCGTAAACAGGCCTCTCTCACCCCCATTCTCAAAAAAACCTGGATTAGACTCTGACATTATGCTGTAATTGCTCATGTGTGCACTAAAGCCCCCCAGCAGCCCCTGGGAGGTTCTTTCCAGCACCTATCCTGAGGACTCCAGAAACGGTGGGTACTCTGAACTGTTTGACGGATATCCACAGACAGTAGTCAGAACTCATTCCCTGACCTGAACGTGCAAGGAAACAAACCCCTGTCGTCTACTGGGTAAACTCTAAACAGAGAGCCAGGGAGCCGAGAGTAAGCCCATATCTTCTCAACCAGTGCAACTTCAGCAAATTAGAGGGTCCAGCCCCCATCAAGACACCTGGTTCTGGAACAAGAGGTGATATTTACTATATCTAGTTATTACTTTTCAACCTTCCACACAAGCTTGGGCTCCTTACCAAGCAGAGAGGTGACGTTCCATGTGCCTGTAGTGAGACTCTGCAACTGGGTATTGGACCCTCCAAGCCGGTGTATCAGACCCCTGTGGCTCCTCCTGTGGGTGGAGGGCTCATGGAAGGATATACCCATGTCCGTGTTTTGGAATGAACCTGACCGGGCCCCATGGTTAGGGGCCTGGCCACCAGGCTCTCACTGTCAGGCCCCACCCCTGGTCTTGGATCCAGGGTGGGGCACCGGTATATCACCGGGTTGGGATAGAGTCAGTTCTATCATAGATGTTTTTAAACCACACTTTGTCTGGTCCTTCACCTAGAACCTCTCTGTCATGTGAGACCCTACCAGGGGCAAATTGGTCCAGACCTCTCCTTTTGTTCACTACCAGATTGTTTTCTACTCTTCCCACTCTTCAAGTTTGTTGAACTTTTTGAGATTTTGTGTTTCCTGGAGTATGCTTGTCTTATTGAAATTATGAATGTGAGCTTCTCCTCTGGTGTTCTGCATAAGGGTAATCTCCGTTGTGAGATTAATAAAGTACTTGTTTTTCTTCTTCTTCTAACCCTCCCCTAACAACAGTGGCTATATGTTGTCAACCTCAGCAAACTGTCTCATGGGATGCTGATACATCATATGCTACAACAGTTCTTGGGCAGTCTGTTAGGCCAGCTGCAACAGGATCAAGTTTAACATTGAGTTCTGCTACAGGTCTCACCATGATCCTACAAGAGAGCAAATGTCATACATCCTATTGTATTGTCAACAATCTGTACAAATGGTTTAGTCAAGTAAGGTGAAGCATGTTTCAAGTTGATAAATGTTTCTTCAGCTTCGTTAGTGCATGTCAGTTTGTCTTTGGATTGCAATCCTGTTTTTGCACAAATGCTATCTGACTGTAAAGAGTTGATGTGAGGAGAATCAACAGATAACCCAAATATTTCTGTAAAGAGGTTACTGTACTGTAATGTCTCCCCCCCTAAATCTTTGACATGATTGTAAAATAGTTATTACAAAAGGACCACGTAGAATTTGATGGAAGTGCCCCCCCCCCACCTCTCGCCGGCAAGTCAGCTGGGCTAGGCTCCAATAACCCAGCTGTTGTTGTCTGTAGAGATTCAAGGGATGCTGTTGCTAGTAATAGCTTATGTGATATTTTCGTAACCAAAGCTTAATGGGTGACATGAATCTTGAATGTGACGGGTCCAAGTTGGACTGGAGGTATGGGGTGTACAGGGTGAGGAAGCGAGATAAGATGGTGCACAGGTGTGCCCTGTGGCACACCTGTGCAGCTGGTCACTGTCTCTGATATACAGTACAGTCATTCAGCCTGATGTACGGAGGCCGGTTTGTGATGTAATCAGTGATGTAGCTGACATGGTGGGTGTCAACCTGCATCCTGGTCAGGTTGGATACTGTTAAAGGTACTGGAGAAGTCAGAGAGGATTCTCAAGGTGAGTGAGGGCTTGATGGAAGAGATAGATAGTGGCGTCCTTGACTCTCCCTGTCTCCCTGTAAGGGAGTCCTTAGCATGTGCACTTGAGTTGGAAAGAGTGGATCATCAGCTGCTCCAATGTCTTCATTTGGTGCGATGTGAGTGTCACTGGTCTAAAGTCATTTTGCCCAAAGTGGGGACTTCTGGTTACAGACAGGGATGACATACCTAGTCCAGGCTCAATGCTTTCCTAGAGTATGCTTAGTTCTTTACTGACCCATGTTCATGATAAAACAGGAGATCCAGGTTCCTTAGAGGGGGGAGGCAGTGAAGGAGAGGGGAAGGAGGAGGACCAAAATGATGTGGAAGAGAGGGGGGAGAGCATAGACTGTCAAACCTGTTAAAGGGGCTATTGAACTAGTTTTCTTCTTCCCTGTCCCCCTCTGATGCGCAGACACTGGTTATGTAGGTCTTAATGTCATTTGTTAGATCCCCAACTTTATTCTGTGTCCCAGTCAGAGAAAATAAAGGAAAACTGGATCAGCGCTCCTCCAAAGGGTTCAGCCCTCTACAAAGAACTATGAAAGCTAGTCTCTCCTTTTCTTAATAATCCCCCTTTTTCTTGGCAGAGATGAAGTTCATCTTATGGTATTATTTTAATTATTACGCAACAGCAGGCCTCTGTCAGTCCATTATAGCAGAAACTGTTTTTTGCTGTTGAATATTCCTTCTGTGAGACTCTAATGTCACCATCTCTGTCGCAAATAATCCATTCTCAAAAGAGAGTTTCTTGATGTGGTCACTCATAAAATCCAAATAAGACCTAATTTCTTTGTTCCTGTAGCTTCTTTTACAAGTGAACTTTCTCTTTCACACAGAACATGTATTTCCTTAAAACTTACATAAAGTGTCTACTTTAACATTATTTTTATTCTTGATTATTCCTTATAAGCTCAATGTTGAGTGAATGGATTTGTTTTCTTGGCACCATCCAGCCCTCTCCTCCAGTTTCCTGCAGTAGAGCTCATTCACCTCTATCAGTGTTTGTATTAGCTCCCTCTCTGTCTTTTCATGCATATTCCTTATTTATGCAATCACATAATCAATCTAGTCATCTAATTGTGATGCAGATACTTGTTTGTTCAATCATGGAATCATTTAATATACATGACAAATATGCTTTAAGATTTATTCACTAGTATAGTGGAGTAAGGTCACATAAACCTATGGTTCTGCATATTCTCCTATGTGTTTAACACTGAATGTTCTGTTTTTAATGCATTCAAGGTCTGGGTGATTAAAATATGAGTCTGGAATGTCAGAGTGTTCAGACCAAATATCAGAAATCATGCAGTAAATAGTCTAAACATGGCGGGTCAGTCTAAGTTGTCTGTAGGAGGAAAGATTTAGGTGAAAATTATCTCCCAGAAACACTAGAAGTTAGTCTAGATTAGACTCTTGGTTGTTTGATGATTGATCAGACGTGATGCCACTGAATGAACCCTCTGGATTATGTGTCATTTCATTATGTCTGTTCAATACATCTTGAGAATTGCTGAAATCTGACGTCTTTGTCCTGTGTTTTTTAAATCAACAATCACGCTGTCTGGGGATCTGAAGACTGGACGGCTCTGATCTGCTCAACCTTGACAACAACAAACACCTGCTTTTTCAGTTCAGAACAACCTTCGCTTTGCTGGTTATGTAAGAGTTATTATTAGCAAAGGAACGTACATTTCCTACATGGCCCACACACTGAGTTCTACCATTAATGTCTTTTTCTCCATGTCAAGTCTGCCATTGAGCCTCTGAGGTTCTCTTTTGCTTCAGGGAACTACTTCCTGAAGGCTCTTGTGTGTGTTGGGTGTCAAGTTATTGGTGAAGTTATTAGAAAGCAGAGCTGCTCCTTCAAATGTAGGATCTCATCTAATCAGACCAGGTCTTTTTCAAAAAAATGTTAACACCTATCTTCAAAACCCATGTTGTTTTCTGGACGCCACCTTGACTACCAGGGGTTGAACATGTGTCATCACGATTGAGAATTGGCACAGGAACCAAGACACTCACAGAGACTAACAGTTCTTAACATGTACATACCATTCATCTGTTTTCTTGTAGAGGAGACGATCGCAATCGTTTTCCTGCCTGCTCAGCAGATGCTGAAGGATTGCTCGGAGTAGATGGGAGAGTGGCTAATGAATGTGTTTTCATGGTGCAAAACCTCCATGTCTCCAACATGACACATAAAATACCTTTACTATCAATAAAACTGCTACTGAAAGAGGTAGAGAAACAAAGAAAGGAAGAGGGAGAGAAAAAAGCCATGATTAGCAGCTGAGCTAAGACTGAGTGACCCTCAAGGCCAACTTGGAGTAAATTGACCAAATTAACATCAAGTGTGGGATGTATCAAAGATATGGACCATCACCACGTGTTCTCAACTTCCTCTTCCATGTTTTACCCCTCCATAACGCGTGACGCTCTTTTTTTCTGTGTTCTTGCGTTGCGAAAGTGATTTTAATCCAAAATAGGTAGCAGCGATTTTTGTAGCGGTACGTATTTAAAGCTTGCATCCCAGGGACGCACGTTACCTGATGATTGTGTGTCCATGTCAAAAAATGTGGATTAAAGATACAAGGACGCACTCTAACTAGAACACTGCATATATACAGAGGTAGTCTTCGACAAGAGTTCACGCTTCTCTAACACTTGTCTCCTCCTCTTTTTCTTGTTGGGGGGGGAAATGACCTGAACCTCATTTGTATTTTTATGCATACTTTTTTTTTGGAAAACTGACGTATAATAAAGAATGATTTAACTAGAAATAAACTGTACCTATATTTTATTTTATTATGTGTTGTGTTTATATCTTGTAATTGCTTCTGGTCAGTCTCAGGGTAAAGTACTTTAGTATTTAGAATAGTAATGACAATCAAATGTCTTCAAATCGTGATTATAAATTATAGAAATTTAATAAATAAGGATTTACGAACAATTTAACTGAACAATCTCTGCGATCCAATTGTGTTTGTGTGTTAAGGACTGTGTGTGTGTGTATGTGTGTGTGTGTATATAAATTTATGTATATACATATATATATACATATATATATATATATACAGTATATACATACATATATATGTATATACATATACATATAAATATACATATAAATGTTAAAAAATAAATAAATATATATATATATAAAATGCATGGATGTATGTATGTTAATGTGTGTATGTATTATAAATGAAAACATTGAACTACAAAACGTGTAAACAGCGTGGTCCTAATCCTTTGGTGAGTTGATCTCAGCTACTATGACGGGTTGAGATTTTGTCATCTGGACCATTTTACATCTGGGGTGTGTGTGTGTGTGTGTGTGTGTGTGTGTGTGTGTGTGTGTGTGTGTGTGTGTGTGTGTGTGTGTGTGTGTGTGTGTGTGTGTGTGTGTGTGTGTGTGTGTGTGTGTGTGAAAGAGACAGAGAAAGAGAGAGAACAGTCTTGGTCCACAAGCAGCTGGTCAACTATTTCCCCCGACACACACACACACACACACACACACACACACACACACACACACACACACACACACACACACACACACACACACACACACACACACACACACACACACACACACACACACACACTCCCTGCAGCAGGCTGTGTGTTCCTGTTAGCTGCTGAGCTGCTGCTGGATTAACAGCTTGAGGGGAACAGAGAAAGTGTGGGCCTATTTATCCCCGGCTCATAGCAAGCTGCAAGAAAAGCTCCTCAAAACTAACCCCAATCCCTCTGATCTCAGATGGCTCCAGCAGGACCACATTTCAAATGATCAGCCAGTGAAAAGCACAAATACACTTCCAGCTGTTTCTTCTCTACAGGAGCACGAGCACAGGGGGAAGCACTTCATCACTGACACGACCCCTTTGTGTCTCTCCAACAGTCGGTTTGTTGGTTTTATTATGTATAGAAAACATTCTTACATCAAATATAATTAAAAATAAACAAACACACAAACAAACAAAAAAACAAACCACCTACAATATTAATAAATAAGAAAAATGTTTGCTTGTTGCACTTCCTAGCTGTCACTGTCAGCTAGTCATCAGTTTGATTCTTACTAAGTCATTTACTATATTATTACTACATTATATTTTTCAAAAAATCAGTAACATTGTACAACAGAACAATAATCCCCACAAGATAGATCAGCAACAATAATAATAAAAATAAAAATAATAATGAAACTAATAATTATAATAATAATAATAATAATAATAATAATAATAATAATAATAATAATAATAATAATAATTGTTATTATTATTATTTTTATTATTATTATTATTATTATTACATGTCAGATTGCTTATCAGAGTTATTTCCTAAAAGCAACCTTTTATTTGGGATCGGGCAGCACAGCTGTCCCTGATGTAAATTAAATTCTATCAGTATCAGTATAGGAACACACGTCAGCTTCAGCCAATGAACCCGTATCCTGGAAGTCCAATGGATATTTTTGCTGTCTGTACATTGGAAAGATACAGGATGCCATGAATAAAGAGCTACAGTACTTACTTATAACAATGAAGGCCCAAATCCCAAAAAGAATAGGCAATAAAATAAGACATGCATCTACCCAAAGTGAATTTGGCATCTGCTGGGCGGCTTGATGCTCACCGGGAGTGAAAGAAGATTATGTTAAAGCCTAAATGAGGCTTTTACGTTTTCTCAAATCCTGCAGGCATAATCTAATCCACAGCAATCCAATTTTTAATGCTGGCTACACTCGGGATTAAAGTTGTGCAGTTTGCTTTGTAGGCCATTTGACAGTAGAGCAGCATCTGCTGCTGATGGCTGGAAGATGTGCGGGGTAAAGATCAGGAGCGGAGGAGAGGTCAGGCTGAGCTGCAGGATTTACAGCCGCGGAGCAAAAATCATTAGATATATCAGTGCTGTGCTGAAGCCAGTGTTGTATTTTTCTGCAACATGTAAATGTTAAACAGCCTATGTCCACGTATTATATATATGCCCCCGCCCCCAACAATTCATTGTGACGGTGACTGTGTCAGGTCTTTTTTTATTTGAGGGTGGATTGGTCTTCAGGCTGGTGTTTCTGAGACTCAAACCAACACTAGTCAGCTAATAGTTTGGGACTTACCATATTTAATATGGTCTTAACAAACCCCTGGGTGTTCTATGAGGCAAGGTCAATATTTAAGGTCAGGTACTATTGTTAGATATCAAAATAACAGCAGTTTTTGGTCAATATGTACTCTACACACACACACACACACACACACCATGAAACTATCGCCTGCTTTGTCCAACCATCTGTTTATTAAGAATATCGTAGAAAAAAGGAGATATTTGAGAAATTGAAATGACTTCTGAAACTATTATTTGATGGAATATGACAGCTTCTTCTATGAAATCACCAGCATGTGACCCAAAAACGTGAGACTATCAGCTTCTCACAATGGCTGATGGAACCTGATTCAAGACAACATTTGATGCCTCTAGTTTTGTAATTTATTACTAAATATTTCATTATACAAAAACCTTTAATGAGCACATTTTTACAACTGTACATATATAAAACAAGTAACCTTCAATGGAATACAATTATCATTCTATCTATTAATGATAGTCAGAATCTGAACAGCTTTGAGTCGCTGACTTGAGGGACTCTCATCAAGACATCTTGTCCAGATCAGATTTCTTTGGAACAGATGGCTGCTCTCGTATCTGCGGGGCTTTGCTGTGATTAAATATTAGCTGATATGATCAGGTACAGTTTTATTGAGCATCTGGTACACAAGGAGAAGGATCATCCCAAATATGAGACAGAATGAAGTCCATCTGATTCTGATTGGCCATGTTGAAGTGACAAGTTTATTTCCGTTATTTGAAATGTCAAGAGTGACTGTACCCCGACCTCTGTATCTGCTAATGCTATGTAGGGTGGAGGCATGGTGGGGGTGGGGTGGGAGGTGGGAATGTGGAGAGCTTATCACAGATGACTTTAAGTCAGGAGGTGCATGTCATCCATACCCCAACAATCTGGATCAATCTGAGATTGACACCAATCACAAATTCCTCCTGGCCAAGATTTTCACCAAACACTCTGCAAGCAAAAAACCCAGCGTATGTTCTTAGTGAGAAATCTAGTCTAATGCTTTCTAATACTGTCAGGAACCATTGTGGTTGGAAGGCTCTGTTTTATTAACCAAACTGCAACATCCCGCGACACCCCTGAATTCAAAATTTTTCCTGACCTCCTTGCATAGGTCAAAGATCAAAGCTAGAGCTCTGACCTACTGTCACTGATCAAAGCACTAGCGCTGATCTATGGTCTGACTCACACTGGCCTTCTCCCTCGTCTTTCTATCTTGTCCGGTTCCTGAGTGTACAAAAGTTTACATTTGACCTCGACCTACTATTCTCAAGGTCAAGGTTATCATCTCACTTTAATCCCCTTTGCTGCCTGAGTCATGTACTTTCTGTTTGATCTTTCTATCTGCAACGACTGTGAAGATATTTGGTGGACAAACGGACGGACGAACACACGAACACTGACAGTTACAATACACCACCGCTTCGAGGCGGGATGGAATAACATCTTCAGATCTTGGCGTCCTGAATGCTGTTCTGCTCTCTCCCATAGACGCTCCTCTGTCCCTGTTTGTATTGTGGAAATAACCAAACAGTCTATAATGTTTTAATTACACCATTATAGCACGTATTCCTTTAACGGATGCTGTTAACATTATCCTATACTGGTCTAGAGGACCAAGTGTCAGGAATAGTGAGTAAGTGTAGCCTTGGGGGGGGGGGGGTAGGACATTGTGAGTTCAAATCCTTTCTGTGTGGAGTTTCCTGTGTCTGTGTGGGTTCTCTCCAGGTTCTACAGCTTCTGCCCACCTGCAGAAACAAGCAGCTGAGGTGAATTATAGTTTCACATTGGCAGTAGGTGTGTATGTGAGTGTATGTGAGTGTGTATGTGAGTGTATGTGAGTGTGAGTGTGTATGTGAGTGTGTGTGATCTTAAAATTGCCAACTCTTCTGAGAACCAGGCCCTGAAATAAAGATTGGCTTTTGGATTCAAAAATGGTCCGAAGCTGCCTCCAGCATTTAAACAATAAATTAGATAACGTATAATTAAATTAAAAAGTGTAAACCTGCTGACATAATATTAATGAGTGAACATTTGACATAAATCAATTTTTATCCATTTTCATTTATTATTATTGAAATAATACATTTTTATTTGTTGGCCACAGATTGTTGTCATTTTATTTTTCTGATTCACCACTATCTGCTGTACTCGTGTTGAGTGAGAGTTCCACATTGTGTTTAGTGCGATCCGACCTCCCCATGGAGCGTGAAAACTCTTTGCCCCATTAAGCATTGAAAGCTGGGGCAGCTTATGTCAATGGTCTGCTTTTGCTTGTGGGTTATGCTAAAGGTGTTTATATAAGCTGTTTGAATAATGATATGGGGACACGATGACAAGAGTGAACAAATATTTGACAGGCTGTTTGTCAGGATGCCATTAAGTTGGTGGGTTGCATAGCAGCGTCAAGTAAACGGTTCAGTTAGTTCCCTCTCAATGAGCTCCCTGTTATCTCATCCAGTTGTGTCGTCTGCAGTTCTGAAGACTTGGCTTGACTTGATTCTGATATTCTGTTTTTGGAAGTCAAAAGTTACCAAATCTGTAGAGGATATCCAGATTGAAACGGACTAAAAACCTGTCAAGCTGTGATAATGACGTGTCCATCATAAGGGAGACATGCATCAGCGCTCAGACAGGAGCAACATCCGTCCATGGGTTTAGAAATATCAAAGTCCAAAAACTGAATTTTCAAGGGAGAATCAGATTTTCTGTACCTACCAAAAACTTATTCTGCATGATTAAGATATTTGAAGGGGGAATAGTCACTTTACAACACCTTTAAAGTTGCTTATTAACCTTTTTAATTCTGATCAATCAAGAAATCCCTTAAGTAGGACCTTCCTGACCAACTGAAGCAGACCTACAGATCCTCGAAAGCTACACATCATGGAGGATCAAATGATAAGTAAAGTAGGTGAGATCTATGAGGGTGGTATTAATTTCTAAAGCTTTGTGACCCTAGAAAACCATTATCTACACGCAAAACCATGAAACAGTGCTGAACCTTTAGTGGTCAGCCGACCAAATTTACCCCAAGATCTCAGCGAAAACTCATCTCAGGGTCAAAAAAGACCCCTCGACAATATCCAAGGAATTGCAGGCCTCACCTGTCTCAGGTAAGTTCAGTGTTCTTGACTCCACCATCAGCAAAGGATGGGGCAAAGATGGTCTGCATGGCAGAGTTCAAGGGTCAACCACTGCTGAGCAAAAAGAATCTAAAGGCTCGTCTCAGATTTGCCAAATAACATGTCCAAGACTTTTGGGAAAATACTCTTCAGGACCTGGAAAACTTGTGAATTCTGCTGTCTACCAAAACATCTTGAAGGGGAATGTCCGGCCATCTGTTCATGACCTCCAGCTGACACCGAGTTCTGGACCCAAAACACCTTTGCAAGTCCACCTCTGAATGGCTGAAGAAAATAAAAAGACGACTTTTGAGTGGCGTAGTCAAAGTCCTGACCTGGACCTCATTAAGATACTGTGGCATGACCTTAAAAAGGATGTTCCTGCTCAAAAACCCTCCAATGCGGTTCAGTTACAACAAATCTGCAAAGATGAACCTATCCCAGCTCACTGTGGGTGAGAAGTAGGGGACACCCCGGATGAGTCGCCCATGCACACAGGCATTAATAAAAAAAAAAACATCAGGAAGAGGAAAAAGCCTTTCTTGCACCACTTTACATTATTTTGTTGTATCCTGATGTGGCCACAGGTGTGTCTGATGTGTGCTCTTGTTGACAGGCAGTCTATTCTGAGTTGGCAGAAATTGCTTGGAATTAAGGGGGAAAAATCCTTTCAGTGTTCATGATCACTACACCTATGGAGGATGTCAGTTCTCTGATGGCCCCCTGGGACCACTTTTGTTCTAGCCATACTTTTACGTCTTACCCTGCTCTCAAAGTGGCAGCCTTGAAGCTGGAAAAGATGGCTGTACAAGGAAAGTGAAATCTGCACATTTCTTCTCTATCTCAAGAATCTTGAAGACAAATGAAGGCATTGGCGAGCCTTTAAAAATTACGTTTTTCTTTCTCTCACCAAGCTATATTCCTCTAAATTCAAGTGGTTGACCTTTGAAAATTGCTGCATTTAAGTCTTTGCTTTTTAACCTTCTGTAAATGTCACATAATGTTATTGGGCTCTGGCAGAACGGGATCATTAGTCTTGTCTTTGCAGGCTGGCTAAGAGAAACAGAGCAGCTATATCACTAAGTAGAGACGTCAGAGCAGAAGTGTAAACATCATTTGGACACAGCGGTTTTTTTCTGCTCAAATGGATTTGATGTTGATGTAGGGGGACTTCCTTTTTCAAAGTGCACTGATGCACACTGCTTGATCAATATTGCCAGGAAAGACATAGCTGGACTGGAAGAGGAGGACTCTTCCTCAACAAAGACAGAGACGGCTACTTTATCCGCTTCTAAAGCCGATGACTGTGGTGATCAACACCTCAATGCTGAAGGTGAAGACTCTCTAATCTATCAGTTTTGATGTGTTTTCAGGCTGCAAATGTAGAAACTTGAGGAATGAAGAAACTTGGATGCAATCAATTATTGCTGGACCTTACAGGGTGCGATTTGTCAAAAAAAACCCAAACACAGTGGGGACGTTTTTGTTAATCATGAAAAAATAAGCGAGTAGTAAGCTGTTAATCAGCCCCATGAGCCTAAATCTGACCAATTTAACATTCATATTTAATACAAACTTAGAAAAACATTTATTGATTTGTTTTCCGTCCCGCTTCCTCCACTTTCGTGGGTCATGGGGGTTGCTGGAGCCTCTCCCAGAGGACTTACAGGCCTGAGGTGGGGAGACGCTCCAGACACGTCGCCAGAGCATCGCCCAACCACACAAAAGACAACCAACCTATCGCATACACACACATATCTATCTATCTATCTATCTATCTATCTATCTATCTATCTATCTATCTATCTATCTATCTATCTATCTATCTATCTATCTATCTATCTATCTATCTATCTATCTATCTATCTATCTATCTATCTATCTATCTATGCCTAATGAGACTCTCAGTGAGCTGAACACAGTGTTAGTGGTGTCTACAGGCATCATTTAGCATTCATGTGGTTTGGGCAGGTTGTGTCACTGGATGGTGACAAACTGTTGTTTTCTGCTTCAGAACACCAGCAGCCTGGAGCACTTTCACGTTTGGTAGCCCACTCACACACTCAAGCTCTTCCAGTCACATGTCCTTCACAAATTCACGAGAAAGCACACGGTCATTCATGCATATCTGAGTGTGTGTGTGCACATCCATGCACATGCACACACGCTTTTGCACTGAGTGAGTCTTTTATACAAACACACACATACCCACACGGAGCTTCTGAAGCGTGGTATAATGTCATCTTAGGCCTGTGAAGTCACTTTGTTATAAAAATGTAAATATCCATTCAATTTAATGTAATCAGATGAAAAGACACTTACAGGTCATTAATCACATGGACCTGCTCAGATGGGCTCCATCTAACGCCACGCATCACTTTCACATCACAGGACGCACGCAAGATATTCTGTAGGTTTGATTTGATTGACTAAGGTCTGAATAAACATCCTGAAAATAAAATACCATGTGCTATTTATCAGAAAACCATTAGGAAGTTTCCCCAAATTCATTCTATGGTCTTTTTTTCTCAACGGTAATTACAGTAGTTACAGTTACATTACATAAAGGATCTATTACTGTGATAATCATTATGGGTTCTGGTGTTTATTACAGATCACAGTACAAAAACAGTGCAGAATCAAATGCGTACATTCAGTTTCAGATTTTCTTTTAAAAACCAAAGCACTCATTTTATTTGGTTGTTTGTCTGTTTGTTTGTTTTTCTCCTTTCTCCTTCGGTTTGTTTGTTGTTTGTTGTTTATTTCATCTTTATATGACTATGCAGTACAAATAATTGATTTACTTCTGTAAATATTATCAGCAAGTATTTTGTTATGAGTATTTTTTGAGAATAAGGGGGTAGGTGTTTAACAAGTTTACACTTCTTCCTACTCCTTTTCGGATAGCGCTCACACCATTCTGGTGTATTTATTGTTTGTTGTTGTCATTTTGCTTTGTTATTTGAAATAAATGAATTCATTCATTCAAAAGAAAAAGTGAAGGGACGGTTCAATAAAAGGAAAACATACGTTCAGATTACAATTATCTTTACATGTTCATTTTACTGGAGTAACGTATCACACATTGTTGATTTTGTTTTATTCTTACATTTCGCATCAAAGCATAGCAACAATTAAAACCAAGCAGCCATGTAGATAAAAATAACCCAATGCTGCACATTTGTTAATCTTTCTTATTCTTTCTCTAAATGTGCCATGTGCTGCTGTAAACCGTGTACATTTTCTGTTGATACTGTTGTAGTCAGATGCACCAGTAAGGCTCAGGAGGCTGAATACTGTGGTGGATGACTTTGTTGCATAGTGTGAACTCATTTTATAAACACTGTAACTATGCTTTTAACTCCATCCATTGTTAGGACAGAAAACCAAGACTATGGAGTCGGGCCATTTATTTCCATTATGTTGTGTTCTCATACACTCAATACTGTGCTGTTATATATCACATGCCTTTTGTATCATCAAGGTTTGTCAATTATGTAATAAAAGGAGTCAAAACATGTAAGAAAAAAACTGAAGGCTAATTGTAGAGACAGATAGCGTGGTATCAGTCTGTTCCAGATAGGTATGTCAAGGACTCATTATAACTAAACATTGGTAGCTGAGAAAGACCTCAGCAATCGACGGAGATATGTCCAGGTTTGTGGGGGTGATAACACTCCTTATAATGTCTGTGTGGGCTCTCAGCCACCCAGACAAAGGTAAATCAAGAAGAGCAGAACAATGATCAACTGGACTTTCAGTTGGTTGAAGACATTTTACCTCTCATCCAAGAGACCTCATCAGTTCTTGAGATATATAGCACCTTAAAAATATAAACCTGATTCAATCAAGAACAAATATGACTTGTTATATAAAAGACATTTGGGACTTTTTAAGTGAGATTTAGAGACAGTTACAGCTTTGTTTGAGTTCTCCTGCGTCTGAGGGGGTTGGCCTGAACGTCTTTGATGAAAACTCAAGACTTTGGAACCGTTTGGGGGGACTTGCTATAGGACCTCATATAGTGGTCAGACTCACAAGAAGTTAATAGATCTGAGATACACAAGGGGGCCAGACCAGTCAAGTCTTTGAAAAGTAACAGTAAAATTTTAAAATCAACCCTAACACACACACACACACGCACGCACGTCTACCCTTCATCACAAATAGACCTCTGGTTGTGACACTTTTTTTCCTTTTTGTTCACATTTTCCTTTGTTCTATGTGTTCATCTGTGAGTTTTATGGGATGAGTAATGTATTTGTGCTTGCTGGTACTCTCTTTTGTTTGTGTCAGTGGATGAGGAGCTTTCTGAGTTCATGCAGGTATCAGATGATGCCCCGCTGTTGGTCTAAGATGTGTCACATTTTATATTTCTGCTTTTAAGTTCAACCCCATGACCCAGTTATTTCTCTTTCTTTTTTTTTTAGTTTCGTGCATTGTTTCTTCTTTCCCTTGTCATTGGCTTTTTATCAGGGGATACAGTAGTGTCCCACTGGGTGTCCCAATGTCTTTCTTTTCTGCATCTGTTGGTTCTAATCTGAACCACCCCAATACCCCCTGACCATACTTTGCTTACCTTAATCACTTGTTCCTTTTGCTGTGTAATATTGTATGTTGGGGCAATGCAGTGGCACAGTGGATAGGGCTTTTGACTGACAACAAGAAGTTCATGGGTTCAATTCCAACTGGGGCATTTCTCTGCAGAGTTTGCATGTTCTCTGCATGTCTGGGTTCGTTCTGGTATCTCTGGCTTCCTGTCATGACCGAAAACATGCAACTTAGTTGAACTAGACATGTTAAGTTTTCCATATGAGTATATGAGTGTGAGTGTAACGTTAGTGGGTGTATGTCTGTGTGTCCCTGCAATGAACTGATGACTTCTCTAGGGTGTACCCTGCCCATAGTCCACTGGATAGGCTCCAGCATGAACCTGTGATTCAGATAGGCAACAGAAGATCAATGAAGGACTTTTTTTTTTTAATGTTGGCATCTCCTTCATCATTACAAATTCTGTTGAGTGCTTCTGGATTACGTAGTTTTCTTTGAATTTATTTAATACCATTCTATCATGCAATGTTGACTTTATTTTTTGTGATCTAAGTGTCTTTTCCCCAATTCCACCTGTCATCGTTGTGCTCCCTTTTTATTCAGCCCCGCTTTCATGTTGCCCTCTATCTCAGGGTTTTTAATCCCGGCAAAATTCATGATTATTGCTGGAAGCTTGGGCATCATAGACACCTCATATGTAGGTACTTTTATTGTCAATACAGTATTTTAATTTATCATTATACAGTCAAGGCTAAGGAGGTAATTTTTTCATGGCAGTTTAATTGTTGGTCTCTGTCTAATGATAGAATTGCACATGACATCTTGTTAAATTTCTATGACATAAAAATCAGGGGTAAACTGAAAGCTATCTCCAGTTGGGGAAAAAACCCCAAAGGAATCTCTCGGTGCTCACTTACAGAAGGCTTGAAAAACAGCAGGGGGAATTGTTGAGCCTAAAATGCATCATGATACAATCATATACATCAAGTAGAATTTTAGTAATATCAGTGGCAAAGGTGATTTGTTTCTGATAGAACATAATGGAAAGAGAAAACCTGTCCACTTTCTGCGATCACCTGGAAACGGTGTGGGATTCTCTTGTGGATTGAGGGTCTGGTGTGGCAACTGGAAGGACTCTAACATTTGTGAAATTGTAGGCTGAAGCAAACAACGCTGGACAAGGTGAGTAATAACAAGTATCTCTGATTTATCAGCCTTTGGATAATTTTGCTTGACTTGGTTGTTCCTTGGATGGTCCGGTGTGAGCTTCCGATTCCAATTCTGAATGATCTGGGTCCATAGTCGTTCAGATTTAGATATGGAGTTTCACAGGGTGGAGTGCTTGGACCTACTCTATTCATACTTTATATACTTCCCTTAGGCGACATTACCCGGAAACTATAATTAACTCCGCTTTGCAGATGACATGCAGCTATACCTATCAGTTCAACCAGACAAATCCAACCACTTAACTAGTCTTTGAACATTCATTAAGGACATTAGATGCTGGATGACAAAGAACTTCCTGTTAGTAAGTTTAAATAAAACTGAAGAAATGGTTCTTGGTCCAAAACATCTCAGAAATGTTTGCTCCAGCGGTGTTGTTGACCCACTAGCAAAAGTTGTCTATAAGCACCACTTTCAAGTACTTGGGGGTTATCTTTAATCAGGACCTGTTCTTCTGTTCCCACATCAAACATATTTCAACTACAGAATTCTTTCAGTCTCACAATATTTTAAAAATCAGGCATAAATTAACCCACAAAAATATGGTTATGATCTATGGCTTTGTTATTTCCAGACTGGGGTACTGCAGTTCATTACTGTCAGGTTGCGTAAATAACTTCATTAAATATCTTCAGTGATTACATTTCCCCTGTTCTAGCACCTCTGTATTGACCCCCTTGAAGGCATAAAAATATTTATTTAAATCCTTCTTATTTTTAAAGCTCTCAACAATCAGGTCTTACCCCACTAGAACTCTACAGTCCTGAGGTGCTGGTCTGACGATGGCTCCACAAATTTTCAAAAGTAGACAGTCCAGCTGTTATCATCACTGCTAGCATTAGCATCTGTAGTTTCAGTATTTCCTGTATAGCCGCTCTCTGATTGGTAGCTTCGTCTGCAGCTTCCTCCACCTGTTATTAACCACTGGATAGATTGTAAACGGATTATAATCTGTCAGCTCCTGGTCTCTCTGCCTTGTCTTTCTGTCCCCCTCCCTCCTGCTTCGTGCCATTGTCTGTCTGCAGTCTTGCTCCCTGTTTCTGTTTTTGTCCCCCGCTCCCCATCTGTCCTTGGCTCTGTATCGTCCTCTCTGTCACTGTCTCACTGTCTTTCTACCTCTGTCCTCTCTCTCTCTCTCTTCACACAGAACACGCAGGATACAGGTGACAGCACAAAGGTTAAACAGTCGCCGGCCACCAACCCGGAGCCACAGAATAACATGGAAGACACGGATAACAGCACAAAGGGTAAACAGGTTAAACAGGACACGGGTGACAGCAAAAAGGATGAACAGAATGCGGGGGCCAGAGAGACAACCGCCAGGATGGTAGAGTCTCAGCTGGAGGAGGAGGGAGGGAATGATATTGTGATTGATGAGGAATTATTAAAGAGAGTTCCTAAAAGAAAAAAACACTGACACAAGAATGAATGAAGCGAAGAAAATTTGCTAAAGAATCTCCCACAGATACAAGTAGCTCTGAGAGTAAAAATGACAACAGTCTGAAAGAAGTCATAACAGAAAAATATCATTCGCAAAAGATTTTAAAAAAATTCCCGCAAGAAACAAAAAGTTCGAGGACCAAAGTAGAAAATTTCTTTCCTGACCTCAACATGTTTCTAGATAGCATCTGTTTTCTTTTTTTTAAAAAAAAATCCAGAAGGAAGTGACCAACCAGATTGAACAGACAAAGAGGGTTTTAGATTGAAGAAAATAATGATAAAAGTAAAAAGCATGATTGTGGAGAACGGTTAGTTGGTTTTTGAATTATTTACAGTAACAACACGTCATGAGTGATGAGGCGTTACCGATCCACACGTGAGAATGAAGCCGGAGGAGCTGCTGTGGTGACGACTCGGAATTCCAAATTTGATCTCACAACATAGACCTTGTTTTGTTCCATTGGCACTAATCCTCCTATAAAAATCGCACACACAAACACATATGTATATATTTATGTTACATAGACATGCATAAACATGTAATCTATATCTGTTATTGCTTTATTGAACCCTGCAAGGATCAATAATCGCAAATCAATTTCCGATAATATATGGCTACAATATATCAAGCAAGGATTAACACATAAAATTCAACTATATTCGGTTTCATTCAGAAAATACATGCATTAGAGGAAACGTTAAAGCGCTGTTACCTGGGGTCATCGATCGTTGTGTGGCTGCAGTACAGCCATCCTGCCACAGAGGGCGCCCACGTTCCCCATGAATATGGGAAGGATATGAAAACCCAAGACCATTGTGAGAAAGAGTATTTTCAATGTGATTAATTTAAGCAGAAGTGCATCATGGGTAAACTGAGCTGTAATATCAGTGGTTTGTTCTATTTGCGTAACATCTAGTTATATTTCTTACACACTCTTAATTATTTTTCGGTCATCTTCCTCTCAGGTGTATTTGTAATGTCAACTGTTTAATGATTTCCTGGTTTCTGCATGCACAAATTCTTTATATGATTTTAACACGTGTGCTTTTTATTTCTGACTGCTTTTTACCAGGGCAGGTAAACATGATCTATGTTTGATCCATGAGCTTAACTGAATTGTTACTAATTATTCTGCTTTTGTCAGTTTTAATCGATTTTACTGTTATTTTTCTTAATTAATTCAGGTCAGATTGATTCCTCATTTTTTAATGAGACAATCCCAGCAGAAAATGGATTGATATTGTAGATTGATAATATCAGACCTACTTTGGATATTACAATCTCAAAGGTATACAGGTATAGAAAATTATTTTAAATCATTCCAAAGAATGCGAAAAGCTGTTTTGATTTCAGATTAGCGCTGCAAATACTAGTCAGTTAATTTTTAAGTCCAAGTACAGCAAACCACTAAAAATCTAAATGCCAAACCTCAGACAAGGTTATAGCCACTGACTGTGTAACCAATAAAGAGGGAGTGTGCTGAAGTCATTATCTTTCCCTCGCTGCGAGCGGAGCAGTGCAGTGACCTGACATGGTAACAAATGGAGGGGAAAACTCTGCCATGAGATGTAAATCCCCCTCCGCTCCCCCGTGAATGGTGGACTCTGCTCAGGAAGTGAGGCACCGACCCATACCATCCACAAAGATCTGACATGACAGGAATGGAAGGATTAGAGACGGCAAGAGACAGTAGAGGAAAGAGTTGGGGGAGGGGAGCGCCTGCATAAGTGAAGGCTCAAGAAAAGGGAATTTTGATTGCAGAGGATAAATGACATGTGCAAAATGGACTTCTGTAGTGCTCATGGTGACAGGTAGTAGTCATGTGTGTGTGTGTGTGTGTGTGTGTGTGTGTGTGTGTGTGTGTGTGTGTGTGTGTGTGTGTGTGTGTGTGTGTGTGTGTGCATGTGTGTGTGTGTGTGTCCAAACCTTTGCTGAAAGAGGAAGGTGGTGCCACAGCTCATGGATAGATGGATTTTCTTAAATCTAAAGTAAAAACAGATTTTTACTTGTGAAAGTACAATTATTTGTATGTATATACATATAAAGACACATTCCGATGCTAAGTATTCCACAGTTATTGAAGTCACGATTTTCAATTGACGCAAACCAAGCTATTTTTTTAAATTGTGCTAAGTGGAATTAAACATTCCAGATATTAAAAATGCCAGTTGTCACTATAGAACCAATCAGAGTCTCAGTTACCCACAGCAACCAGAACACTCATTCACTGCAATTCTGTTTTCAAACTGCATCAATATTGTCTTTTTTTTTTATGCCTACAATTTGTGAGGGATTTTAACTAGACATATTTTAAAAGAAGCAAACAGAAACAGGAACAGGTTGTGTATCTATAAATAAATAATGGTTAATCATTCAACCAAAGGGGACTCCTTCAATGGGAGGACTAATCTGCAATGACAGCAATAAACTCGTTAATTAAAAATATATGGTGTACGCTGCAGCAGCAATACCACTGTGACAAGACGTGCAAATAAAAGTAGTTACATCTGTAGTACTATGTACTCACGTGAGATATTACCTGTGTGATATATTACTGGTATTATCGTAACATACTGTAAGTCTAGCACTAATGATCAATCTGGTCTGAGGATACTCTTGTTGATCTATTGAGAACCAGGAGCACACGAGGAGTTTGATAAGACCAAAAGCAGAGCCGTGTGATGCTTCTTCCATTTTCCTCCCAGAAATAAACGGACTTTAGTGCTGGAAGCATCTGCAGTAATAAACTATAATGTGTACAAGATAGAAGTTTGAGGTTTATTTTGATGAATGTCATCCATACAATAAGAGTTTCAGCTGAAATGAAAGGAAAGGTGTACAAAACTGTGGTGAGACCAGAGATGTTGTTTGGTCTAGAGACAGTGTCACTGAGGAAAAGACAGGAGACAGAGCTGGAGGTAGCAGAGATGAAGATGCTGAGGTTCTCTCTGGGAGTGACCAGGATGGATAGGATCAGGAATGAGTACATCAGAGGGACAGCACATGTTAGAGGTTCTGGAGATAAAGTCAGAGAGGCCAGACTGAGATGGTTTGGACATGTCCAGAGGAGAGATAGTGAATATATTGGTAGAAGGATGCTGAGTTCTGAACTGCCAGGCAGGAGGCCCAGAGGAAGACCAAAGAGGAGGTTTATGGATGTAGTGAAAGAGGACATGAAGGTAGACGGTGTGAGAGAAGAGGATGAGAAGACAGGGTTAGATGGAGGACACTGATTGGCTGTGGAGACCCCTGAAGGGAAAAGCCTAAAGGAGAAGAAGAAGAAGGTATATTAACTAACACTACTATGTGTCTATCTTTCTTTTGGGCTCACTGGTAGACACATTTAGAAGTCATTCAAATAGCATTGGAAAGATAGATTATGGTAGATTAGATAAAGATAGATTATGGTAGATTAGATAAAGATAGATTATGCTTTGTTACAACGGACTGAAGGAGCAGCATTCATACAGTAAGAAGAGTAGGACCACTGACCAAACCAAGGGAACCCCACAAAAGAAAGAAATGAGTCGAAGACCAGGATCGGCAGTGGGCAGAGGCATGAAATAACACCTCAACCTATTTAAATGTAGCAGCATTTCTCATATTCAGTCATTCTTAGTGGTTGTTTAGCTGGACATAGTCACCAGAAGAAGTGACATGTCTGACAAGCAGCACATGAGAACAGCATCACGGCAAACATTTTTGATCTTCTGCAGAGGTGCATCTGCTCTTCACAGCAAACCAATGCATTTCACTGGGACACATAAAGCAGATGCAACCCTCGATCCAATTTGATTCAAAATAGCAGGACAAAATTACAGAAAAGTATAGCAATTTTTTCATTTACCCACATCAGAAGTTCGTGTTTCTTGAAAGAAAAAAAAAATGCTACTGGGTGAAGTGCAGTGACACAAACCAATACCATTTTTCTTCCAGCGTAGCGTCAGTTCTACTGCTCTTTTGTCTGTTCTGCATGTGAATGGGAGTCTGTCATGTTGTAGTGTGGATTCTAAGTCTAGGTAGTCCTGTAATCAAGATAATCTAAGTGGGGTGGAATTAGGGGGGTGAGCAGCAGTGTTAGTTTACCTTTGATGTACAACAGCATGTATTAAAGAGAAGGACGCACTTTTCTTTCTCTTAGATAATAACCAAACAACATTTATTTAAACAAATTCTAAGGTCCCCTTAATTTCAAGCACATCCACAAAAAAAGACATGCATTAAAATAGCCAGTGGAATGGGACACAGTCGGCATCGCGCGCGCGCGCACACACACACACACACACACACACACACACACACACACACACACACACACACGGTAAGTGAGCGGAGGGCAGAGCGAGTCCCCAATTAATGTCTAATTACAGTTTGTCCTGATGGCATGAGGCAAACTCGATCAGTCCCCTAATGGTCGCGGTGCCTTTGTGCTCCTAGCAACTGACTGTTCTTTTGTATGAGCGCCATACCCTGTGACCACATGTGAAAGCTGCTTATAGATTGTTGCTTTGTTGTTTATAGAGCAGTGTTTCATAATGGATTTTACAAATGCAAATAATAAACTGGTGTTTGCTGGTGCAGATACATAAAAAAATACACACATCCAAAACCAGTCTGTGATCCAAACCAGATAGATATATCATAGATACTCACGATCTCATTAGCTTTTAGCTGGTGCTAAAAGTTACGGATATCAAATATCTAAACAATAGCCCAATCCAAGGTGGACCCTTAAATTTGCTTTATTTATATTACACATTCAAGCTAGACCTATCTATAAAAATGATACTTTATTTGCTGCAGTTTCTCTAATTCCATCCCGCTTCAAAGAGGGGATGTATGTAATTGTCAGTGTTTGTGTGTTTCAACTTTTGTGCACTCAGAAATTGGATAAGATAGAAAGACGAGGGAGAAGGCCAGTGTGAGTAAGACCATAGATCAAGGCTAGTGCTTTGATCAATGACAATAGGTCAGAGGACTAGCTTTGATGTTTGACCTATGCAAGTAGGTCAGGGTAAAATTTTGAATTCAGGGGTGTCGCGGGATGTTGCAGTCTGTGACTGCATTGGTTCTAGTTTTCATTTGGTTTGATATGATAGCAATCAGGGACAGGCAACACCAGTTCTAATTTGTATATCTATATATATAATCTGTATGTTTGTTTGTAAAAGTACATCAACATTGCCTGCAACAGTCTTCTCTCCCCCTGTCTGCTAGTTTGCCTCTCAAACACACATTATATTAGAGACTGAGAGAAAAAGTGACAGATTTCCTGTACTACTGTATGGAAAATGGCCAGCACTGTTCTCTTGTTTCCCACTCCATAGTCCTCCCCTCTGCACACCTGCCACTCATCAGCTCAATCAATCTTCAAGCTGTGCCTGCAGTTTAAACACCCAGGTTAGATCACCGTTATTTGTCAAACCATCCGCTTATTGCCATGGTTAAGTACCCGACACATGCTCACAGAAAACTGAAGATTTTTATCTTTGTTCATTTACCGAACATCTTGTCCAGGATCACCTTCCTGTCTGTAAGTCTCAGTTTTGTCATGGCCTTTGCCTCACGTCTTTGTTCTGCTCCTGGAAGAGAATTCACAGCATATGGAGCTGCAATGTATTTATGGATTTTTACCCGTCCAGCCTTCAATCCCTTCAGTGTTCACTGTCAGTCTTTTTCTGGAAATGTCTTTATTAAACTCTTTGATATTTTTGCCTCCTGTCCTACCTGGGCTTTATTATTTTGAGGCCAGTTTCCTTTTAACACTACAGAACAGTTTCACTAATAATGGACGCTCAGAACTAGACCAACCCAACATTGACAAATGCTGTCTGTAATTGCTGACCAGAATAAAACTTGTGAAAAAACTCAAATCACCTTTTGCTCAGCTGTCTCTGAGTTCCTGCTCTGTCTCCACAGCTGGTCTACCTTTGCCTGCCCATTTCTCAGCCACTCCAGGAACCAAACAATAATACACTACAGACCCAGAACTCTTCTTTGAGTTGAGTTTGGCAAATGTTGGGGATTTTGCTCAAATACAATATGCTATTTTCACAAACACCCTCAGACAGCCACTGCTGTCATTAGATGAGCCTTTGGTGGTGGTGTTATAGTGTGGGTAGGTGTGTCTTTGCAGAACTGCCCTATATTGTGTGAATGGTATAGTGACAAGCCCATACTACAAGCCCTCGCGTGGACAAGACAGGCCTAATTTCACCTTTGTTGATAACTATGCGCCAGCTTATCAAGATCGCATCAGCAGGGGATAGTCGTTGGAGACTGGGGTACCCCAAATGGAGTGCCCGGAATCCCATAGAAACCTTGTCCTGTAGAAGATAATAACCTTTTACCACAGAACCTCAATGACCTGAGGGCCACCCTTCAAGAAGAATGTGATACCGTGTCTTAGCAGAAAATAACTTGATTTGTGAACATCGTGCGACATCCTTGTCAATCTGTAATCGAAGCTCAAGGACACATTGACATTTTTTGTTGTCGTATACCGACCACTGACTTCAGCTTTTGTTCCAATAATCCGTTTGTGAAATCACCTTCCATCATCTTCCACTATATGCCCATCTACATTACTGTAGTGTCAAATTTTACATGTTCCATAAATTTCACCCTAAACACACACCCACAAACACACCCACATATGTACTTTTACAGTATACACAACAACATTTATTTGTCTTTACAACTTTGTCTTCCACTATATATCAAGAACAGGTGACAGTGGGGGGAGTTGGGGGCTGGGGATTGGGGCAGACACAGTGATGTCTAAGACAGATCTTTCTCTCTGTCGTGCTGCAGACAGCATAACTGCCCCCCTGTGTCTCAAGGGAAGCTTCTATAGTATCTGTGAATGTGGTGGCAGCACATTCAGTAACAAGATCACTACACACTCAGAGCTAAAAAGCAACCAGTCTGCACTCAGAGAGCATCTGTGGTCAATACTTTCTCTCACTTCCTTATCTTTGTTTCCTCCAGTAGGAAAGCATTATGGCTGCCGCTCTTCACCACATGTCAGAAACAGACATACAGAGACACGGGAAAGAAAAGAAAGGAATCTGAAAGGAATAACAAAAAAATGGAGATAATTGGGTGACATTTGACAGCAATATATTGTATTATTTAAATACATATTTTTGATTTCTCCCAGAAAATGGGAGAAAAATCCTCTTTCAGGTTGATAAATTACATCAAAGGAAGGTAACTGATGATTGTTACTGCTGCCAAACGCACAATAATAAGACACTGAAAAGATGTCTGTTAAGGACTGACATGATTTAATGATTTGGATCCCAATGATTTTCCCCGTGACACAATTACAGTCATATAAATTGCAATTTAAAATGTCCTTGTGAAAAGTAACTTCCAACCGACAAGAAGTTGTGGTTCCATTAACGCAATGAGGTGTGAATGAGCTGTGGACTTTACAGCTGTGTTCTCTCCTGTTCTCAATGGAACTCACTGAGACTTCTGCACCCCCAGAGTACAGGAATCGAACCAGCAACATACCGGCATTGTGTAGAATGTAGAAAAGTGTGCTAAAAGATCAATGTCAAATTAATAAACGACCATGTAGTAAGTATAGCTTATAAATAAAATATAGTATACAGTCTAAGGAGAGACAACATAAAACAACTGTTCCCACTGTGTCGTTGTCTCTCTGTCTCTCTCTTTTTTTGTCTCGACCCCATCTGTCCTTGGTTCTGTCTCTTGCTGTCTGTCTTTACCTCTTTGTCTTCCTACCTCTCTCTTTCTTGCCCATTTGGGACAAGTTGGGTTCTACGAGCACAGATCTTTCTCTGGTCCACCTGGAAGGTGCTCTGAGATGACTTTTTTGTTACGATCTGGCACTACACAAATAAAAATGAACTGAATTGAAAAGAAACTTAAAAAAGGATAAGTAGGTGGCTAGTCTGATCTCCTGAGGGAAGACTGTGCCAAAGTTAGAGGGCAGAGAGCAACGGAAGGCTAAGCAGACAGCTAGCACCACTAGCCGCGGGAACGTCAAGCCTTCCATTGTCTCTGCCATCATAGGGAACGTGAACTCGCTGCCCGACTAGTTTGATGAACTGACAGCAATCCTAGAAGGACTGAACAGCGTTACAGAAAGACTAGCTTGTTCATCTTCTCCGATGGGTATGTAACTGATGCTAATGTTGAGCTACTACTACTTCTACTCCATATGGGTCGACCGGGACACAAACACCACCAGGAAGAGGAAATGTGAATGTGAAAATGATGCCTTGTGATCAGGATCTGAGAACACCACCACCACCTCTGCTCTTTGGACTCGGCAACAGGAGAGTCGGGTCATCATGTCATCCTTGACACGTAGCTAACATATGTAATATTGTCTACTTTTGTGTATTTATTTTTTATTTGTATTCATTTGTTCATTCATTGTTGTGTCTCATGGGATGTGTGGATGAATGTTAGCATATGGTATCTGTAAGTTCCTTTGGGATAACTAAAGTGTCCATCTATACACCTGTGGCGTATAGATGTAGAGGTGTCCCTCTACAGTGACTGGAAAGACCTCAGAGGTAAATCGCTGTTTGGGAATTTGGGCTGGATATAAAAGACATGATTGATTGATTGATGGATTGATTGATTGAACTGCAGTCTGAATAGTCAAGGCAGTGTAATCACTGTTACGATAGATTTACATTCATTCATACATTCATCTTCAAACCTGCTTCTTCCGCCGTCGCGAGTTCCGGGGTGCTGGAGGCTATCCCAGCTAACTGGGAACGTGAGGTGGGGTACACTCCAGGTGTGACGCCAGTGCTCCGTGGAGCCACATGTAGACACACAGACAAACATGCATGTTTTTGGAGGTAGGAGGAAGCCGGACAACCCGGAGAGAACCCTCACAGACACGGGGAGAACATACAAACTCTCCACAGAGCGGGACTCGAACCCGGGACCACCTTGCTGTGCGACGACAGCGCTACACACTGCACCACTGTGCTGCCCACACATATACTGTACGTGTCAATTCAATATAATTTTAATGCTTTTTGTAGTAAAAACTTTTGTTATTCAATTCAGTCGGTGTGTGTGTGTGTGTGTGTGTGTGTGTGTGTGTGTGTGTGTGTGTGTGTGTGTGTGTGTGTGTGTGTGTGTGTGTGTGTGTGTCCTGTTATTTTATTATTTTTCTTTAAATCATGTAGTCACTTCATACTCATTGCAGTGAGTGTTTTATGGCTACCAACATATTTAATGGTATACAATATTATTGGAAAAAGGACTAGATTTAATGTGCAGCTCTGTATAAAACATCCCTGTGGAATATAATACATTAATTTAGGATTAATGTGTAACCCAAAGTGTAAGATCATCCTAATAGCATTGGCGGATCAGGGTTACGCACCTCCCTTCTACACTTAAGAGGGTAAATCATCCATCACTTCCCTTCCAGAGAGTTACTGCTCCACACACTCTTCCTCATGACCTAACAAATGAAGAAGACAGTATCAGCAGGAGAACCAGGCCAGACTCACAACAACGTATTGATGTTCTCCCCCTCCAGCCTCTCAGTGAGTATAAGGTGTCCACTGGCTCCAAGGTTGGCGCCAGCCTCTGTCTTTTCTCCACCACAAACCAGAATTAATTGCAAATCAATCGAACAAAGTACAACTGATCAGTAAACCAATTAGTAATTTTAGACCTCTGTTCTGGTTTAGCTTTCCTCACACGTCCACTACAATGTGTTTTTCCGTATTTTTCTGTTTTCTCTTGCAAATGATTTTCACATTGTGCAGCATATTGATGAATGCATGCTGGTAGGCATTATTTTATTGTTATAAAAATAATTTAATTAATCTTATATTTTGTGTGAATCAATTTTTAAACAATTGTTTGTCACATCCTGTCCGTCCACCAAATATCTTCACAACCGCTGCAGATACAATAATGAAAGAAAAAGCAGATTAATCAGGCAGCAGAGGGGATAAAAATGAGATGATGACCTTGACAACACTGGGTCAAGGTCAAATTTCAACCTTTGTACTCACTGCGGAGTTTTGGAAGGCAGTCACGTGATACCGTACGCGTATTCTATTGGCTGATGGTATCCGGAAGCTACGGCGCTACGTTCCGTGAGTCTCGGAGTGCTTTAAACAGTCTATCAGAGTGTTTAAAAGGTAATACAGATAGAAGGTGGTTTTATATCAGTATGGGGAGGGGTCAGAAACGTTTAAATTACCATAAATGATAAGATAAATAGTTTGTTGCTCTATCGCGGAATTTGTAAATCTCGTGTGGTTCCTGGAGCGCATTAACCGCGAGGAACAACGGCGCACTTTTATATCATTTTAAGTACACATCTCTGAAACCTGATGAGATAGAATCACAAAACAAAAAGCAACATTTGTTTTTTGTTTGGGGCCTGAGTTCTCCAACATAGCAAGGAAGGCCCTTCCATGTTCGTTTTTGGACGGTGACACCAGACCCACGCTAATGTCGCAGCCAGGAGCCTCTCCAGGATCCACTGGTAGCTCCTCCATTATCCGTAGGAGTCGTCACATATTTCAAGTACTGTTCATGTGATCTGTTTCAAAACTAAATGTAGCGCAGTGTTGAAGTGGCTTCGCTTTGGATCTGTGTCAGATGAAATATACCCCCCAAAAAAGAATGAACTATGTAAGATCAGTCTGTGAAGAAGCAGGAATGAGACACATTGATGTACGTGAAGGTTATGAAGAGACGTTTGCCCCCGTGGATCAAGCAGAGTACCTCTGGAGGAAAGACTGCAGCTAAAAATCGTCACGCTCGGATCTTTTCATGATGTCAAAAGACCGTGGTTAAAGTTGTCATTAGATTGGTCTTATTTATGGATTTGGGTGATGCTAGCAAACTCATTTGAATTTGTGGTGTCAAGAACACAATGGTGCTAAAGAAACAAACAATTGGTGAGATTGAGCGGTTAGTGGGAATCAATAGGGCAGAGACTGTGATGACTGTGTTATTACCCTGTTTAAAGGGTTTAGAGCATTGAAAATATGTTGAAAAACTAGTACCTACTACATATAAATAGACTTTTATATAAAGTGACTACTGGGCTGGGATTAGGGTTAGGGGCAGGGCATATAAACTATTGTTTGGTGTTTGAATATATAAGTCAGAACAGATCAGAACAGACAAGACAAAGCAATATACTGTAGATCAGTGTTAACACATATCTAGAAAATCAAATTTTAATAATGTGCATAATGAAGTTTTTAATCAACAATCATTCATTCATGCACTAGTCTGTAGATCCTAAAGGGGCTCAAGATGTCAGACTGACAGACTGAACATGGTGTCCAGATATGTGTGATTTGTTTAGTGTCCTTAATCTCCCTGCCAAATTGCAAATAAAATTGTTGCTGTGTGGTCAGGGATGGCTGTGATGATGACAGGAGTATTACATGTCTGGCAGTATTATCAAGAAGAATCCCATGACATGTTTGTGCTGACACCAGTCACAGCCCACACTATCAAAGTACTTATGCTGTCGTTCGTCCAACAGAAAATCACTGATCAATAGCGCCCAGTTTGCCTTCCATCCTAATCATCTCTAACTTGAATACGGGCTACATCTTTGGTTTTGTTGGCATTTACACAGCACAAATGTGTAATATTTATTGTGGGATGGTAGGAGAATACGACCTATTCTTCCCCTCTGACAACTGAGAAGTTATTTTCATGTCTATTCCGAGATGAACCACAGCTACAATTAGGAAAACACATCAGCATTGTGATGAACACATAATCACATCCAGTACATTCTGTACAGTTTCTTTAACATCTAACCGTGTCACAGAAACACCTTAAAGGAATGCAGGTTTTTGTCATCAAGCATCATGATTTTTTTCCTAATTTGATTCCTATAATTTTTGTGGTTTGATCTGTTTTTTTATAAAGAGTCATTAAAATATTCCAATAACATTACTTTTTATTGGGTGTACAATAAAAAGTCATTTTAACAATGCATGTATTAATAAAAGAACTAATAATGGAATCATTAATCACTCGTGCAAGACAGTGTAAGCTTGAATCACTATATGTATGTAACTTTTATATGTATTTATTTAGTTTTGTTTTTTTTCTGTCATGTCATTACAACAGTCTTCACCACCTTCATCTCATTTGCAACATCAACAACATCTGGAAAAAAAAAAAAAAGCCTGACGTCACAAGTGGGATCTTTGGATTGATCATCTGTAATCATTGGTGGAACAGTGACTGATCAATCCAGAAGCTCATGAAAATCACCTAAAAATCCATCCCTTAATGACCCTGTGTGTCACGACTCAACGAGAATCAACCACAGGTCAGAATAATGATTTGTTCACACAAAGTCCAGACGCCAAAACTAAGTCCATGCACAGTCAGGATAGATAAACAGGCAGACAGACAGGCAGGTATAAACAGACAGATGCAGGCAGGTAATCCAAGCACAACAAGTAAAAGACATCAAAAAACAGACGGTAAAAAAACAGGAAACAAATCAATAAACTTTGGACTTTTCTCTAAAGACGACAGATTGGTCTCAGGCAGCAAACTGGACACAAGGAGACAATCTGACAACTGAACTCAACAGGGTTAAAATACTAATCAACACTAAACAAGAGACAGGTGAACAGGGAAAATTGGGGGGTCAGAACAAAGACAGGAAGTTGCCCAAACAAGGACACGAGCCTGAGTCCGGTCACGTGACAAAACACACGGCTACTAAAGCACACCTAGTCCAGAGTTTACACGCCAGCAGGCAGGGGGAGACAAAAACGACAGTCCAGAAGAGGATCCAGACAGAGCCCCCCCAAATCAACACCTCCAGGCATTGACCATGAAAGAGGCAGGGTCCCCCCTTTCTGATGAGCAAGGGGTACAGACTCTTCCGGTCTCCTTAGGACCTTAGCCCCCTCAGTCCTCCAGGTACTGGCAGCCCTGACCCCGATGGATGCCCTGTAGGTGCAAACTGTGTCAATCTCAGACCCTTCAATGAATCTGGGGGGAGTCTTGGGCTCAGGACACAGGGGCTCACCCTGAAAAGGCCTGACATGGGACACATAGAAGGGGGGGCGAATGTGATGGACGGCAGGAGGCAGGTTCAGCCAGACTGCAGAGGGAATGACCACGTTGATGATGGTGTAGGGGACCATCAACCGTGGATTCAACTGTGGAGAAGTTCCCTCCAGAGGAAGGTCAAAATGACTACAATTACATTAAAAGTAAATAAATTCAAGAATTTATTCGGTAATTAAGAATATAAAAATAAAATTAAAATTAAAGTTTGAAAAGGAAAAGTAATTTTAACTCATAATTCAAGGAGATACTTCCAACCATGGGAGATCTTTATGCATCTCACCTGCTTTTTTCTTTATTATATTAAAGTAATCATGTGCATGATTGTGCTGAGATAAGGACATTTGTAACCAGACGATAAAATGCTGTTACTTGACAAACATTCTTGAGAACAAATATTTCTGAGTATCAGGCAACATGTTATCTTAAAATATCTTAAAACAACAATGACAACATTTGACCATGAATACCACTTCACTTTCATCATTCCATACGTGACTTCTGAGAAATTCCCAAACTATCATTGTATGAAAGCCTCCAAAAACCGTGGTTCTTATTTTTGGTCTTTTGGCGCATTCTTGTTAATTGAGACTGCAGCTCACTTGGTTGTTTGTTCGAGTTACGAAAGGTAAAAATACAGTATGGGCTGATACTCGCAGCTCCCACAGGTTCCTGAACGCAACATTCTCATAGCTACTCTGCCATTGGCTATTACCTAGCATCCTGGAATCCCATTGGCTGAGAGGGACCTCTGTGTGGAGCTAGATAGGTGTCTATGCAGCGTCCTCGTCATTCGGCCCTCGACCCATGAGGTGTTCTGATAGTTTTACGTAAATATATTAACTTTTAGAGTATTCACTATGGACCCCAAGAAAGTGACGGAGAAAAGAGGAAAAGAAAAGAGTTTTTTGTCCGTACAAACAAAGCAAGAGATGATAGAAAAGCCTGAAAAAGGGATGCGTTTGGTTGTTCTCACCAAAGAATATGGCCGTAATGCATCTACAATCACCACGTTATTAAAACAAAAGGAAGTTTAAGGAGTTTAAGGCGTCGCGTGGGTGGTTGGAGAAGTTCAGAAGGAGGACTGGAATTCACTCTGTTGTTCATGGTGGGGCAAGAGGGCATGAACCAAAGAGGGCAAAAAACAATGAGGGCAGCAGTTAAAAGGTAAATTACCGTCATTTTTATTCTTTGTTTTTTACGTTATGCACAACTCTCATTTATTGTGTAATAATCTAATTGTAACATGTATTTGTTACATGTTTTAATGCATTTTTTTGCTTTATAAAACATTTATGTCTGAATTTTGGGGGCTTGGAACGGATTAGGGCATTTGCATGGAAAATGCGTCTCTACTTAAGAAATTTTCTACTCACGTAATTTCTTCCAGAACCAATTAATTTCGTACGTAGAGGTACCCCTGTATCTTACTTGTGGGTAACCTGTGCATCATAATAAAATGAAACAATGATCTCTGGTGGACACCATGAAGGTGTGACGTGTAAGACCTACAGAAAACAAACCAGCTAATCTCATTTTGAAATGGTTGATCATTTCTCGTGTGACCAGAGACATTAAAGCCAGTTAATGATGCGGTTTGACACAGACTTTATATTATCAACATTTTTATACACCAAAAAGTATATAAACTGTTCAAACATATGATATGTCATTGATAATTCATTAAAAAAGGGGGATGGAAAAAGATCTAAATTTATGAGAAAACATGCCTGACTAAGGCTAATACAATGATGTTCAATCTTAAGGCTCTAAGATCTTTTTAATGTATTCTCCTCTGTAGCTGGAGCCTTACAGAAAAAAAAAAAGGAAAGAGAAGAGCTGAATGGATTCCATTAATTTAATTGAAGCGAGCCCTGACAAGAGATAAAACATCTTGGGCCCACATCTCTTCAGGGTTGGCACTGGGCTTCGTAGTAAACAAAGCCCGGAGAGCACCGCCACGCTCCACAGAGACTTCAAGGCCATGGAATATGTCAGAGATGGGCTTGAATTGATACTGAAGTGCAACCCCCCCTTCCCTACACACACACACACACACACACACACACACACACACACACACACACGGACATACACAAACTTAAGTATTCAACCTGTATTGTGACCATTATGCCTCAGCTTGTGGATATTTTCATGCTGGTAGCTACCTTTTTTCCGGTGACAGTACCTGCAGTGGATCAAGCAGAAAGAGACACATCCACTCCAACAAGGGCATTGAAACATGGATAGCACTGCTGATTTCTAAAGATAAGAACCACTTCTACTTTGATGTGTCCCCATCAGATATTACACAATCACACAATAATACACTAGAAGTTAATGTACCCAGATTTCTCACATCTGCCTGGATGGGTACTTCTGCTAATTCCACAATATTTGACGTGATTGTGAGTAATGAACAGCTGAACCACTGTGATAGGTAATAATGCACAAACTATATCTGAATCTAATTTACCGTTGTTAGCTCTACTGACCACAGGAAGCAACAAACAACTCATATTTGGATGTCACATTCTTTGCTTTATTGTTTCTTAGCAGGTACGGGCTTTTCACTCAGGTTGAATAGCAACACAAAACCAAGCAGAATCCATTCAAGGAGAAAAAGCTTTATCTTTAGAACAGCACGAGTAGATGGCTCGGACAATGCGAGCCTTCGACAACAAGCTGGGCCCGGCTGTCCTACAAATGTGGCTCCGGTTCAAAATGCCAAGGTTATATAGCCTTTGTCCACATCTCTGTAAGATCTGCTGGGATTCAGTTGCATCGTGACACAAACATGGACCTGTCTCACCTCGCATTCTTCTTTCTTTTTTAAATGTGTTCTAAATCCCATCATGAAACATCATGGAAATAATGAATTCAGATTGCTTTGGTCATTTGTGCTACATTAACCTTTTTACCATTATCAGAGGAAAATAGGACCCCAAGACCAACTGAGGACAAAAAACAATGAGAAGGTGTGGAAGGAAATTTTTGGGTTCTGAATTTAAAAAGGTAGTACTGACAATGTTTGAGTAGAAGATTCAACACCAATAAATAGTAAAGAATGGTGTAGAGTTTCTGTCCCTGTTCATTCTCTAGTGTGTATGGTCACCAGTTAATGAGGATGTTTTCTCACCTCTGACCTCCCTCAGGTTCTGATTCCGCTACCAGAGGAGTCGTTAGATCCCGTGAAGCAGTGATGTATTGTAAAATGCCAGTGTTTGTGTGTCCATCCATCCATCAAATATCTTCACAACCGTTACAGATGGAAAGATGAATGAAAAAGCACATGACTCAGGCAGCAAAGGGATGAAAATGAGATGATGACCTTGAGAAAACTAGGTCAAGGTCAAATTTCAACTTTTGTACACTCAGGAACCGGATAAAATAGAGAGACGAGGGAGAAGACCAGTGTGAGTAAGTAGGTCAGAGCACTAGCTTTGATTTTTGACCTATGCAAGTAGGTCAGAGTTAAATTGTGAATTCAGGGGTGTTGCAGGATGTTGCAGTCTCTGACTGCATTGGTTCTAGTTTATATTGTAAGTATTTACATACCCTAGATCAAAGCTAGCGCTTGATCTATGGTCAAAGCACTATCTTTGATCTATGGTCTGAGATATTTTCTATCCTGAGATACTTTTGCACATATCTCAGGAACCGGATAAGACAGAAAGACGATACAAAAGGCGTTACATTCCGGGAGGCAAGGGGATGAAAACTAGATCACAAGCTTGACCTTGAAAAAATAAGGTCAAGGTCACATTTTCACTTTTATACCTTTTTAGGTACAGAATTTACCAGTTACATGTTGGATCATGGGTCTTCTATTAAATGAACCTGACCTATAGAAGTAGGTCAGGGTAAAATTTTGAATGTTGCAGGATGTTGAAGTTTCTGACTGCCTTGTTTCACTAACCCTAACCCTTCCAACGGGATGCTTATGGAAATATAATCTGGGCTGGGTCAGATCAGTGGGTGACCCTGGACGATGAACTGTGTTCAGTCTTTCCTGCCTGTTGACTTGGAGGTAATACAGTGTGTGGGGAAGGGGATGTGGTGTTTGCCTGGAAAAACCTGCATTATCTGTCCAACAAAGCTGTCGGATCCCAATGGTGCAAATGTCCTCATGACTGCCGTCAGCGTCCGGTCACTGTCGAATAAAACTTTATCTTTTGTGCTGTTGATGATTCTTATGGGTTGGATGCAATGTTTTTTAATTAAGAGTGTCCTCAAGGTCCGTCAAAAGACAGTTGGTGAGTCTGCATTCTCATTTTGTGGAACAACCTTGTGGAACGTGTAAGCTATTGACATTGGCGATGCACTCAAAGCAAAGCAAAAAACCCATTTGTTCACGGCTGTGTGTGTGTGTGTGTGTGTGTGTGTGTGTGTGTGTGTATGTGTGTGTGAGTGTGTGTGTGTTGACTTCTGACTGAGAGGACTGTACCTCCTTCATTGTCATGTGAATCACTTCATGCCATTTCCCCCCCCCTCTGTTACTCACCAGTTTTAATTTGTGGATTCTTTAATTACATGACAGCGACATTCAGAGCCTCTACCTGAGCCGAAGGAGTACAGCGGTACCTCTACGTATGAAATTAATTGGTTCTGGAAGAAATTACGTAAGTAGAAATGTAAGTAGAGACGCGTTTTCCATGCAAATGCCCTAATCCGTTCCAAGCCCCCAAAATTCAGACATAAATGTTTTATAAAGCATAAAAATGCATCAAAACATGTAACAAATACATGTTACGATTAGATTATTACACAATAAATGAGAGTTGTGTATAACGTAAAAAACAAAGAACAGAGTAAAGAATAATAATGACGGTCATTTACCTTTTAACTGCTGTCCTCATTGTTTTTTGCCCTCTTTGGTTCATGCCCTCTTGCCCCACCATGAACAACAGAGTGAATTCCAGTCCTCCTTCTGAACTTCTCCAACCACCCACGCGACGCCTTAAACTCCTTAAACTTCCTTTAGTTTTAATAACGTGGTGATTGTAGATGCATTACGGCCATATTCTTTGGTGAGATCAACCAAACGCATCCCTTTTTCAGGCTTTTCTATGATCTCTTGATTTGTTTGTACGGACAAAAAAAACTCTTTTCTTCGTCACTTTCTTGGGGTCCATAGTGTATACTATAAAAGTTAATATATTTACGTAAAACTATCAGAACACCTCATGGGTCGAGGACCGAATGACGATGACGCTGCATAGACACCGATCTAGCTCCACACAGAGGTCCCTCTCAGCCAATGGGATGCCAGGATGCTAGGTAATAGCCAATGGCAGAGCAGCTATGAGAATGTTGCGTTCAGGAACCTGTGGGAGCTGCGAGTCTCAGCCCATACTGTATTTTTACCTTTCATAACTCAAAATTTCTTTCGTAACTAGAGGGACATTTTTCCTGTTGAGGCGTTTCGTAAGTAGAACATTTCGTAAGTAGGGGTACCACTGTATGTGGTACTTTATGGGTACTATAATGTAGGGCAGGGCAGAGATGCTGACGACAGCATCTTACACGTTTTCTGCCTTGAACACATTATTTCATCTATCTACCAAACATTTTCTCAGAAACATTAGAGAAGAACCTAAAATGCCCGGTTGTAATCAGAGTCTAATGACATTGTGTGATCGGTTAGCCTTCCAAAGAGCTATAAAAGTAACATAAGAATATTGTGGTGAATCAATAATGAAAGTATCTAATCTGTTTTACCATGCACCTATACTTCTTTTAGGGCAGATAGATATCAGCGTTGGACACGAGTTGTAAAGTGGATTCAGCAAATCCAATAATAGAGCAGAAGATGCAACAGAATCCAGGAATATGTTATTTAGGTGGCGGACCCTGAATAGTTCATGTATCACTCCTAAGTGATCTGTGATGGTCTGCACCATCTCTCAAACACACTAGATCTAATTTTGTGGTGCATCCTCTGCTGGTATTATCTCATTAGATCCCAGCTCTTTGTCATGCTAAGGATGACCTTGCGACCCATTTAGAAAGAAATACTGAAAGATCATACGTGTGAGCCGAGACCCCCAACAGAAGGGCTCCACCGTTAACAAAGGAACGCTTGTCAAGAGAAATGTTTCACTACAGCCTCATTATTATCACAATGGAAAGTTTGTGCTAATGTTGCTATCGCTTATCTGGGCGAATGTCATCAAATACTGCAGCGATACAGTATTTGCAACGCAGCGCATACAGTGGATCCACATGATAACATTTACACGCTATCAGAAGCACAAACACGGACCTGAGAAACATGAAAGAAAGAGCTTGTTCAAGAAGCTTTTTTTTTGACGTCTCATGTCGTCTGAGACCGCCAGGCTTCTCTCTTTGGCACCAGTGTTTATCTTCCCAGCAGATTATCTTTACTTTTGACCACTGAGTACACAGAAATTTTACACAAGCATTTATTTCATCGCTTAGGAATAATCGTAAGCAGGTTAATGTTAAACTCCTCATTGTGAGGTGGAAATGTGTGACCAGGAATTGCTTATCAGAAGGACCGAGGTGTTGTGTTACTTCATAATAACTTCTCACCTACTAGTTTGTTCTGTTTATTTTACGCTCTGGTCTGGGAAAGTTGAGTCTGACAGTTCAGGATCCTGTTACAGATTTAAAGCAGCCCCTCATCACCTTGTGACCCACACCTCAGGTCGTCTTCCTCTGCACCTGAACCATCTGATCGGTCCTCCCTCAGTCGCCCCCCCCGTACCCAGATGAACAGATCAGCCACACCTGAACGCTCCCACATCCTTTATTTAAGTGTGTGTGGAAGGAAACACCAGCAGCTGTGCTGATGGAGCGGAGGCTGGATTCACTGACACTGACAACTGTGTGTGTGTGTGTGTGTGTGTGTGTGTGTGTGTGTGTGTGTGTGTGTGTGTGTGTGTGTGTGTGTGTGTGTGTGTGTGTGTGTGTGTGTGTGTGTGCGCGAGCTTTTAACCCCATGTGTCAAACTCAAGGCCCGGGGGCCACATGTGGCCCTCCACATCATTTAATGTGGCCCGCGAGAGCATAAAAGGTCAATCTAAAATAAATAGGTCAAAAGTGTGCTTTGGCTAAAAACTTTCCCACAATGCAGTAGTTCAGCCCATTTTAACTCTGACTAAACGTTGTGAACAAAGTTAATGTCCTAACTTGTGTCTGATGTTATTTTTCTTTATTGATTGATAGTTTGATCCTTGATTGATGGAGTTCTGTGGGTTTAATAACCTGACAAATGAAAAGGATTTATGTTAGAACAGAGAAACAAACAAACATGTTTTATTTAAAAAAAAAACTTTTATAAGTAATAAATGTAGTTATTTATTTAATTATTGAACATAAAGGAGTAGTTACATTTATGTTACATTACTTAGTTACATTTATTAGTTACATCTGGCCCTCTGAGGACAGCCGTTAAGCTGATGTGGCCCTCAGTGAAAATTAGTTTGACGCCCCCTGCTATAAAGAGTGACCAGCCAGCAGCTAAGGGGATTTTATTTGACCATTTCTTAGTATTTCTCACTGTATATTATATAATATACAGTGATATATATATATATGTTAATTTTTTTAAACATACTTTTTTAAAATAATGTTTTAATCATTTCTTGTTTCCTTATGTATCTTGAATAAATTAACAGCGGTGACTTGAATGCGTCATCATCATCGTGTGGTACACTGATGTCATTGATGGTCCTCACTATAATGTAATGCGACTGTGTGTTCTCTGCATGTCGTTACACATGTTGTTAATGTGTGTGTGTGTTTTATAAAGAGAAAACTACAAAACCATTAATGAATGCTTCATCTTTCCTTCAGCATTAATAAAGCTTTTTGTATATATATATATATATATATATATATATATATATATATATATATATATATATATATATATATATATATATATATGTATATATAAAACAGCTGTTGTCAAAAAAATGATGCAAACTGCTGCAAACTCTTAATTCCTTGTCCTTACGCTGCAGCCTGGTGCAGTGTGTTTAATCAGTGGGAGTGCAGCAGCGGACTGATGAGGAGAGACTCCCAGATCAATATTAAAATCATTCCACCCCCATAAATCATGGCTGGTCACTGTCAGTACGGCTGAAGACTGACACACACACACACACACACACACACACACACACACACACACACACACACACACACACACACACACACACACACACACACACACACACACACACACACACACACACACACACACACACACACACACACACTTATCGGCCTGTCAGGGATGTGAACTGTGTGTGAGGAAACAAACGACACAAAAGGGGGAAGCGGACTGCGTGTCCGACCCAGAGCCTCTGCAGGTCCCGGTTTAGACCAATCACAGAAGAGAAAGCAGATTAAAATAAACCCTAACCAGTTAACTGTAACTGGGAATACAAATATCAGCTCCTTTACTTTCAGACGCCTTCAGACTGTCCTGCTCTTATACTCTGGTCGTCCTTTGAGCATCATTTTCTTCAGCGCACACTGGTTTGATCTCCTCTCTATACCTTCTAGTGAACTAGACAGCAGCAGGTGAAATCAATGAGGGAGAGAAATTGCAATGAGCAGACGTGGAGTGTGTGTGGAGTGTGTGTGGAGTGTGTGTGGAGTGTGTGACTGACACAATCAGAAGCAGTGGAGGCTGAAAACCTGGCGTCATCCCTGAGAGATCCCCCTGAGCAGTGGGACGTCAGACGCTGCAGGTGTGTTTCCTCACCTCGTGTTCACACGAGACGCTAACAGAGATAACAACTTGTGTTCAGTTGATATTATTTACTTGACAAATGATGGAGTTTTATCTAAAATGACAGGAAGTCAATGGAGAAAAAGCTCTGGCAGATGGAAAAACATTAAAAAAAGCACAATAATGCATTTAAAAAAATAAATCCAAGGCTCCTGATGACATAACAGCGACCGCTTGACCGTTTTTTTGGAAGGAAACCTCAGTCATCAGGAGGTGGTTCACCTTCCATCACACCTGATGAAGAAAACAATTGAGGAGGAGGAGGATGCTGTCTCCACATCCTCAGACAGGATGGAGCTGTGGTGCCTGAGGAGGAAGGTGTTTGTCCAGACAGGAGCTAAACAACAACACGTCTGCACCAGTCAGCCTGGATGAGGATCCTGGGTAGAAGCTGAAGCTGGACAATCTCAGCTTCAGACGTCAGACTGGGGCAGTTCTGCTAAAATGACCACGAAAGTCCAATAATTAGGATAAAGCATCAAAATAAATTAAAATAAAAAATGACTGCAGTCTGACCTATGTTTCATCTTCTTTTCAGTGTACATCAAAATGATCTTTATGTTCATGTTTGTTCATGTTGGGCCAATCTTCATAAAATAAATCCTTCTGCACTTTTTCTTTAAAAAATTCTGTAGATAGATTTTTTTTAGATGTAATTTATAGATAAACTCTGTTATTCCTTTTTTTTTTGTAAATAGTTCCAGTATAGAAGTATGAAAATCTGTATAATTTTTAATGTGTTAGAAAAAAACCATCTGTAGATATCTACAGAAGTTAAATTTTTCAAGACAATATTTTTTCTTCAGGTAAAAAATTCTAATTGCCCCATTTCTGTAAATCAATTAGATGTTCATGTTTTAGAAATCCAGGATTTAAATCTGAATTTTATAGGTACAATAAGAACACAATTGAATTAGATCTTATATTCACCTTTCATCACATTCCCTGTTTTGGGCGTTAACCTGTTAATTTTGCACTTTATTATAAAACTCCCAAGTTTTTTAGCAAATATTGCATAAATTCCTGGATCATTCAACGTGGAGAGCCGAATATCCATCGTTACGTCTGGCCTCATCGTTTTACTTTGATAACATGTTGCAGGTAATGCATAAAAAATGTTCAGTGTTCAGTACCGCCGTCCCTCTTTCATCATTATCCTCATGTTTATGTCAAGAGACGACTTAATCTTATTAATGGATTAGGATTAAATGTGGTTTTACTTTCAAATAAAGAGACAAACAATTTCCAGACAGATTTGGCTTTGGATGTAAACATGTAGACGTATAGTAGAAGTAGACTGAACATTCAGACAGGAAGTAGTTTCAGCCTTTATTAGATCAATGCTTCTGCACTGACAGCTGTCAGTCAGAAGATATCAATTATTGATTAGCAAAAAGGTCCAATCACAGAATCCAAAATGAAATGCTAAAGCAATAAAGTGAAAAGACTAAACAGCACACACGCACACACACACACACACACACACACACACACACACACACACACACACACACACACACACACACACACACACACACACACACACACACACACACACACACACACACACACACACACACATTAATTAGACACTGACTCGGGTCAGCAGCACAGAGGGAGTTTTATCTCCTGTGGGATCAATTATTGATTATTAGTACAAAGACAATAGACAGGTTTAGGTTTAGGAAGTCCAACAAATTAATATTAGCCCCTTTAAATGAAAGTGGACATTTTTGCCTCTCTAACGTATTTTTGATCCAGATAGAAACAGCCACCCTCTAATAAATACCCAGTGTATTACAGTATAAATACACAGACAGTACTGATTAGCCTACCGGACGCTCAGCCAAAAGAAATATGAAGCATTAAATTGTAACGTGGTTGTTGAAAACTGATTAAAATGCCTATACACATTACCTGATCGGGTCCAAACAGAGCCGTCTCATAAACATGTAAAAAAAAAAGTAATACAGGAATATTTTTTTCTTTCAATGCATCAGATCTTTTCCATTACTTCAGCCCTATCCATAGATATAGAGTTTATTATATATTTTTTATTATTATATGGAATTTGCCATTAGAACCCTGTTTTTCTAACACAAAATATGGAATATTTCCAAGTTAGTGCACAGTTTAATATTTCTGATAAAGATATTACAACTATTGGATGACTGTTTTTGCAGGTATGTATACACAGACAGTGGGTCTGTTTCTGGGTTGTGGGGTGATTTTGGGGTCATTGTCTTGCTGCAGACAATGAAGATCTAGTTTCATAAAAACATGTCAGCATTATTGTATATAGTAATATATATATACTATAAAGATATAACATATAAAGACATTATATATATATATATATATATATATATATATATATATATATATATAAAGGAATTTAGAAAATAAAATTGAAAGAAAATTACTGACAAAATTTCATATATTTAGCCTTTCAATTAACTGATTTATTGGGAGAGAAACACATAAGAACAACAAAAAATGTCCTTTTTTGGACGAAACGCTTCTCAAGGGTTAAACATGAAATCTCTCAAGGGAACGGCCACTCTGATTGGTCACAAAGGCTCATGGGAATGTTAATGTTCACATTAAAATGTCTTGTTTTAGTGTTTAAAACATGGTGTAACTAGGTAGGAAGGTAGATGTTGTATAAAAGCACAGAAATAAACAGATGGAGAAGATTTGACAAATGGATGATTTAATTTAATTTATCTGGTATTGCCTTCAACTGATGATTGTGTAACTGTTTATTTAGTTGTTTATTTATCTAGCAATGCTCATGGTGTATTACCGTAGAGAGTAGATATAAACTTAAATAGAACAAATTGAAAAAGCCTGATCACATCATTTAAATGAGAATCAGAAGATTGTAGAGTAAAATAGAGAAGTGAAGTATATAGAACATTTAATAGGATTGAGCCATGCTGGTATGAACCCAACATGAACCATTCAGACTGAAACTACTAACAGAATAATAAGCGTGTGTTCATGAACGTGTTTCACGTGTGTCTAAAGACAGAACACGTCTGATCTGTGTGATGAGTGTTTTTTCTGCGATGCTGACATCCTGACACCGATCGGCTCCACTTACGGAGGCGGTTTGATCGGACTTCCTAAGACCGGGTTCAGTGAGCTGGACAACCTCATTTGCATAAAGTAGGTCGAATCATGATTATGCAAATTAAGGTTTAGCAACAGGTCCTTCCTAATGGTTGGCCCTAATGTCCACAGAGCATGAATGGATTTTTACATGCAAAGTATAAAAACTATTGACTTTACTTTTGCGGGAGAAGAAATCAGCATTCATATCATACTTAGTGAATTTTTATGCTGGTGAAATGGTCTCCAGTTTCACTCCTGGAGCGTTCACAGATACTTACGAAGGTAGTGTTCATGTCACACATCAGCTGTGGGTTTACATGCCTTCACAGCACAAAGGAAAACAATTTGAGTTTTTATTTGCTTCATTGAACTTGAAAAAACACATTTATAACTGGAGGACTTCTGATGACTCACACGTGAGAGTAAAGTGAGTGTGATTTCCACTTCCTGTCAAACAAACACGACACGGACACCCATCACCCCCCCCCCCCCAGATACATCCCTTTAGACATGAAATCTGCATCATCTATAAAAATAACACTAAGCCCCTCTAAATAGTTCTAATCCTGTTGGAAAAAAAAAAAACAGAATAAATCCCTGAATAAAGATACATCTGTCATTGGGGGGGGGGGCACCTATTTAAACAGCTCCTATGGAGGTGGATGAATGTCTCCCAGGGGGGAACAATTAGATGAGCAGCTCCCTGGTGGCCCATATACGGGCCAGTAGCCATGTGGCACAACAAAGCCTGTTCATCCTGTTGCTGAGCCCCCGTCTCTGTCCCACCAGCACAATGTCAGCCGGGGCGGTCGTAACTTTGTGACCCCCCCCCCCCCCGTCTGGTTGGTGACGCCACACCAACAACATCCCACACGTGAGAATCGTTCAACTCCAGGAAGATCACCAGTCTCGTCTTCTTCCTCTTCATTCTACTCATGCCTAACTAGTCCTGTTTATTTATGGCTCTTTATTTCTATGCCTATTTATGCTATTTGTATATTTATGGGTTATTTATTACTCTTTCTATTTGGTGTTGGTACTACTTTCTATGTGCTGGTGCTTTCTGTGTGCTTTTTCTGTGTTTTTGTGTACTCACTGTGCTGTGTGTAGTGTGTATTATTGTTATTATTATTATTACTATTATTGTCAATATTCTTAATATTTTTAATGCTATTATTGTTATTCTCTTTCCCTATTGTCTTTTTCCTCAATGTATATTTTCCCTGTTTCTGTCTGTTCTGCTACTGTATGTTTAAATATCCCAGTTTGGGATAAATAAAGTCTGTCTGTCTGTCTGTCTGTCTGTCTGTCTGTCTGTCTGTCTGTCTGTCTGTCTGTCTGTCTGTCTGTCTGTCTGTCTGTCTGTCTGTCTGTCTGTCTGTCTGACTGTCTGTCTGTCTGTCTGTCTGTCTGTCTGTCTGTCTGTCTGTCTGACTGTCTGTCTGTCTGTCTGTCTGTCTGTCTGTCTGTCTGTCTAGTGCGACAGACAAATTAATTTCCCTGACGGAACCTCCTTAAGAGATCAATATAGTTCTACTCTACTTTCAAGTCAAACTCATTTCATGCACAGCGGTGAGTTGATGGTGACAGTATGGCTTCAAGGAAATATCAAGAATGGTCACATGGATTCAGAAACACACACAAACACACACTTCCCCGCCCAGTTGGAGCATATATTCCTATTCCACATGACCAAACTCCATGTCTTATTTCTATTAATTACCAGTGTTAATTTAAACTGATATACAGTGCGTCCTTGTTCCTCGCGATTAATGCAAACTACTTATTTTATTTTTTATTTTGTTTTATTATGTATTTATGTATTTATTTCATTTATTTATTAATTTTTTTATTATTAATTTTATTATTAATTTTGTTTTATTATTTTATTATTTATTTGATTTTTTATGGTAATATTAACATTTACCTTTTCCCACACTCTGATAGACTGTTTAAAGCACTTTTGTGTCTCACGGAAGTCCAAGACTCACAGAAAGTAGCGCACTTCCACATGCCGTCAGCCAATAGAATGTACGTACGGTGTCACGTGACTACCTACCAAAAATCCGCGATGAGGTGAAGTCGTGAGCGTTGATGCGTGAATGCGCGAGGGATTACTGTAGACTGGTTGGTCTCTTCAGCACACACAACCCAAAGCCATACAATGTGTTGTAGGAAGTACAAGCAAACCTTGGTTTTCAAACGCTTTAGACATCGAACAAATCGGAATTTGACCAAAAAATTCAGAATTTTTTTGTCTTAGAAGTCAAACAAAATTTGGAAGTTTAACACCAACTCGAACGACCACAAAGGTAAAAATTATTATCTTTATTGTTCTTATGCTTTGACTGTAATGTGCTTTCTATTTTAGTTTACTGTATTCAATAATTTTTTACTTAATTTGCGTTCCATAACGGTACGACTTACGGTACCGTAAACTTCTGTCCTAAAGACGACGGTAACTCGTACCTTAGGCTAACCTGATTACGTCAATGTTTTTTCTTTCTTTGTTTCTCGCTTAAAACTAGAATTTGGTTTCTATAAATTGGCAAAAGACCTGAATAACTTTAGGAACATCTGGTGTTACAAAAATGTCCTATGCACTTTAGTTGATGACCACCTCACTTTTGCAAACTTCCTATTATAATGCACTAAGTTTTATATTGTATTTCCTTTTGTTTATTGGTGTTTAGTGTTTTTGAAGTTTCATCTAATGAAAAATTGTAAAATGTTCTAAATGTTCTAAATGTTCTAAATGTGATTGAAGTTTTTTTTTTGAAAAAATCTTCTTCTTCTGAAGCACTTTAGTGCTTTCATCTAATGTAAAATTGTAAAATGTTTGAATGTCATTAAAGTGTTTTTGCAAAAAAAAAAAGGTCTTTCTTTCAAACCGAGGTTTGCTTGTAGTTGACATTGCTGCATCACTAATATTACATTCTGTATTGAGATGCTGTAAAGAGAACAAGTGGAATATGAGATATCTGTAGAAACAATTGTGTTCATGCTGCTAATCACATATGCATATGTTCATCTCATAGGCTAAGGTGTCATCTTACTTACAATTCAATATGTTTACACTGATACTGAAAGGCAAACAGCAAACAAACACAAATAGACTCTACAGAACCGTATAACACAAGTGTAACTGAATATAAATGTGACTGGTGCAGCCTGTCTCCTCTGATTTTAATACGCCGCTCTGGAAGCTCCCTGGCGAGCCTCTAATTACATCCTACAACTTGTGTGTTTGTGCTGACCTCTGAGCAGAGGATCCATCAGCGTGTCATCTCAGCACCCATGAACCCCCTCTCCTCATTTCCATATCACTGATTCAGTGACAGCAAAACAGAATCCTGACCCAATTACATTCAAAACACACAAAGAGACTTCAGTAACATACCTGGCTAGTCAGAATGAAGCTGACTGTACCAGTGACGAGCACTGGAAACCAGTCCGCCGTAAGTTCCAGAAGCATTATTCTTTGTTGAGGCCACATGTGTTAAACTCAAGGCCCGTGGGCCAAATGTGGCCCTCCACATCATTTTATGTGGCCTGCAAGAGCATAAAAGGTCAGGGTATCTAAAAATAGATGGGGCAAAAGTGTACTACATTTCCCACGATGCTGTAATTTTAATTCTGACAAAAATGTTTCAAACAGTTTTGTGTCTGATGTTATTTTTCTTTATTGATTGATAGTTTGATCCTTGATTGATTGAGTTCTGTGGGTTTGATAACCTGACAAATTAAAAGGATTTATGTTAGAACAGAGAAACAAACAAACATGTTTTTTCTGTCTAACTGTAATGTTTGGAACTAGAATAAGTCAGAAATTCAGTTATTTAACATTAAGGAGTAGTTACATTCATGTTACATTAGTTACATTTATTTGTTACATCTGGCCCTTAGAGTACAGCCGTTATGTTGATGTGGCCCTCAGTGGAAATGACTTTGACACCCCTGGTCTAGGCTTTAATTCTTAGACATTTAGGCAGCACCTGGTGCAGGTGAGTGAAAAGTCCACAGAATGAGACCACAAAAATATTAACTGGACATAATCCAAGGACTTGGGCTGTTTGTCTCACACGACCAAGACTCCCATCGAGTTTCATGAATATCTGTGAAGTAGTTTTGGGAGGACCAAAACTGGTCAAAACTGTCTCCAGACACGACCTGCTGTGTGTTTAAAGGTTCTATGTGATCCTTCATCCAGTCTCACATTAAATGTGAAGTCTAACACGTCTCTGGGCAGTCTACTACACACCCAAAGCATCCAGTTCGTAACACGAGCGTTATTACGCTAAACACCAATGATGTCAGAGACCCTAACCAATGTCAGAGATTATAACCAATGTCAGAGACTCTTAACCAATATTAGAGATTATAACCAATGTCAGAGACTCTAACCAATGTCAGAGACTCTAACCAATGTTGGAGACTCTAATCAATGTCAGAGACTCTAACCAATGTCAGAGACTCTAACCAATGTCAGAGACTCTAACCAATGTTAGAGACTCTAACCAATGTCAGAGACTCTAACCAATGTCAGAGACTCTAACCAATGTCAGAGACTCAAACTAATGTCAGAGACTCTAACCAATGTCAGAGACTCAAACTAATGTCAGAGACTCTAACCAATGTCAGAGACTCTAACCAATGTCAGAGACTCTAACCAATGTCAGAGACTCTAACCAATATTAGAGATTATAACCAATGTCAGAGACTCTAACCAATGTCAGAGACTCTAACCAATGTCAGAGACTCTAACCAATGTCAGAGACTCTAACCAATGTCAGAGACTCTAACCAATGTTAGAGATTATAACCAATGTCAGACTCTAACCAGCCTCCGTGGTCACTCTGTTGTCCTGAGTGTCTACCAAGATAAACGGCAGTCTTTGATTGAGATGACTGAGGTGGGGCCACAGCCAGTTTGATGAACCAGAAAATGAAATGATTACTATGGGGGGGTGGGGGTGGGGTTGTCGACTGCACTGCCGGTGACACTCTGGCTACATCGCAAAGGTTAATTGGACTTGAACTCAGAAAATCAAGAGGTTGAGGGGGTCAGAGTGACAGCAGGTCCTTCTGGGAACAGCCCTTTCAAATAGCTGCTAATCAGATTTGTCAAGGGGGCTTTCCTTATGATAATGCCCCCATATGCATCTGTGTTGTTGTAGCACACTATGGTATTGATTCACATGAAACAACATTATCCCCATGACTGCAGGAGTGCAATTCTATTCACTTATTTGCAGTCAAGAAAAATGGATTCCCTGCTGTTTTCCTGATATATCTGTTTGTGTTTAGTGACCATCAATTGACGTGTGTGTGGGTGTGTGTGTGTGCGTGTGCGTGTGTGTGTGTGTGTGTGTGTGTGTTAGCTTTTTCAAACAGAGCTTCTGCCTGAAGAAAATTGAATGTCATTAGGACTTTTACAGAGGCTCTTTCTAACGGCTCCACTGATATGATGCAGCAATCTCGTGAGCGAAAGATCATTGAAATTATTACATCATAAGAATAGAGGCTGGCCTTCGTTGTGTAACTACTGATTCACGAACATGGAAAATAATGTTTTAAAAAGTGCAATTTGGAATTTGAGTCATTCATATACATATGGTGATTTGGAGAGGACATCAGAATGGAGTTCAACTCTTGGTATATTATTAATTTGTCATGTAAAATGTATAAATAAAAAATATATAAATAAATATGTAAAAATAAATTTATATTTCTTAATTCATGGAACATGATCATTATTTAATTTCAATTCATTTTGGAGTTGCTGAAATGTGTTTACAGCAATATTTTAATGTGGAAGTCATTGAGGTTGTTACAGGGCTGTACAGGGTGTCAGTGGCTTCAGCCTTGATTCCTATTATGGAAAACTTGATTTTTCTGGTCTCTCTCTATGTATAGTGGTCCTCCCTAACCCTACCAGCTCCTCCCTAACCCTACCAACTCCTAGAATCTAGAAAACAAAAGGTCCTGCATTGACTATGCAGCCCACAAACTCTAAAACAAGCCTGAAACAAGCTGTTAAGAATCAGCTGTATAGTTCTCTTTGGCATTTTTTTCAAGAACAATCTGGTTTCATCAATTAATAACTTGTGGAAAATACAGTAGTCTTCCTTTGCATTGACTAATGGAAAAAGCGTGGCGTATTTTGTTCCGCTGTCTTACCGTCTATACTGGATACTTCTCAATACTTCACAACTGAGTGGATGTTCATTCTCTTGAAGTTATCAAACTACTCATGACTAGCCTTGAATGGTTCTTCTGATGCTGAAGTTGTGTTTCTTGCTGTTTCAAGCCGTCATAGGTTATGCAAGCCTTGTCACAAATGCTAGCCTCTGTTATCGTCTCTCCTGACACCTCCTTCTCTTTCACCCTTAGTCCCACAAGTTTTTCCATTTCTTCCCGGATGCTTGTTCATAGCTTTGAAACAATCATAGTTCCTTCAGCCGGCGTTACACTCCTGAGGACATCATTTTGCTTCAAGATTGTGCAAGTTGTCGATGTACTGCAGTCGTACTACCTTGCCAGTTTGATAACCACGCTCATGTTTTTCTATTATTTCCTGCTTCAGTTCAATAAAGATCATCCTTTTCTTCTTTTCTTCACTTCCCTTGGCAATGACTTTCCCCAACCCATGATACCCACTTAAAATAATAATTTCCAGAGTAGGACATTCCAGTATTATTTCTCTCTTAAACTGAACTTGACGGCTCAACTCAACTTTCAATAAACAAAAAGCGTCTTTATACTTCTTAATACAATATCCTCAACAATGATAAAAACCTTCAGCAAAACCGGTGCTTAACTCTATCAAATATCTTCTTCTGATTTAAAGATCTGATGTCAAAACTGTACAGTTTGCAAATATCCAGTTTGTCTCTTCAGAAAAAGATTGTCCCTAATTGTCTTTGTGGATGATCAACCGCATCTGTTTGTGAGTATTTTAGAGACAGGCTTTAGTCAGTACAGAAACTCTATTGAGGGGTACACCCTGGACCATTTGGCAGTTTATCGCAGGTTTTAGATCAGGTTGTTAAACATTTTTTATATATCTGAAATACTTGGTCATTTATTTCTTATTTCCAATTGAATGCAATGCTTGTTTGTGAGTCTGTTCTTGAAGGATCTCTGGCCAGAAATGTTTCTAATGTTAGTTTCTGGGTGTATTGAGAACTGCTTTACAGAGTCCAGGCCTTCCTTTATTTGTTTTACAGTCAAGTTATTTATTTTTGTGTCCTCTTGTGTCCTCTTTCCTCCTTAGTTGCTGAGATCCATTCATGGTGGCGGTGTCACCCCACACTCCCCTCTCCCGGCCCCCACTGGCCCCTGGCTCGAAGCCCTTCTGCTGGCCTTTGACGACGAGTGATCTGCTTGTACCTCACGTCTTCAAACTCAGAACACGTCCCCTGTGCTGGCGTGCACCGTATTGTTCACTCTAAAAATAAATCCAACATCTGTGATGGACAGTCTAGAAACATGTGTCTCCTTAGAGACATGGAGACATTTCAGTTCATCAGTGCAGCTCAGGCCCAACTCACAACTCACTGTTAGCTGAGACATGAATCTATCCTCTGCCCCCATCAGGAGGACAGTCTCTACTGGGATTGATGGTTTTGCACACAATGTCTCAAAGACAGAGATGAGGAATCAGGCGACGCATCTCCACTGAGAAACACCGGAAGATAAAGACGAAACAACAACAACAAACACTAATGATACACAATTATCATATAATAAAGATAACAAAAGAAAAGTAGAAAAAAACTCACAAACACTCTTAAACAGAGAGAAAGCGAGAGAGAGAGAGAGAGATTGATAGTCTCTACAAGAGAGGACTAAACGTACGTAAATGAGTAAGACATCTTCTACATCCCGCTGTGACTGTACTCTTCACCATTAAATCTTGATTATTTCCTAATATCTCACCTTGTCATTTCCCCACAGACATCAGTGACTGTCCCTTGATCAGATGAACTGTATTCTCTGTAGCTGTATTTCTCCACAACCAGGGGTGGACAGTAACAGAGTAAATTTACTTAAGTACTGTACTTAAGTACAGATTCTGAGGATTTTTACTTTACTCAAATACTAGAATTCTTTCATACTTATTACTCTTACTCGAATACATTTCCAAGGCAAAGATTTTTACTCTTACTCGAGTTAATTTCTGAAAGGGCTCATGAATACTCGTTACTTTTAGTTTGCCTGTTGTTGTTTTTTTGTCGTCGCCCCCCCCCCCCCAAATGCAATTGGCCACACAGTGTTCGTCAAAGAAGGAAACCTAGCACAGTACACGTTCTCAACTGGGATTTATGTAAAAGCGGAAATACATCATCCCCTACTCAATCAGCTCAAAACAAGACCGCGGTGGCGCCTGTCGAAGAAGCCTCCGTTGAATCTGATGAACACGATGAGCCGGAGTTTTATGAGGCGGAGGCAGAAAACCCACGGCCTCATCTTAAAGACATGTTCGAGTTTGTAGAAGTGAAAAAGGACAACGGAGACTCAGACAAGAAAAAGTACATTTTCAAATACTTATTGTGTTCGCTGAAGAAAAACTGACAGAAGTCACACCTAGAGACCTCTGGTCACTTCATTTTACAGAACTACAGACTGACAGAGACTGGTGGACACAGGGCCACAGAGACACACAGACTGGGGGACAGGGGGAGACACACAAATTGGGGGGGAGACAGACAGACAGACAGACAGACAGACAGACAGACAGACAGACAGACAGACAGACAGACAGACAGACAGACAGACAGACAGACAGACAGACAGACAGACAGACAGACAGACAGACAGACAGACAGACAGACAGACAGACAGACAGACAGACAGACAGACAGACAGACAGACAGACAGACAGACAGACAGACAGACAGACAGACAGACAGACAGACAGACAGACAGACAGACAGACAGACAGACAGACAGACAGACAGACAGACAGACAGACAGACAGACAGACAGACAGACAGACAGACAGACAGACAGACAGACAGACAGACAGACAGACAGACAGACAGACAGACAGACAGACAGACAGACAGACAGACAGACAGACAGACAGACAGACAGACAGACAGACAGACAGACAGACAGACAGACAGACAGACAGACAGACAGACAGACAGACAGACAGACAGACAGACAGACAGACAGACAGACAGACAGACAGACAGACAGACAGACAGACAGACAGACAGACAGACAGTCTGGGGGAGACAAATATTGTGGTACTGGGATATGTCCTTCCTGTAAACATTGAGTTGTTGAAAGCAGAGATTTAGTTTGTTGTAAAGCAGTGGTTCTCAACCAGTAGTCCACCAGGGTGTCCTTTAGGGGTTCCACTTGGTCCCCAGTTAAACCAGTTGGTTGGGCCTGTATGGCTCCATTTGGTTGTTGTTTAATAAAATGTGAAAAGGACATAATTTTATTTCCATTTTATAGATGTTGGGGAAGGCTTGGTTCAGTATAACATAATGGTTCTACAGGCAAGAACATCACTGCAGGTGGTTTCAGAGTTTCCTCTGAAACAAGAGATACAAGGTACTATATATAAACTTGTAAAATGACAGTAATTCAGTCAGGTCCATTCTCATCAAAGATTAAAAAAATAGGAATTTACTCTTACTCTTACTTTTACTTTAATACATTTAAAAGCGTTTACTCTTGAATACTTAAGTACATTTAAAAGCAAGTACTTTTTTACTCTTACTCAAGTAATGTATTGACTGGGCTACTCTTACTTGTAGCGGAGCAAATTTTGACCAGAAATATTTGTACTGTTACTAAAGTACTGGGGTCAAGTACTCTGTCCATCTCTGTCCACAACTATCTGATGGTTCCACCACTGTCATGTTTATAACCAGTCTTGTTCATGTGTCTCCAGTCCGTATCACCTTATATGAAGTCTGAAATTCTTGTCAGTATGCAGGAAAACACACATTCACACTTCGTAGAGAGCTGGACTGACCAGGTGAGGCAGGAGCTGTGTGTAATTCGGTGCTATGACTGAGATTATCATTGTTACTGCGATTGTACAGAGATGGTGCTGGAGATACTGTACATGTGGTGAGGAGGAACACGATCAATGATCCTGGTTACTTTGTTCTCTGGTCTTCATTGTATTAACTAAAATCTGATCCCTGCTGTGAGATGACAAATAATTAGCTGTAGCTCAAACACCATCATCATTGTGATCAATGTTCACGGGCCTGTGACAGCGTGTTGTAATCCATCCTGTTGTGATTGGTCCAGATTTCACAAGACAGTATCTCAATCAATTCTGTATTGTACCTTTCAAAGGATGGATTTTAAATATTGACTTCAACAATAGGGGTCTTGTTACCTTACTCCTACCAGGAGGAGACCTCGGGGAAGACCTGGGACCTGCTGGAGGGACTATGTCTCGAGGCTGGCCTGGGAATGCCTCAGGATCCCCTCGAAGAAGCTGTAAGCAGTGTCTGGGGAGAGAGTATGGGCTTCCCTCCTGAGACTGTTGCCCCCGCTGGATAAGCAGTTGAATATGGATGGATGGATGGACTTCAATAATGAAACGAGATTTTATAAAAATGGCATTCTTCCAGTCATTTAGGATGGGTCAGCTGGACAAGTGGTCCGAGGGTCAAGAGACTCACCTATGAAAGTTCTCAACCCAATTGTTCTAGGCCAGTGGTAGGTCACTGGGTTCTGTCCTGAAGTTTCTGTTGGTGAAACAGTTTTTTCGTCACCTTGGCCAGGTGGTGCCTTCCAGGTAATTGTTGGTTTCATAGTGTCCAAACCTGCCGAGTTTACTCACGAGATAACTGTTTTTCTGATCTAGGGCTCATACATAATACTTTTGTAGATCTAAACTGATGATTTGGGTGTTGGGTGTAAAGTTTGTAAAGGCAGAGAGGACTCGGACAGAAACCACTGGAATGTCTTCGCTCCTAGCGACAATGGACAGTGTCGTACATACGGAGTTCCTCCATCACTCAGCTGTTGGGAGAGACAATGCAAAATCATACCGACAGTTCTACATGACAGATATTTTATACAAACTTTATTTGCAATTAGACAACATGGCCACTAGATGACACCATGAGATAATTTCCCTTATTTCTTTTGTTAAATGTTTTATTTCTATTTGATGTATATTCAGTGTGGAGGAGACCAGGGAGTGGTCTACTGCCTCCCACTAACAAAGTGTGTGTGTGTCTGTGTGTGTGTGTGTGTGTGTGTGTGTGTGTGTGTGTGTGTGTGTGTGTGTGTGTGTGTGTGTGTGTGTGTGTGTGTGTGTGTGTGTGTGTGTGTGTGCCCCCTATTGTTTCGGTGGTATTCTCGTCAACAGCATGCCTCCAAGCCACACATTTATAACATCACATCTTATTTTATCATATAATCAATGATAGAAAATGAGCTCAAACCACTGATTATTGTTCTTTAGGAATTTCTGTTCACCAAGTCATTAGTGTGGCATGAGAGCAAATTCATACATGCAACACATTTGGTTTTACAGTGAGTGGGGAAATGAAATAGATAAATAAAATCAACAACAAACAAACAAAAACTTAATCCTGTTTAATAAATCTAAATAAAAGATGTTCCACCACAATTACAATTAAGTTATGACAAACAGCCTCTCATCCCAGTAGAACACGTGTTCTTCAGCGGGTCTCTGGCCTGTGACAGTCACGTTAATTTTCATTTGACTGGGAAAAAAAAGTGAAAAAGGTTATATATGACAAATGCAGGAGTTGAGGAAATTAAAACAGTGTATTTATGCAGGAAACTGTGCAAGCAGGGTGCTTCAGGCGATTAAGCTCTCCCAATCCCTTTTCCATTCTCTGAATGTGCTGCATATAAAGCAATCCATTAGTCTTAGTTTTGCCAGAGATTTTAAGTGGACACCTGTCCATTAAGACCATCGTTTCAGCTTTGGCTCATCTCTCAAATTATTTTCCCTGAATTAAATTCTTCCAAATGTAATGGAATGCATATTTATAGTATCCCCCCCCCCTCATTTCTGTCATCTTCAGGCTTTTTTAAAAATTTTATTGCTTTTAAAATGTTGCATGTATTTCATTTTAATTCATGGTTCCACCCAGTGTTCCTCAAAGAGCTCGAGCCTGGATGTGAGAAAATAGAAAAGACAAACACAATGTGAGTCAGAAGACACAGATTTATGGGAGTTCTGAATCTAATTTTACAAATATTTCCCAAACTTTTGTAAAGTTTTTATGTTTTATTTGCTGTACACCCTATTTTGCTGTCTTCTTACATATTTTGCTCTCACACATCTAAGACTAAAATACGACTGGATTCTTCTACAAAAACTGCACTTTTTAAAAAAAAAAATTGTGCAGTTTCATAAAAGCTGATTTTAGGTCAACCCAACTAGCAATCTCTATGTTATTTTCAGAACATTTCGGGTTAGTCGAGGATGGAACCACTGCTCATCAGGAGCGACACTAACGGACAAGCCATTGGACCAAATTTAGATATTTAATGAATATCTTGGTAGAATGAATGATTTTTTGAGGAAAACTGGTGGATTAAAAAAGTTATCTTCTTTCTGCTCTCTCTCTCTCATTTGGGAGTTGTGTTATTCTTCTTCTTGTATGTGTGTATCATTTATAATTTTGTCAAAGAATAAAACTATGGGGGCAAAGCAGTGGGTGGTGCTGTTAACTCATGTCTTCATGGGTTCTCCCCACATTTTCCGGCTTCCCGCCAATTCCAAGAACATCCAACTTATATAAACTGGACCCACTAAACTGCCCATCATTGTAAATGTGAGTGTGAACGTTTGTCCATGTGTGCCCTGCGACGAACTGGCGTCTCATCCGGGGTGTGGTTTGCCTCTCGTCCGTAGGTATACATCCATCCATGCATCCATCTTTATGTTTCCATATTTATATTTGTGTTTGCTTGCAGAGATCAAGTGACAATTTGCATATTAATCAATAATAACCATGGGCACCAGAGGCTGGTCTCTAAGGGGCTAGTGTTGCCTTACTGGGGATTAAATCAGGAATGACTGTGAGTGATAAGATCTCAGGCCTGCTGGTTCCTCCTCTCTACAGGATATTCCTCTGAACACATTATGGCAATGAGTTTGAGGCTTAAGGGGCTGCAGTGTCAGCCCAGTGCCAGAGACATAAGCCCCAGTCATTCCATCAAGCCTGGAATTAATTAAACAAAGCCCGGAATCAATCATGAGAGTGCTGGCCAACGCAGAACAGTAGGAAATAAAATTCATTGTTATTTTTTAAAATTTATTTCAGCTCTTTTTAATGAGTGCAGTGTGTGACGTGTGGAGGTGCTCCTCAACATACGTGTGCATTATGCAACAAATGTTATATTCTGGAGCAGGAGAATCCAAACAGACAGGAGACTGTAAGACTATATCCCAACCAGTACGCCAAGTGGTTTCGCACTTTAGGGTGATTGATGACGGGGAATGGAACGAGGTTTGAACAATAATACAGGTTTGACTGTAAAAGACTTGAAGAGTCTCCTGCATTTTTTTTAGAACAACCGCACACACACACACACACACACACACACACACACACACACACACACACACACACACACACACACATGAAATAAGATGATGCCATTTCGCGTTCCATATATAGAAGCGTCACGTATGCCCGTAATTCACTGCAGCAGTTATTAACAAATGGTTGTGAGCATAAATATGTGGCCACACGCTGCAGACGGAGACTGTCTGTATTTCCAGCCCAGCCCTCTGAACAATGGGTTGGGGGGGTTGGTTTGGTGGGAGGCTGATGGATAGCTGCTAAACATGGGGGCATGAATGCCTCCCAATCCAGGTATAATTAACAGTAGCTATTTAATGGAGTGCTGGTTGCCAACAGAGAGCAGAGGGAGGAGACTGGCTGTGTGCTCGGGGAGGGACTGCAGCTTTGTAGCCTCTGCAGGATTTGTTTCACCTCTTTGTCTGCTCAGTCTGAGCGGCCTGACAGCCAAAATGTCTTTCGACCTGGCTTTGTTTATGTGGCTGAAATGGACCTGGTCCAATTGCATGACAAGGTCTGTCTCGGTTCGAATTTCCCCTTCCTATGCGCTTTCTCTCTCTTCTTTTTGTCGTCATTGTATGGAACGGATGACACCGTGCCAGAATACTGCGATACCTTTATTCTACCCATCTCTGCAGGTCAGGAGAGGATGCGCCGTTGAGAAACACACACTTTACCAAATGTATATTTTTACAGCTTTACTCTCTGGATTACTGTTCTCACAGAAGCTCCAGCTTTTGGTGTCTTTTCTACCTTCCGTGTGGTAAAAGTGATCCATTTAACAAAATTATACCATGGGCAGCAGTTTCCTCACAGGAAGACGGTTCTGAGTTCGATTCCTTTCCGTGTGGAGTCCGAAAACATGTTATTCATGTGCCAGATCACTCCAGATTGTCTGTAGGCGTGTGTGTGTGAGTTGGTAGGTGACCCCTGACCCGCAAGGTGGATAAGCTGCTGAAGACTGGACGGTTATGACTGTCACTTCTCCAAGACGATGGAGTGATGAAAGGAAATCATTCTATAAAAGAGGAGTCAGCTGAGTTTGGTCTCTTCCTTCTCATGTCCGCTTTCAGTTTTTACCAAATGTTTGTTATGATTTTTTTGAGTGGAAAGAAAGTCACAGTTTACTTGAATGCTTCCACTTGTTGCTCACAGTGGGCAGTAATTGAGTAAGGTGAGTAAAGTAAACCTGCCTCCGTCAGGTAATTAACAGTATTGTGAGCTGATCTAGTGAAGAAATGAATAATGATGGAGGAGTGAGAACCACTTCCCCCTTAAACGCCACTTCACACTGAATACTCATCACAGATGTGACACGCCATGAATATCAGTTCTGATCAAAACCCGATGACATGAAGACGATATTCTTCACAGGCAGCAGCGAGGAACCTTTTTTCTGTAGCTGCACCTCTTTCACTTTGTCTTATTTTGTATTTTAACAACATATTTTCATGTTCATCATGTGGTCTTGGTCATTTCGTTGGATAAATGTTGGGTAAAAGAACCCAAAGAGACTCTTGTCACCGTTTCCCGGTGGCACCGGTGTGCCTCTTTGACTCCCTCTGTTGTCTTGGCTTCCTCCCTTGTTGGATTCATTCCTTTAAAGGACTTAAGTGTATGTTTGAAACTGCCTTTGATTTTTCAGCAGGTGGGATTAACAGCTTGAAAAAAAATGGCTTTATTTGTCAGGTTAGGGGGAGAAAGGGAGTGTTTCAGGTTACACTCTTGGAAAACAGTTACTGTCAGGCCCTGATTAGATCCATGATTACCTCTCTTTGCACAATCAAAGTAGTTCTAATGAAAATGCAACAAATCACCATTGAATCCTGAGTCTTTTGTCTGGCCCATCTCCAGCCCGCCCCATCCCTGTGTACTGAAAGAATGGCTGTGACATTTCAGCCAGGGAGTGGAGAATAGAGGCAGTTTGTAATGTGTGCAGCCTTGCCTCTTCTTTCTCCCCTTGTAGTAGTACTTAAGTGTCATGTTAAGCCCAAGCAGGGAACACTGTCAATGACCTGCTCTGACTCAGTTTGTGTTTACTATATTCTGTGGAGGCTAAAGTGTTGGGAAAGCTCTGTCCTAAAGTCCAACAGATTGGAGACTCAAATTTCCCTTTCCAGCCGATGTTGGTTTTCTATTGTCCGTGTCTGACAATAGTTCCACATACCCCAGAGCTTGAGTTTCTCTCCTCTTTATTTTGCATTATATTGCCCTCTGCGTGAGTGGGGGTATTTGCCCAAAACAGGCCCCTTGCCTGGCTCCAGGGATGCCAGGCTGTTGAGATGATTGGTGTGTGAGCTGTTTGTGGAAACGTCTTTCAATCCAGGGAAGTTCACCGGCTGTCTCAGTACAAACAAACCCTCATACGTTTCACTCATAGCATCACACGAGGAATAAAAGCTATTTTACATCAACCTCATATGTTTATGTCGGCTTTTTTTAATTGCACTATATAGTATGTCCCAAGAACAGCTGCAATCAAAACACTCAAGTAGAATATTCCTCTCTTAGGAGTAGAATAGAAGCCAAAACAGGAAGTTTTCAGGCTCCTCTCCTGTGGAAGTATCTTCAGTCTCAGTTCTGAAGGTAGAGATACTCTAAACATGTCAGGACTTTGAGCTTCTGTCATGGTTTTGTGTTTCATGAAATCTGTTTTTCCATGTTATGTTTTTCCTTTTACACATCCAGTAATTATTTTTATAAGACCTACTTCCTCCTTTTACGTCCTTTGCCCCCGGTTTCCATCCCATGTTTACACCTCTTGTGTTTTCCCCATCCTTTCATGTCTGTTTTCCTGCTTCTTCTCCTTTTATTTTCCGACTCCACGTCTCCCCTCACAGATCATCTGACTGCTTCCACCTGTGTGTTGTTGTCTCCTGTGCCACCTGTCTTCTCTGGCCTCATTTTCTCTCCATGTTCGTCTGTGAGGTTCTTCTTTTTGTCAGTCTGCTGTTTTGTTTGGATCACTGAACCACATATTTCTCTTTCTTTCCTTGTGCTCCCATTATTGCTTGAACTAACTTGAATTAACATCTGCCAGGATAAAGTTGTGATATCTATAGGAGGAGTCTACGTATGTTAAATAAGCATTTTATTCCAAGCTCTTCACAATTATACACAAAACAATATTATGAAATAGGTTATAAGTCAGTGGGTCACTCTTATGGCACCCAAGGATTACAATCGGTTTCAGTTCCTCAAAGACAAAACTTGGATATCTCTGGATCCATCCACCAACATTATGATAAGTGGACTACCGGGGGCACTTACCCTGTCAGAGCACATGCAGCAGCATTACAATCATTTTCTTATTTGAAGCCATTCTTATTGTTGTTGCTGCACACTTCTTTTAGTCGGTCCCTCTCTGTCTCTCACTCTGACCCTGAATCCTCAGTCTCCATCCTCAATCCCGTCTCTCTCAGACACACAAATACAATTAGAAACACAAGCAAGTTGTGTTGTAGTTCAGAGGTGCGACTATCTTCATGCTACATTTTGGAAATCCTTGTTCTCTGAAAATACTCTGCTTTTGGCCTTTCAGTCATTTATAATGAAATGGTAGACGTATGACTGTAAACACAGTGGAGACGAGTAAAACATCTAAAAACATCTTTGTTCACTAGACACACACACACACACACACACACACACGCACACACACACACACACACACACACACACACACACACACACACACACACACACACACACACTACAGGTTGGCGTCTGACTGGTTCATCAAAGGCAGGGATAACAACAGTCTGAGTTGCCGTTTGAGTGCAGCTTCAGAACATTGTGGGAACAATGCTCTTCACTATTCCTCTTTCTAGTGGGCTTCAGTCAATCCAGACGTGCACCAAGACAAAACTTCTAATACAAGAAATGAAAATTTATAAACATCATTTCAAGTGGGATTTTCAAAATAGGAATCATCATCACCACTAATGTGTCAGATTATCATAATACAAATAGTGAATTCAACACAAGGTACTCAAAATGGAAGCAACAACTGCCCCTTTGGGACAAATGAAGTTGTTTGAATTGAATTGAATTGAAACTTGCATCTATTGTTCTGCTGATTACAATGAAAACACAGTAATGTGTGGTGGTTCTATTTCAGTGGCACAAACATCTGGTCTGATTCTCCAGGGAGGCCCTGAAGACGGTGATTGTTGTCGACCTGGAAATGTTTCACATCTCTGTCGTCACTTGTAGTCATTCATTCATTCATCTTCTTGAATGCTTCTTCTGCTTCTGCGGTTCATGGGGATTGCTGGATCTACAGAATCTTTTGGTGACTTAAAGGGGAAATGCAAGGGACACTCCAAGCGCAACGCCAGTGCAATGCGTAGGAGGCTCACGAAAGACAAACAACCACTCACGCTCACATTCACACCTGCGGGCAATTTGGAACAATCAATTCAGCTCAGCTGGATGTTTTGAGGTGGGAGGAAGCTGGAGAACCCATAAAAACACGGGAAGAACATACAAAGTCCTCCCAGAAGAGATTAGACCCCAGAAACTTCTAGCTGTGAAGACACATCACTACCCACTGCACCACTTGGGTTCTAATGGCATGTACCACTACCATAGTTCAGACATGTCAGTATTTGAAAAATACTATGATTGACTGATTAATTAATTGATTGATTGATTGATTGATTGACTGATTGATTGATTGATTGTTTGAATCTTATCTGAGAGTTAGGGTATTCAATGCTTCTATCAGGGCAAACCGAGCTAATTTCACCCTAGTATTCTGAAAGCTATTGATTTTCCCAAACATCTTGTACTGTGGAGATAATGGAATGACACTGAGCGTTTCCACTTGTTTGCCTTGAAGGATTTCTAATCTCACACAGATGCTGTATTTGCTGTCAGAGGATTGGGGCTTGACTTGTAAAGGCAGCGACAGCAGTGGCCAGTGCTGTTGTATGTCTCTGCACTCTGAGGGGCAACGGTGGCATCTTCCATTAAGCTTCATAAGGTTCGTCCACCTTAGAGCAGACATTCTTTAACTATTACTCTATTTGGTTGTTTTATTTAATTAGTCCCTTTCAACCAAATAAAATCTGTCTGTCTGTCTGTCCGTCCATCTATTTATCTAGCCATCGATCTATCTATCTTCTCTGCTTACCTACCTACCTACCTACCTACCTACCTACCTACCTACCTACCAGCCCTGATGATGAGTGTGAAGCGTTTGTTGCCATCCGTGTGGAATTTATGTCACAGTCTTGATGACTGCTTGTCTTTTAAAAGCCCAGATAAGAAAGGACGGTGAAGACACCCTTACTCAGCATCGTGGTTAATGCTCATTGCTGTTGTTTTATGTGTGTGTTTCACGTTGCTAGGAGTCGAATGTTTACTGAACATACAGTCTGAATGTTACCTGTTCGTCCATCAGTGAGGTTAATGCTTAACCCAGGATGAGCCTGGGGAGGAGGCATTCAGAGATCAGTCGCTCCTCATCCTTCACTGGGTTGGTCCAGGTGATCACTCTGTTCAAACCACAGTCTGTTTGATGAAAGTGAAAGGAATCAATCATGGTAGTCCTCTCCCTGGTCACCTAGGAGGGGTTCTACAACTGCCTTCTCCCTCCTACATCATAGACGAGGTTATAGCTAGGTACACAAATAAGACCAGATGCTCATTTACCTGTAGATCGCACACAGTATTAAAGTGATTGATTAAACCCACTTTTTATATAACCTAACGGTATGAGACTGTTCTTGAGTTTTTTTAAGTTACTTCTTCTACACAGCTATAACTGCCACCAGTTGAAATAACGCTAGCAATGATTCGGACATAGCTTTTTTTGGGGTGATTTTGGTTGTATCTCATGCCTACTTTAAGATTCACCTGTCTGACACATATCTGTGTCGCTTCATTCCAGCCTTTGTGGTGCTCTGGTTTTATTTAAAGTTTGGGAGCTGTGTTCTAATGGTATGTCTTGCTTTCACTGCTTGACATCTCGGCTCTAAATTGCTGTCTCCAGGGTGCTCTAAGTGTCTGTTGGCCTCGATGGCCCATAAAGGTCAGACCTGATTAGTTTAGCAGGGGAAGAAATCAATAAAAGCTACTGAAACATGAAACAAGACAAATCAAATCTACTAAAATGTTGGAATTTAAAATAGGCTGAAAGCGTCATGGTATTCTATAATGTCCGATGGGTGATTTCAATGAAGATTTTCCTTTAATGCCTGAACTTATCATGCTCATACTCACGAGGAAATCCTTTACTGTTTTGTAATAACCATAGGGGTAAAATCAGAGTTTTCTGACTTGAAGTACTACATTTGTCTTTCATATAATGCATGTATATAATGCATCAAGCCTATTTTTCTCTTTTTTCGTTCCCCAGTCAGCTGTCTTTAATGTACTTGTTTTGGTATCTATGATGCTCCTTTTGCTTCTGTATGGCTTTCTACTGCTGCAACAAATTAATTTCCCCATTGTAAGTTCAATTAAGTTTGTTGCCTTACCTCACTTATGTGTCAACAGCAAACTTTAACGTCAAGGAAACTTTTACTACCATCAGAATGAAGAGTTCTTCTGTACTGTTTAGGAACAAGACTGTCACACTGTTCATCATATTGTCAGTAGCAGAGTTTATCCTGTTTCTAATGCAAACTGTCATGACTTTGGGTAACAGTAACTGAAAATGAACAAGGCAACACTTATGTTTGTGTTTCAAAGTAATTTTACTGCGTGTGAAGTACTTGTTGTACTTGCAAACATATCGGACAGAGTTGTACGATGAAACTTTCAGTACAGTCTATTCAGTCTGTCTGACATTGTCATCCCAATAATTCCTTTACCATAACAGTGGGTATCCCCCCCAGTGACGCAGCGTGGAAAACATCCTGTGTGTTGTCGGGAGTCTACTGTCTTCACATGCTGCTGTCATAGGTGTTTTCAGGGTCATCTGATTATAAGGAAGGCCAACCCCCCCCCCCAAGAAAATAATTACCCAATGGGATTAAGGAATGGGAAGTATGGTGGGAGGAATTCCATCAGCATCCTGTCTTGTGCTCAAATCATTACTTAATGGCGTTGGAATGATGGACGCTTAGATCTATTCATCTGAGTTGACTTCCAGCACACCTCAGATGGATGCCAGGTGGACCTCCAGCAGGCATCCCACTCTCCTCATCCAATGGTCGTTGAAGGCTGGGAGGTAAGCAAGTGCAAGAACCTGGAGCTGCAAACTGGACAGCGAACTGGACTGGTCGACAAACTGGACTGTGTGTACTTCCTGAGGAGGAGGACCTACTTCAACATCTTCCCTAAGTTCCTTCAGATGTTCTAATGGTCTATTGTGTGGTGTGCTTTTCTACGCTTTAGTGTGCTGGGGTGGTGGTGCCAGGAAAAAGGACTCCGACTGCCTGAACAGACCCACCCAGAGCTGGTTCTCTGGTCAGACTGAACCTGGACTGTTTGGAGTCAGTTCTGAGAGGAGGACCATGTCCAACGCGGAACCATCCTGAAGAACACCAGCCACCCCCTGGATCCCCTTTCTCCCTGCAGAGAATGATGAAGATGGATGTGCCTTCAAGTTTGCCTTTGAGCTTGTTGTGTATTATTTGTTTCTTGCAGTGCATATTTATGTTTCTTTAGTTGTGTATTTATAAGTTCCTTGCAGAGTATTTGTGTTTCTTAATTTGTGTATTTATTTTTCCTTTATTGTATTTATACATTATTAATTCTCTTGCTGTCGCGTGGAATGTATGTGTGGATGTATATAATTAGGTTATAGGGAATTTCAGATAAAGTAATCTCTCTCTCTTTCTCTCTCTCTCTCGTATTTATTTGCATTTGCCGTACATTCAACATCATTTCCTCTTAATTCTTTTTTAAATGTTTGCATGGTAATTCACAAATACATGTAATATGATCCGCTCATTTCACCAGGAGGGTAACCATATTTCATTTACTCTGCTTCTGTTTACAAAAAAATTGGGGCAATTTCTTCTTTCACTCCATTCAGAGTCTGCCTGAAAACACTTCATTACTACACATTACCTCCTGCAGAAATGAAGCTCACTGCCTACAAAACACACAGAATGCAGTAGGACTAAAGTAGAGTTGAGACCGCATCTTTATATATGACCACTGAAGTTTTATTCTCCCCACATATAATTCATAAGCGTGTTGATCACTGAATTAATGAACATTTGGCCCTGATGGAGATAATCCATCCACCTGGAGCATTTCGAGATGCTGATTTAATAACATGATTATTACACGTCTGCGCTGGGTTTGAAGGAAAAGTGTCTCCCATCATCATTTATCTGTTGTGGTTCACTGAAAGGAATGAACTGATTACTGTTCCTATAGCGGAGGCTGAGCACCTTTAAAGATATATAAAGAGTGTGATTTCTTCAGAGGTAGGGGGGGATCATCCCCCCCTGGTATTTACATCTCTACCTCTGCTGAATGAATTTTCTCTTGGGGGGTGCAGAGGCTAAGCCCAGCTTTAATCCACTGAGGTGTTCCTCCACACGGACCTGAATGACGCGCTGATGTCACTTCCTGCTCATCAAAAGTCAGACACGCCCCTTTATTCGTCACGCTTGGATTTTGTGGGTTTAGGTCAGGAGAACGTTTTCCATTGTACAAGTTTCTTTCATTTTTGAGAAGGGTGTCCCTCTCGCATATTTAACTGCTTTATTACAGTAGTCTGTTGTTCGTGACAAAAGTCATAATCGACTCTTTCTCTGTCATCGATCTCATGCTTCCTCTGTCTTCTTTCTGCCGTTTATCTTTAATTGTTTCATATCTCTTCTGTCTTGTCTCTCCGGAGTTGAATTGTTAGTTGAGTAGAGTGACCATTTCAAAGTCTGTCTTTAATTTAAACTATCTCCAACAAAAGGACATGACTAAAAAAGTCTGCAAGAATGACATTTAAAATATGAGCTCACATTTGCTGTCATTTCTGTCATTTAGTATTTCAGGGTACTTTTTGCAATTGTCTGGAATTTATGTCTTGAATACTCAGTTGTGTAAATCTTTGCAAAGAAGTAAAAAAAAAGGTCTACATCCACACTGCAGTATCATAGCTGACAGGTTATGACTTATTACAAGATGTACATATTTGGGATCTGCAATGAGTTGTTTGAGGGATACATAGAATAAAATGTAATACAATTATAGAAATTCTGAGGCAAAAAAGTTTGATTTTCTACATGGAAATTACAATCTGAAGTAATAATTGTGACATTAAATCAATAAACTTTGCAAATAGATAAAGAATATTAATGTTGAGACTCATAATGGCAGGTTGATGGACCAAACTGAACAGGGCTAATGTAGGTCAGGGCAGAAAGAGGAAATACTATAGTGGACATATGCAAGGGAAACAAAGTCCAATCAAATTCATTATTTTATTGAGTTTTTAAAATGTTGTTTTTTGGGTTTTTTTGCATAAAGTCTTAAAATAGAAAATTAATCTCAGCATTTCATAGTAAAGTCAGCCCTCAGGAACTGAAGGAAAACAGAAGGAAATGAGTTTCAAAGCTGCTGCCTGAGAGTTCCCTCTCTCCTCGTGGATCCCAGGGTTCAACACAATGCAAATCCAACTTGTAATCAGTTTAGTCCATAAACAACTAATTAGCCATCCGCTGTCCCCTAATGATGTGCTGACAAACACATGGAGCGAAAAGCTGGTGCTGATAAACAGCATGAACACAAAATTTATTCCCAGTCTTATCTAAGTAGCTCTGAGACAAAGGCTTGATTAGAAACAGTTCTGCAGAGGAAAGTCAAATATTTGGGAGAAGATTGGAGAGAGGAAGTGGGTCTTTCTACTTCCCATCATGAGACATGAGTGACTGGCTAGTATGCTCAATCTGTGCGTTGACTCATTCATGGACTACATTTGGTTTTAGGCCAATGCATTCCGTTTCTAATTCAAGGTTTATTTTTAATTACACATTTGTTTTATGGTTTCTTTGGTCGCCTAATGCATTTCAGATGAACTTGAGCAAATCTTTCTACAGATAATGCATCAATCGTGTGAAAGGAACAGGACTGTGTTCGCTGTGGTTTGATGCGGCTGCATTCATCGGTCCATTAGCAGTCTAAGAAACAGAGCCCACTTTGAAAGCGTGTCTCAGGTGTGCAGAAAAAAATGTGTTGCATTTCTTTTATCTTCTCTTTTTTACACACCAACAGTAACGTATTCTGTTTCTGGCCTTGCACCTTCTCTTAACATTATTTCAGGCTTTGCTATTCAGCTTTTGTTCCATACCGATGCTCCAAACTTCTCAACATTCTTTGCTACTCAGTCGTATATAAGTTTAACCTACAACATCAATATCAGTGAAAGACAGCTATTCCTCAAGCGTTCATCTCTTCTGACAAGCTATTTATATCCTCATTGCTTTTCTTTGCACATGGTGGCTCTGTGCTGCAAATGCCCACGGGGGGAGAACAAGAGGGTAGTAAGGATCCAACAAGACTGGAATATTACGTTTTTAAGTACCTCCAATGTGTTACTCCTAGTCACACATTTTTGTTTTTTGTTTTCCACTGTACCTTTCATGAATGTAATTATATATTCAGATTACAGACATACTGTAAAATCTCACCTATAGTTTAGGGATTCCAGACTACAGGTTGATAAGGACCTTCATTTCCATTATGTCCAATGACAGTGACATAAATGTTTCTCCAGGACAAAGAACTACTTGGAAACTAACATTTGAAAACACATTTTCAAAGAGTTGGAGTCAGGAAAAAAACCAGCAAAATAAAATAAAACTAAATAAAAGAAAAATAGAAAAAAGCAGTACCAACCACTTTGCAGAGTTCATCCAATAATGTGTGTGTTTTATGTGTTCTTTCTCTGCAGGTTAAAATGAGACAGTGTAGTTCCAAATCTAGACAGTGGTGAGGACTGGTCCCCCCCCCCCTGGTAAAGAATGATGGATGTGGGTGGAAGACGGACCCTTCAGTGTGTACAAACCAGAGGGCTTTATTTGACTGTGGAGCCGGGGATGACAGAACACTTGAGATCCACTGCTGGGTGAAGGGGGGGCACTCCTGAAGTGAACAACCACCTCTTCTGCTTTAGTGGACATTTCTGGACATGCACCTGGTCTAAAACTGCACATTTAAGGATTAAAGCAAGATTAAGATTCCTCTGCGGAAGAAGTTGCAGCTAAAAATCCACATCCTTGATAATATAAAGTACGGAAGCATTTTTAAATAGAGGCCACACAAGGTGGTTCTTGGTCTTCCCAGCTAAACAGACATCTCTTTCTACAGCTGATTTATGAACAGTTTGTCAAAATCATGTCTGTCAGTGTCTAAAAGTTGAGCACGCACTTTGAGATATCAGGCTATTGTCTGGCTCTTTATTGCTGTTGAATTTGCTGAATCTTTGGAGGCCGTACTGCTGTATCTGATATCTTTAATCTAGCATCAGTTGTGTGGCTCCTAATTGGTCCAAGTTTGCGCCAGAGGATTGTAATTAAAATATACAATAAAAAATTCAATATTAAATAATAACTGTTATGCTCCTCATGAAAGGCGCTTTGACACCAAAAGTATGATATGAGAGAAAGCAGATACAGAAGAGAAGTACAGGCAAACAAATCCAACACAGGGCAGGCAACAGACAGAATCAGGCAAACTAGTTCAAGATAATCAATTAAAATAGTATGGATGTGTTGAATAAGGGTCCAGGATTGTGTGAGTATTGTTTCATTATTTTGCAGCACTGTGTAATGTATTGTCTGTCTTACCTTAATCGCAGGCTACACTGTAAAATAAAATATGCTGACTTAACTTAAAAAAATTATGCAAACTCATTGCCTTAAATGAATTAAGCTAAGTCAATTAAATATAGTTGAACAACCTTAACTTGATCATTTTAAGTGGCCAATACTTAAAACCTTTAAGCTCATGCAATTTAACAAATTTTAAGCCCTGTTGACTTAAAATAATCTCATTCAGGTAACTCACTTATTTTTAAGTTGACTCAGCTTAGTTCTTTTAAGGCAATGAGTTTGCATAACTTTTTTAATGTTTTTATGTTCAACCCTCTACCTAAATGGCCACGGTAGCTGCTAAGTGTGGGTACGGTTCATTACAGTCACAACTGTGTGTAAATGACATTCAAGGTGAAACGCCAACAAGTACCGCAATATCGTTACACGGCTTCTCAACACCATAACCCCTCCAACATTTGCTAAAAAATGCCAACACAACAGAACACATATTTCAGGTCTGTCAGTCTTGGGTTTTTTTTAAGTTTGAGGAGTTAGAGTATTGAGAAGCCGTTAAACAATCTTGCGATACTTCCGGTGTTTTGCCTTGAACGCCACTTACATGCAGTTGTGACTACTGTTATGAACCATATGTGCACATAGCAACACTTGCCAACTTAAAGCGCAGGCACTGGCGCCATTGGTAAAGGGTTAACTTCATTTTTAAGGCATGTCTAAATAAGGCGAACACGTGTATTTAAAAAATATTTCAATAAACAATTATAACACTTAATTTTGTAAACATATTGTGTTACGTATAATAATCCAAAAAAGGCATTTACAAGGATTGTAACATTTATTTTCAAACTGGCAAAAAAAGTAAAAACTCGATGTCTCAAAGGTTTGGAATAGAAAAAAGAAACTGCAATTTATGGAATGACCACTTTTTTATTGATTTCTCTATTATGGGTTTGTTCTGTGATGCTCCGAATCGCAATGTTTGTCTGGAGTAAATCAGAATCTGATCTCCCAGTACAAACAAACTTTTTAGTCAGGGGATGTTGATATGGTTAAGAACATGTTTTGAGTTTGAGCAGTTTTTCCCAAATTCTATGATTCATACTCTTGGAACATGTGATCTAACTGTTCTCTCTAGGAGAGACGGCCCTTTGCACCTGCAGAGTTTGAACTATGTATGTCACACATGCAGAAATAAGACAGGAATATTTTAGAAAATGTACATGAAAACCAGCCAGAGGAACTATCTTTATATCTGAGAGAAATATCATGTTGTTGTGGTCATCTTCTCCTTTTTTTTTTTCCAAAAAGGTGCGAGAGAGATGGAGAAATGTGCCATCCAGACAGGAAAGCCACACGTCTCCCTGTTACTCTGATTGCTGCTCTCTAATAAGCATGGTGGATGGTGAATCTTTTCAGAGCAAATTGTTGAAGACATCTGGCCAAGCTTTCTCTCTGATGCAGCTGAAATGTCCCTCTAGATGGTGTTGGCATGGCAACCACTAACTGCTATTCAGCAGCTTTATGGTTTGAAAGGTTTAGGGTCCATAGTTGAAAATCCATTTGGGCCTCTAGCAGAGTGCTCTGCACTCCACTCCCTAGGCTGGAGGTGCAATAAATACTCCCTCTCCCAAGGAAAAATAGATCCTCTTTATGAATTGATGGCAGTCATAGCACCAACATGTCTTTGTTGTTTGTCTTTGCTATAAGGGCTTTATTAGTGATAGCACAGTGCTGGTATTATATATATAAAAATATATATATATATTAAAAAAAAGCTTGCTTTGATGGAAATGTTAAGACAAGTTTTGTCCTATTTTGATATCAGGTTCTGTCTGAATTTGTCTGCTTTGTTAAAATCAAATATAAAATAAATTGCGATAAATTGTACACAGCTCAGAAACGTACCTGTGGTGAAGACACTGCAAAGGAAGATCTAACACCCTTTTCTCTACACATGATGAAGACCCCAAAAAAATGCAGCAGCATGAGAGGGTTAAGATCGACATCCTTTTCTGGGTCAAATATAGGTAGTCGTTATCGGTAGTTTTCAGATCCATCTCCAAAATTGTTTTCTTTTTTTTCTTTTTTGTCATTTCTTTGTTGTTGTAGTTTGCTTCTTCTTTTTGACATATTTTGAGTGTGTATTGAGGCACACCAGGCAAAAGATAACAGAAAGGTAAACCTATCTTCTGGCAATGTAAAGATGATTTTTTTAACCATTATGTATGTGCTAATTTTTCTATAAAAGAAGATTAAGACAATACGGTGGTAAGAGTTGGGGGGAGGGTTGGTGAAGTATGTGGTGCTTAGGTTCATCCTCGCGGTTGGTGCTCCACAACAACACCTAATGACCCCCCCGTACTTCAGACGAGATGAGATACTCCATCCATGGAATTATCTGAAGGGTGCCATGTTTGAGAAAATCGTGTCATCATCATAGATAAAATTGCAGGGAATGTAGCATTACAATTAGCAGCAATTTGGCACATTTTAAATAGGCAAACCAAACACACAACTACATTGCTCAGACTCTACCAGCCAGCTATTGTTTCTTTAAGCCACATACATAAGTCACAATTACGATGCAAGTACTGGATAATTATTGCCACAATTAATTTGACTGCGCTATTAGTTTCCTGTTGTTGTTTTTTTTTTGAAAGTTTATTTTCTCTATATGTATTTCTCATAATTTATTTCCCCCCTTCCTCTGACCGTGTTTTCTCTTTTCTTTTTCTTTTATTGCACTTTTGCGCTTCATTTTTCCTTTGGTGCCTGTGAATTCCCTCAAGTTCTCAAATTCCCTTTGCCTTCCCTTCACTGTAAACATCTGATCATTTCCACCCGTCCTCCATTGTTTCCCCTTCCTTGTGTCACCTGTGTCTCATTGTGTCTGGTTTATCTGTTTATCTGATTAATTCAAGACTGTGTTTGATCGTCTTTTGTCAGTTCATCTGTTCATGTTTTTTTCTGTAGGTTATTTCACTGTAGCTTTTGTCAGTTGACTCCTATGCGAGCTAATTAGATTTTGTTGTGGCTTCGTAGCTTGTCTTTCTCAGATGGCCTGTTATTATCCTGTCAGACCTTATTGATATTTTTGTTGTGCATCAAGACAGCTTATATGAAACCAGGAGTAGTTAATTAGACATTTTTGGTGAATTTCTTTCATACTTGTTTTCTCTACATTTGATTTGTATCTCAAACCACCCATGACAGTGCTGTGCAGATACTAGTAATTAATATACTTGCCTGTTTGACTGCCAGTCAAACTGTGACCTCAGAATAGTTCTACCATTTACAATATGTAGAAATAGTTGCTCTTACCCCTGTGATATCACCTGAGAGTGAATCCTTCAGCCATACGCTTCACATCTGATATGGTCGCCTGATGCAGGTGCATTGATACCAAGGTTACTTAGAGCATTATTACCCCAACTCAAGCACTCTCCCTGCTTCTCCATAGGCACACATCCTGGTTTGGATTGGATTGGATTGGATTGGATTGGATTGGATTGGTTTGGACTGGTCTGGTATGGTTTGGGTTGGTTTGGTTTGGTTTGTTTTGGATTGGTTTGGTTTGGTTTCCATTGGTCTGGTTTTGTTTTGTTAGGTTGGGTTGGGTTTAGTTTAGTTTTGTTAAGTTAAGTTTAGTTTACTTTGGTTTGCTTTGTTGTTCTTTTCAACACCTGCAGTCATGAACTCACAACTCACTCACACCCATCTTTTTATAACACATAATGCTGATATCACATTTTTAGACTGTAATGCAATTTTTTTTTTGTTTATTCAATATAATCCAAATCAATACATTATCTTCAGTTAAAACTTTAAACTCCAGTCTGTGAAATGGGAACCCAACATTCTCAAACAGCACCCACTTTCTTCCCCGTACTGACTCTATATCAACATCCTCAGCAGATGACCCATAATCCCTCCTGAAAATTTTGAGGTAACTGTTGGTGTGTTTGCTGGGGCAGCAGAGCTGCAATTGTTGCCCCTCCTGTAGTGGAAGTGGAGGTTATTTTCTGGTGTTCAGTCCTACCTTCAGATACCTGATCAGTTCTGGACCCGACCGAAGGTCTGTGGAGGGATCAGCAGGCCCAAAATGAACTTTAAAAAGTTCATCATTTTTACAAACACGTTGTAATTCACAATTGTACATTTTCAATAAAAACAAAATAAAGTCTGTATCTGTTTCAAAGACAGATACAGACTTTATTTATCCCAGAGAAAATTGTGAAATTTGCTAATTCAAGTCAATCTTATACTAAATTACAAGAGATATTATTGTGACACCAGAAGTTTTTAAAATGGTCTCAATCTTTTGTCCTTTTGTTAAAGTAGAATTCTAGTCTGTCGACGTCTGAACAACTGAAGCTGCCTCCTGACCTGTGCTTTGTTCTCAAGTCTTTTCTGGTTAGACCCCACCTTTAGCTTCATCAGAAATTAAGTTTAAAAGCCGCCATTTTTATTTACTTTATTGTGTCCTGCGCCTTAAATATATTTTCAGACACTAAACTCTTCGCTGAACAAATTAAAAACCTTTTTTTAAAGTGAAGGTCATTGCTAGGCTCTTACACGCATAAAAAATGGTCTCACAGAGGAAATGAGGGACACTGGTTTGACACAGCAGGATTAATAACAGAGATAAAAGCTCTGTAAGCAGTGGCACCGTTTAAAATCCTCCACTGGAAGCTGGCTGGTCATTTTTCAGGGGGAGGTTTGTATAAAATACAACCCACCCCCCCTCAGATTCCTGGTCCATGCAGTTTGTCTTTCCTTGTTTATGACTTTGACACAGTTTTTGTAGAGAACATTAATTTTGGCTTTCTGTAATTGTGTTCATATGTTGAGGACTACCTGTACACTGTCTGGATTATTCTCCTCACATCCACCAGGATATGAGAATAAACCATCTGGGTGAGGCTCTGCATGATTATGATTCAAATCAAGAACCTTAAAATAATTAAATGAATGAAATTAAAATTGTCATCATCTTTAAAACTAAACTGATTTCCTGATCTGATGATCATTTTTTAAATCAGAATATTTCCTGATCTGTGAGTTCTGATGCAGATCTATTTTTAATGAGAGGTTTGACTGAATTAAAAAGAAGGTTTGTCAGAATGTTCTAAAATAAGACCTTTCATGCCTTCGGTCTGCTGCAGGAACATAGATCTCGTTCTTTACCGCGTGTTGGCGGGTGGATACGACGTCAGTGAGACCGGATCTCGTTCTTTACCGCGTGTTGGCGGATGGATACATTATCATAAATGTTCTGGTAATACTGTGTCTATGTTTTTGTACATTTTTCTTAACTTTTAAATTAAATATGCATGTATGACATTAGATATGTCATACATGATAAAGACAAATTAAAAATTGGATTTCTGTGTGCTGCCTCTGTTTTTCTATCCTTTTTCCTCTGCCTTTGCCAGTTAGTTGCTATAGCAACCCAAGCAGAGGAAGACCAGTGTTTAATTGATCCACTAATGCATTTAGCTGCACAAGTTGCCTTTGTTTCCAGGTCACAATTTAGTTACTGGCATTTACATAAAAGCCTTTGCTGTTTCCAGAATCAATCACGAGAAACAGTTTTTACTTTTTGTCTGAGCATTAAATGTGGTGTAAATACTGTCTATTAAAAGCTACAATGTTGCTTCATAGGGAAATTGTTAATAATACAAATACTGTGAGAAACAATTGGTTTTTCTGGCACGTCCTCCATACAGTCAGTAACAAGGGAAATACTAATTCTAGTTTTAATTCAAGCCAAAGCAATCTCCATGGCTGCATCACATTTTGTTTCCTGTACACAAACATCTGAAAATAACTGAAAGAATGAGGGAAAAAAGGCGAGGGAATATGTTCAGATTCACCTGTCTCTTATATTTCCTATTTTTTCATCTGTTATTTTTGCAGTCGTGGGCATCAGTAGCTCAGTCCACCAAGTCTTGGGCTGCGAACCGGAAGGTCATCGGTTCAAGACCCATGTGATCCAAAACATTTGGATTGGGAACTGAGCACTGCCAAGGTACCCTTAAGCAAGACACCACGCCCTTACAAGTAGGTTATGCCTACATTATCTCTATGCCTACAAGCCAGTGTGTGTGTGTGTGTGTGTGTGTGTGTGTGTGTGTGTGTGTGTGTGTGTGTGTGTGTGTGTGTGTGTGTGTGTGTGTGTGTGTGTGTGTGTGTGTGTGTGTGTGTGTGTGTGTGTACGGCCCCGTACGATAGATACATGTATAAGTATTTATAGTGGAAAAATAATAATTACTGCTTGTTGACCTGTTTGCCTCTCTGTCTCCTCTCCTGTCTGTCTGGTTTTCTGTATTTTACCCGCCAAGTTTTCCTTGTCGGTTTGGTCATGGTTCATGGACAGACAGGGGGACACATAGAAGAACAGATGGACAGTCAGACAGACAGACCAAAAGATGGACACGCCAACAGAATGTGAGACATAACTAGAGATGACAGACAGCTGGATGGACATACAGGACTTTGGACAGGCAGTCAAACAAATAGACAGAATAAGGGACGGCCATATGGATGGACTTACACATGGACATAAGAATACATGGACAGACAAACAACCCAATGGACACACAGTCCATAGACATTAGGAGAGAAAGCAGATCAATGGATGGAGAGACATAGATTCAGTCAGATAGATGAAGACAGACCAGACCATAGGACAGACCAGTAGACGGACAGACAGATGGACAGTTGGACAGACAAGACAAAGAGAAATGAATATATAGATGTAGACTGACTGACAGAGAAACTGACTGACAAACAGACAATCTGTGGAATTTGCTGTGCAGATTTGACAGTTTGTGCTTCTCCCTGTTTCCCGCCAAATTGTGAAGCTTTTTTTTTTTCTGGTTCAGCTGCTCATTAATCCACATTTCTGTATCAGCCTGCCAAATCCTTCACTAAATAAAGGGTTAAAATGCTTTACATTTCATGATGAATGGCAAGGAAGAGAATGCTAGCACTATTAAGACTTAATTGTTGTTAAGTTACCACCGGTGATAATGCTATGGCTAACGATTTTACGCTCCATTACTGTTATATTTATGATTGTCAATTTTGATTTTAAAAAAAAGGGAGAAATTTTGAAAAACATGATGTAAAGTGACTTTTTGGTAAAGTGTTCTTTACTTTGATAACATGTCAGTGTTTGAAGCAGCTCCTGCTGAAGCTGAAGGTTTACTTTCAGGAAGCCACAGGGTGAAGTCACATGCTGTGGATGTATTTGCCCCATGTCACTTGGAGTGAAAAGACTGTGTGTGCACAATGTGACCAAATCTCACCAGCCATTACTGCAATTTGGAGAAAATTGACTGCTTCATAGAGGCAGGCCTGTGAAAAGCAGGAAAATGCAAGACGAGTAATTCCCCTTAAAAATGGGACAGCATTGAGCAGGTGCACGGTGCCTTTATTTCCCCAGGAGATTCCAGTGTATATAGTCAGTCATAAGGGGTAATTATTAATTATTCTCTCCATTATCGCTTAAATAATTAATTGCATGACAAACATAGCACATACAATCTTGCTAAGTAATTAATTTCTTGAGGGACAATGATACCAATTGTAAGATGATTAAAAAAGAACTTGGACAATTCAGATTTTTCCGTCCTACTTTTAGTTTTGCAACCTGTAATCAGTGAAGCAAACTGAATAGAATGATGTGAAACATCAGCAATTCGATCAAGACTCAACAGAGACTGAGCTGATAAATGTAGTCGTGTAGAAAAATGCCTCTACGCTTTTCGTGTCTATAATTTCATAGGTCTGGTGGACCCATAATATTATTTAATTGGATAAAAATAATGGTTTAGAAACAATTTCTGAAGATATCTTGACTTTCTCTCACTTACAATTTCAAATATTAAAAAGTGAGATATAATGTAATTACTATAAAGGAACATCTAAAGGAGGAATAATCCATGTATTTATTTTGATAAATAAGGAGTAATTATTTATTTTGATAACTAAGACAATTTCCCTATTGTCTTAATTTTCTTCAATGTATATTTTCTCTGTTTCTGTCTGTTCTGCTACTGTAACTTTTAAATTTCCCAGTTTGGGATAAATAAAGTATATCTATCTAAATGTAACTAAAAAAGTGTCCGTGGATATTAACATTTATTGATTTGAACTAGGTGGTGCAGTGGGTAGCACTGCTGCTGCACAGCAAGGCGGTTGCAGGTTTGAGTCCCAGAGTTTGGATATTCTGCGTGCGTGTTTGTTTGTGCTTCATGTGGCTCCGTGGTGCACTGGCGTCACGCCTGGAGTGTACCCTGCCTCAAGCCCCAAGGCTGCTGGTATAAGCTCCAGCACCCCGTGACCCATGAGAGCAGAAGAAATGTGTAATGAAGATGAATGAAGGAATGATTTGAACTAAAAACGTCTGAAGAAAATCAAGTTTTATTATTTTAACTCAATTTCCCCACAGTTTTAACCCCCGTTGCAGGACAAATGACATTGAGCTGAATCCAAACAGTTACAAGTTATATATATACTGTATATATAATAATAATAATCCACCTTTATTCGTCCACATAATGGGGAAATTATGTTTTCCACTCCAGTTTTTTTTGTACACATATATATATATATGTGTGTGTGTGTGTGTGTTAGTCAGAATACACACACACAAACATTGTATACAGGCCCCTGAACACAACACACACTAGGGGCCTGTAGGCATGCAGTTAATAACGAGTACAGGGGAGGTGGAGGGATGGGTCGCAACTTCGCGGGTGCACCCCAATGAGCAGCTTGTGGGGGGGACAGCGCCTTGCTCAAGGGCGCCTCGGCAGTGGCTGGGAGGTGAGCTGACACCTCCCACTGTCAGCTCACACTCCGAAGATGTCTGGCTGGAGCGGGAATTGAACCGCCGATGGCTGGGCGCTGTCTGGTTCCAAGACGTCCGCTCTACCGCTAAAAAACCCGGGGCGGCAGTGGCGGCATATATATATATATATATATATATATATATATAGCCTTGCTATTAACCTGTTGAAAAACTAAAATTAGTACCAAATCACTAATCACAAACAAAGTGATTCTGGACACAACTCTGATTTTAGGGCAATGTTGAATATTATAATGTGAAGAACAATTTACAAAAAATAAATAAAAATAAAACATTTTTCTCACATGTTTTGATTGTACGAAGCAAAACATGAGAGCAATTTAATAAACTACAAAATACTGGTTTGGCCAGTGGTGAAGATTATTTTAGAAAATAATAATAATTTACTTGCATCGTCATTACATCCCAGCAGCTAATGGGTAAGCTGTAGTCTCCTTTCTCTTGTTGACTTTCTGTAAACATTTATTTACAGCAATTATTTTCAAATCTAAAGAATCAGTCAATCAGCAAAGAATAAATCAATATCTTTCAAACTAGTTGTGAAACCAGTTGCTCCCTTTTGATACGTATACAAAATGCTCCGTGATATTCTTCTGCGGTTTTGCCCAAAGACCATGTAATGGCCCTGAGGTGTCAGCATTACGAAAAAGTCTTGGATTGATTGTGCTTTGAGGTGAAAGTAAAAGGAGCTGAAGGTGTCTGTGACGGCTGCATCCCACTCCCGATTCCACAGACCTGTGTCTTCGGGGTTCTGATTTAACCAGTCGTGTGAGTTTTTTTTTTCCAGGCTGTAGGGGCACACAGGACTCTTTAGCCCCCAGACTGAAGGGTCCCAGGCTGATTGCTGCTTACTGTGGTTTGATTGGTTTTGCTTCTCTCCCCACAATGGGACTAAATTCATGGGACAGCACGTAAAGAGAGGGATTGACCATATTGTCCACGGGTCACGAACTAAAGTAAAAGATGAATGAGGAACTGTGATTTGTAGTTAGTCCAGACTCTGCCGTGATTGTGGTTACTTCTAGGTCTTTCTCTTTGTCGTAGCAAATTTTTTTCTCTTTTTTTTTTTTTAAACGTTCTCTCTTCCCTTTCTATATCTTGCTCTTATTTTTCCTTCAGCATATATAGCTGAGGAAACACAAGCTAATTACATCCGTCACTTCAAAGCGGTGACGTATGGTAATTGTAATTGTCAGTGTTCGTCCGTCCGTTCGTCCACCAAATATCTTCACAACCGTTGCAGAAAGAAAGATGAAACAAAAAGCACATTACTCGGGCAGCAAAGGGGATGAAGATGAGATGATGATGATGTTGACCTTGAGAAAAGTAGGTCAAGGTCAAATTTCAACTTTTGTACATAAGATAGAGAGATAAGGGAAAAGGCCAGTGTGACTAAGACCATAGATCGAGGCTAGTGCTTTGATCTATGACAGTAGGTCAGAGCACTAGCTTTGATCTTTGACCTATGCAAGCAGGTCAGGGTAAAATCATGAATTCAGGGGTGTCGCGGGATGTTGCAGTCTGTGACTACATTGGTTCCAGTTACTTTACGAGGCCATATTTCATCAACATCATTTATTAATCTGGAATAAATCTGTTGTCCATGTACCTCTGACAGTAACCGATCAAACAATCCATCCTGTCCTCAAGATCATGGTTGGCCAACAGCATCATCATTGGTGTGATGATGCTGTTGGCCAACTATGCTGGGTATTACACTTGTACATTAGGGTAAAGCAAACAAGTCTGTCTGCTTAAACATGGATTTGATGAGCAGATCAGATCGACAGAATTACGTAACGATTACAGGGAACTGAGCTCAAAAACATATGACAACACATCATTTTCATACATTCTAGTGTCCACTTTAAATTTTTTGTCTGCAACACAATGACTGTTTACACAACAGTCTCCTGTATGTTTATCTGAGTACTACATTTAAATGCTGAATGTGAGCAAAAATTAAACAGAAACACAAAAATTCCTCAGAAGAAGCTGGAGATTATAAACTCGTGATCAACCGTCTTTGCTGTCTTTACAACCAGTTGCTGTAACAGAAAAATATACTTACATTCCTTCTGGAAAAACATTTATTTGCTGGGGAAATACTGTCAATCACTCATAATGCGAGGTTCTATTTACATTTTTCTTACCTTTTTTTTTCCAATGATATGTTGCATATATCATTTAGAGCTCAGGAAAATACTACAGTTACACAGAACAGATCTGCCCATCCTATCCAGAGATACGGTAAATGATTTCTAATTTGAGACACATTGTACAGTGACAGGAAAACAAATGATGAAATGTTGGGTGTTGGATTGTGAATGACTGTGTTTGTTCTCTTGGAGGTTTTCCTTCGATGCTCTTTTTAATCTGCATCGGTCTCGTTCGTCTTCCAGGCTGATCACGGCAGTCTTTGACGGATTGTGTCTGTGGAATTAAATGGAGACGTGATTTGCATGTGACATTGAGGGTTTTAGTGCTTCAAATTGTATCTACCAGAATTAGCATGCAGACAAGCCTATCTGTATGTATGTGGCTGTTCTGAGAGGTTCAAACCGCTGCTTTGTGTCGGGGCAAGAGGTTATGTAGAGACTAGAGCCAGCCCTCTACTCATCTCGACACTTACCTCCCTCTTTTGTACTCCAAAATTGATGCTCTCAATAGTACAGTAGGTTTTCTTTTAATCTTGTTGAATTGATGCCACTGCTTTTTGTCCACCTTAGCTCTGGGTTCAGAATACACTCAATAGTGGGTGCTCTTTTGATATCATCAATGAATATAACCCCCTCCCGCCAACCCCCACCCTACCATCACCTGCCTCCCCCACTACAGTTTACGCCATACAAAATGTGTAACATTAGAGTTTGTATTCCGCGCACCATAATTGTCATAAAAGATTACTTGAAGGGTTTCTGTCTCTAATGACAATTTTCTGAATTGGAAAATTATTGTCTCTTTTACTCTCAATCAATTCTCACCCAAAAGCAGAATAATTCAGACGTCTTGTAAAATTCAACTCAATATAATACTCTTACTCAAAATCAATTTTGTTTCTCAGATGTTCGACTTCTCTAAAAAGGAATGGAGACAGTCTCTGGGGCAGCAGAGATAAATGTGACGCATTCCTAAGTGTATTTTCACCCGAACTGTTTGTATCATCTTCAATGGTTCCCTCAGACGGATGAAAAGAAGACAAAGCTCCAAAAGGTATCAGTGAGTGTGTGTGTGTGTGTGTGTGTGTGTGTGTGTGTGTGTGTGTGTGTGTGTGTGTGTGTGTGTGTGTGTGTGTGTGTGTGTGTGTGTGTGTCCATATTTATACATACATCCATCCATCCAACCATCGTCTATACCTCTTTACTCACTCTCGAGGGTCAGAGGGAACTGGAGCTTATCCCAGCTGGCTTAGGGTGTGATGTGGGGTAAACTCCGGGCGCGACGCCAGTGCATTGCGTCCCATGAAAGGCGTGGACCAGTGGCATCTCTGATAGATATTGAAATTGGGATTTATTGAAACGGTATTGACAGATTCTGTTGACAGAGAGTGATCATGAGGTTTCCTGTACAAGCATAGGGCCATCCCATTCAGCCTACATAACGCCACTGAGACGTTCCAAAGACTAATGAATCAAGTTGTCGTAAATTTGGATGGGTGTGATGTATATGTGGATGATGTGATATTCTCTCGTGACACCTAGAATTCATCTTTGGAAAGACTTCACAACCTGTATTCCCAAATTGAACCTCACAGTCATCCTAGTGAAGTGTGAGTTCACCAGACTGATGGTGACCTCTTAGGTACAGTTGTGGTCCCATTTGTCCCATCTGTTATTTCTCAAGAAAGTTCAATTCATATCAGTTAAATTATTCATCAGTAGAAAAAGAGACATTGGCACTAATTTGGGCTTTACAGAATTTTTAAGTCTACCTTGGGGGTAGTCCAACTACCCCCCAAAACACAAACCTTTAACATTCATTCATTGCGAAACCCGAATATATATACACATATTGAAAGCAATATTGTATTGTAGAATGACTATACTGTAATTTTCAGTAATAAAAAGAACATTCTGTTTCAACAAGAAATTGTTGTGCTGAAAAGACAGTAGAATATGTTGTATGTCTTAAGAAAGATTGTGCTTAACAAATACTGAAACATATATTTTAATACTCCATGAAATGAATGGGAGTGAGGAAGCCTTCCAGGCTTATCAAGCTAATGCAGATGTTGGCTAGCCAATGACACAAACACCCCCCGGAGTAGAATGAGGTGTGTAACTTCTGTGTGTTTGGGGTTCTCAGGACTTGGACTTTCTCTGTCGGAGAGGAGAACTTTCAGTGGATTTCACTATATTACATTATACTTTAATAAATATAAGCTTACATTGCTTGAACTGATCAATATTTGTCTCTCCTCTTTCCAAAATGAGCACAACATTTGGAGTGTTCAAGACCAAACAGAAACTTGGTTACACCGAAGTGACGTTTGAGGATGGTTACCAGGATGAGAGACTATGGCTGCTTGTTTAATCGTCATATTGATGCATAAGGAGGCAATAAATGTTGTGTTAAATTGACAAACATTTAGACAAGCACTGTGCACGTCAAGTCCTCAGTACCACTGTACAAGATGATCTATTTGGGAAGGACGAAGGCCTTCACAATTTTGATACGTATCATTTTCAGGCCTTAGACTTTGCCAGGCTAATGATATTAAGATAATGGGTGATATTGGGAACCACACAACAATAAAAATATACAATGGAATCCCATTAAAAGTGCAGGTAGTGAAATCATTGTCTAGTAGTCTAACGAAAGACAGCCTAAAGTTGGAAACCTGCAATCCCATAAAATACCAAAGGACTAGGAAGCTTAGCTTGGCTATACGTTGGAATACATGGAACTGCACAAGATTGACAGGACAGTAACTTCTTCAAGAAGTCAATGGGAATGTAGAAGACAACCTTAGAGGGTACCTTGGAGCAAACTGCCAAACATCAAGTACAGTATAAAACAGGGAGAGTCACTATCGCCACTGCTGTTCTGCATTGGCCTAAGTCTCTTCAGCTAGCTCATCATTAAGAGAAGATACAGCTCAACAAAACATTTAGCTGTATGCCTGCATTGAGCGAGAAATTGACTCATTGATCAACTCTGCAATGAGTGGAAGAGTGGAATGGAAGTATAACAAGGTCACAAAGAAGTCAACCACAGTAAAATACCTCCAGAGAGTAAGGTAAGTCCTGAGAAGTCAGCTAAACTGTCCACTGATAAAAGTGGTTTTTGGGTTATGTAAATATAACAAGCAGTGATGTAAATTTAACAATGAGTGATATAATCAATACGGTCATATTGTTGCTTTTATATGATAGTTTGAGTTTTGAATTACTTGACATTTGTTCAAAACACAACAAACATTTCCTGAACAAAATATATTAATGTAAGCCAGATGATTCTTCTGGATATCAAGTGACATCAGGCAAAATCTTGTATTCTCGAAAACAAGAGAAACAGTAATTTTTTGTCTGAAGAGCGTTTGAGAAGACAGACTTGGATCAATCTATAGAGTAAGAAGAGTAAAACTAGTAAAGTAGCTGGTTGGATGTGGTAGTCCATCCACTGCTTGCATTGTGTGCATCTCAAAAGAAATTTGGAGGTTTTTCATGCAATTCAATAGGATGGCCAAGGTGCAAAACAAATCTTGGACACATGCTCTTAAACTTTTTTTTTAAAAGTATTATTTAAATGGTAACTTCAATGAAATCAAATCAGTACTTACTAAATGCTGAAACCATGAACCAAGCAGCTCCTAGCCAGACAGGACTTAATATTGTTTTTTTGTTTTTTCTGTAATGACATCAGCAGGTTCAGGTGCCGATATGTGTTGACCACAACTATGGAAACACACAGAACAGAGTTTAAAGTTATTTTGCTCACATGCAAATCAGAAAGGCCAGGCACCTTCATATCTGAGGGAATTTTTAGTGCCTTATCACCAAACTAGAATGCTGCACTCCCAACATGCAGGCTTACTGATGGTGACCAAGACTCTTGTCTCTACAACAAGCCCCCAGTTCACATCCATGGAGCAGAACTGCTGTGTCTTGAAACTGTTGTTGTTGATAAAGCTCATTGTTAGGGATGTTGTGCTGCTATGGTCTAGACTGTTGGGGGACTTCCCATGATATGCTGCTCCTTTACTTTGTTCTCCCTCTACATCTCCAGCTCTCTCATGGCTTGGTTTCTGTCTCAATAACTTAATGCTGGGGACTTTTCTAACCAGAGTTCCTCTGCTTTACCTTCTCCCAACTTCCTGGTTGTGTGGGTATGATGGTTCTGTTACAGACCTGCTATCTGCTGGAGATGTGATCACATACCTGGACAACAGGTCGGGGAACAACGACCTGAAGTCCTCACCTTGTTTACCATTAGCTTCTTGAACTCCGCACACGTATACTTCTTCAATAACATGCTCCTGGTCTGCTAGGATTGTTGTCTCTGTAGTTGTAACATCTATTGCATGTTTACCCTTTCAGGGGAGAGGGATCACTCATCTGAGTTTCTACAAGATGTTTACTCTTCCTCTCTTTTTTTTTTCTCACCCAGTATGAGGGTCAAATGGTAGGGTGTATTACTCTGAGAGCTTTAGCTAGTTATTAAGCTATTTTTTTTATCAAGGACACTAACCTCATGGTATGGATTTGTAAGATCTGTAATCTTTGCAACAAAGGAAACTTTTGGCATCACAGGTTAAGGCACGACTACAGCGAGAATCATCTATGCTTTCATAGTGATTGAACTGTGAATGCTTCACCAAACCTTGGATGACCTCAGAGTATTTTTGAAGAGCATTCAACCAAAAGTCAAAGGAAGAAGACCATTTTGTTCACACGTGAACTGTGAACATCCTGTTTCTGAAGAGAATGATTTCTCCCATGAGCTTAGATTTCATCCTAAGAAAAATAAAAACATACATTGTTTATTCAGAGAATGTGATTTTACCACAAACGCGGATGGAATAGTTGTATCACACAGATACTATCAACACACGGCACATTCATCATTCATCATTTCCTCTGTTACGGGAGCCCTTTCTATTCAGTATGTCTTATCCTATTTTATGACATTTTACCTTAAAGTTGAGATGTTATTCTACAGGTTGTTGGTTCATTTAAATAAGAACGGTAGAAGATGGACGGATGGACAAAGATTCATATTTGGTTTTGTCATGAAGAAAAGCAAACACATCTAATTGTGCAGTAATACAAATCCTTATATATGATGGACTGCAGCGTTGGACATTCTCATACCACTATTGTGGAGTTTAACAATCAAAACATGTATCCCACAGCTGGTTATTTCTCCCTTCTGGCTGGATACTCATTGTGAAAAGCTTTGTACATTCACTACAATCACCCATTTACTGAAGCATTTAGTACATATTTCATCCCATTAGATTAAAGACTATGTTGTTATTTTACTTATTCTTGTTTTTTCACACCGTTTACATTTGCGGTTTACTGATAGCGACTTGCTGTCTTATCCACACAATAAATAACATTTTATGGAAGGACTTACTTGTTAAGAACATGATTTTCACTGACCTAGAAATAATCCCAATTTTAAGAAGGCAAAAAATAATTTAGCTGTTATCTTACTGTCCTGACTTCTGTCCAAATGTAAGTTGAATTTCACTTCAAGTGTTACCCTATTTCCTGTCATTTTGGAGCCTTCCCCACCTCCCTGCACTCAGTCAGGTTCATCCTCTTTATCTGTGTTTCCTCAGCTACCTGCAGCCCCCCTCCCAAACCGTCTCCACCACACACACTCTGCTCAGTTCCCTCCCCGATTGTTGGAGTACATCCTACTTTCCAGCATTCGTGCTTCCTGCCTAACTTCCCTGTATTGAATCTTCCTGGTTTCTGGACTCTTCCTGTTGCCTGATTGTTGTTGGATTTGTTCGCCTTTTTGGACTGTCTACCGTTGTTGTTTTTTTAAACCTTAATTTAAAAAAAAAAAAAAAAAAAAAAAAAAATATATATATATATATATATATATATATATATATATATATATATATATATATATATATATATATATATACTGTATATATATATATACTGTATATATAATAGGATTTTTTTTAATCAATGTCTCTATTTTTAGATTATTTTTATGTGCAAAATACAATATATTTGTTTTATATCCAACCTTATTTTACAGGTTTGTAAAACAATTAAATTGTTGGTAGTAAAATCAATCCGTTGTCATGTTATAAATGACTGTTGTGACAGTGTGGTCTAATACACTACAGATACACATAAAATGGAGGGAATATTAGTGGTGAAAAAGTGCAGAAAAGCATTTATTTGATCATGAATGAAATCACCCACTGAGCTGTTGAATCAATAAATGTGTTTTAAGCCCAACACCTTATCTTGAGACTTTAACATTAACCTTCCATTAACCATTACACAAGCACTAAATTGCAGCTCAGTCAATAATGTAAATTTAGATAGGCCTTCGCTTTCATTTTAGAGAAATGTATTCATGTTATGGAAAAGTGGTGATCTTTGAAAGGACCTATTAGATGTTGGAAAGAGCCACTCACAGTGAAATATTTCATGCTGGGATGAATTATGATGCTGAATGTGGTTCTTTGCACTAATATGTGTGAGAGGTCAATGCCTTTTAGGACACTGATACCAAAGTGATGGGGATAGCTTCTTTCTTAGCTTAACCTAGCACTCTAATCTGGCCCAGTGGAATACAACAAATGGTGTCCATAATTGAACATCGGTTCCCTGATGATTTCTGGCAGGTCTGGCAGGGATTCTCGCGGGTCAACACTTATGTCACTTTAAGGGGAAAAATGGGACTCATTTCGCTCTTTGATCTCTCTTAAATGATAATAGAGGCCAAGAATCATTATTAGTTTTTATGGAAAGTAACTCATAGGCAGTGACTCTGATATATCTTTCCCAACTGTACCTTAAGTCCAAGGAAATATTCTGCCTGCAAATTAAAATAGACGCAGAAATATGGGTAGAAGATGAGGTGAAATTGTTTCAAATTAACATTGAAAATAGGACAGTTTGCATTTAGTGTATAATTGTTGAAATTCTCATATTAGGCTTAAATCTCTGATCAACAAATCCCACGAGAAGGCCCAGTCAACACTGAATTATGGTTTTACCCTTTTCTACCTGCCAGGTGTCTTGTTGGTGCTAAAGGGAGTTCAGAACGGATCCTAGAAGGTTTCTGCCAAAACCAAACCTGATCTTAGAATCTAGGATCAAGTTTGGATCAATCTGAGTATGTGGATCAATCTTGGTCTCATGGATCAATCGTAAACGTGAGGATCAATCTTGGTCTCGTGGATTCCAGTTTTCTTTTGAAAACTAACCTTGTTCTCTTTTCAGGTAACTTTCTTCCTTCCGACATGTTTCTTGCCCCACCCTGATTGTTTCCACCTGTTCCCCCTCCCCAGATTTAGGGTCTACGACTTACTTTGCGCTGTCCTGTGCAGCAGACAATGCCATTTCCATGCCAAAGTCAAAGTCAGCTTAATTGTCAAGTGTACCATATATGCACGACATACAGCACAGATGAAATTGCAGTCCTCTCTGACCCACGGTAAACAGCCAGTACAACAGGCAGTACAACACAGGCAGTAGGAAACAGGCAGTACAACTCAGGCAGTACAACACGGGCAGTACGAAACAGGCAGTACAACACAGGCAGTAATACACAGGCAGTACAACAGGCAGTACAACATGGGCCGTACAACAGGCAGTACAACACAGGCAGTACAACAGGTAGTACAACAGACAGTACAACACAGGCAGTACAACACAGGCAGTACAACACGCAGTACAACACAGGCAGTACAACACAGGCAGTACAACAGGTAGTACAACAGACAGTACAACACAGGCAGTACAACACAGGCAGTACAACACGCAGTACAACACAGGCAGTACAACACAGGCAGGACAACAGGCAGTACAACAGGTAGTACAACACAGGCAGTACAACAGAGAGTAAAACACAGGCAGTACAACAGGCAGTACAACACAGGCAGTACAACACAGGCAGTACAACACAGGCAGTACAACAGGCAGTACAACACAGGCAGTACAACAGGCAGTACAACAGGCAGTACAACACAGGCAGTACAACAGGCAGTACAACACAGGCAGTAAAACAGGCAGTACAACACAGGCAGTACAACATAGGCAGTACATCAGACGGTACAGCACAAAGTATGAGACGAAACACGAGGGATGGTAAACATCTCTATACTCTAGAGTTAAGTTAGGTTAAGTCATTGATCCTGAATTCTTTGCCAAATGAGCTTGACTTTTGTTTTTACCTTATTTAGAATCCACCACGGTTATATTTCATGCTAATTTAACTTTTTGTTTTCTAGAGTATTCTAGGCCTTAAAGGGTTTTTTTTCCACCTCCATGAGTGATCATCAGTTGATTTTGTCATCCCTGTGAGACTGATATTTCATTGTACTTATATTGTTTATTTATACGTGTTCTGGACAGTTGTACATGTGGGTTCAGTCCTGGTTTCGTTGTGACATTTAACAATGGTAGCTTCCAGTTGTCTGTTTACGACTCTTCATCTCATCACTACTTGTGTTTTCTAAGGAATATTTTAAATTTCAAATGAAATTATTGTCTGAACCATCAAAAATCATCAGTAGTCTCTGAAGCTCTAAGACCATCGATCATTTAGGTGAGAAGCACTTTTGGGATGAATATGTTGCTCCCTAGATACACACTATTATTTATTTTACATTTTAGTATTTGCATTTTAATAAATTATTTTCCAGTTATCGAAGATAGTTAATATGTCAAAACTTTAAATTTTCATTTTGCTTAAATCATGTGGATTTAAGCAAAATGAGTTAATGTGATGTCATCAATCGGTGCAGAATAGTGTTTTTTGTTTTTTTTTTGTTGCTCACAAAACACAAAAGCTGGCATGTCTACTTGACTAGTGCAACATAATCTTGGCATTTCTGCCCGATTGAAAATTTTTGTTCAGTGCAAAGCATGACAAATGATGAGCAACAAACACGGGTATTGTGAGAGATAACACGAGCTGCTAACCAAGCATACAGACTTCAAAAGCCATGAAGTGTTTTTTTTTTTAAATCATGTCAGATCTGCAATAGATTCTGAGTGGGAAAGTTTTGCCAGAAATTTGAAGATAGCAGTGAACCCCTGCCTGAAAACACAATCCAAAGGACTACCCTGCAGACAAAAAATGAAGTGGCATCAGATTATAAAGAGAATAAAGAGAGCTTCACACTATAACAAGTTTAACTATCTAGCAGAATCCTTTCTGCTAGTTTGCTCAACTGGATAATAGACGCTTAGGGAATGGAAGTTTGTATTTTAATCAAGCAGAGTTCACAAAGCCAGGCAGACAGTCCAACAGGCAAACAACTGCGATAAGGGGCAGACAAGCAGAATCCAGAGATCAAGCAAGAGCAAAACTAGATCAGGTGGAAAACAGGAATGCTGGAAAGTAGGTGACTGAGGCGAGACAGGTGAAGGGGGTGAGGTTTATTAAGTGCAGGGAGGTGGAGAAGGCTCTGAAATAGCAGGAGGTGTTAATAAAGTAATAAGAATGAGTAAAAACAAACTTGGGTGTCATCAGAAATCCTGGCTTACAGTCTGGAAATGGATGAACAAGCTGTCAACTATATCAAAAGCCCAGATGATCAGAGCGGCGGCAATTGGTGAAGAAAAAGAACAAACCTGCCCAAAACATACAAGAGCAGAAGTAGTGACACGAACATGGTAGTCCAATCCTGAAGGGAGATGTGAGCACAATGCAGGTTTCACAGCACAGAACACTGGAAATAAGGATTCCAAATAAGAGGCATCACAGACATAAACTGTAAACCTAAAATCATGCCATGCCCACTGAAAACACAGAAACAGAACATTTGATTCCAAGAGCACAGCTGCAAACAGCAAACAGTGGCTGCTAGGAACAAGATGTCTAGCTCTAGACTCTTTAGGAGGAGTTAACAGCATATTTAAATCCTGTGAATCATATTTGATAGACAAGAATCAAATATAAGAAACAACTGGAAACATGAATACCAGATGTTGACGTGAGACCAGTAACTGATCTGCTTCAAGATGGATCATTAGAGCTCTCAGCTGTAAATGGGACTGACATTCCGTCTTTGGGATGGACGTAAATCAGTCACTTCATCCAAAGATGTTATAGCTTGAATGGGTTACAAACGTGTCCTGGTACCATTCTGGTGGTCAGCAGTAACATTGAATACCCGGTTGTCGTTGCCTCGACCAGTGACACAAGTGGAGACTGTATTCTATCTGGTTCTATCTCACTTCCTCCAGGACTGAAGTGTTTTTCCTTGAAGTGTTTTCTTCTTCTCTTCCTCTGGGATCATTTATAAGGAGAAAAGTTTACCGTAAACTAATCTGACTTAAAACAAGTGGATCATGAGAGCTGCTTAATGATAGATAGAACTATGTGTATGTATATTAATATTATATTACGCTTTTATTGTTATTGATTGTACAGTAACATGTTATTATGTACTTTTGACAATTTTCTAGTGATGTTACAATTCCAATACATGTGTCAGACAAACGTGAAGTTGCGTAAAATGACGTAAACTTCTTTTTTATTTTTCTTCGATTATTTTTCTTCTGAAAAATCTAAATTACATAAACCAATGTATACATGCATTTTATTTCATTTGTGTCGTTTGTACATCCTGAAATTGTTTCCAGTAAATCTTAGGAAATAGTACTTTTTATTTAGAGTAATAATGACCTCAAATGGCCACTGAAGTTCAATTGAACTAGATCAATCATATAATATAATATAAAATAATAGAATAGAATGTATTATAATTTAATATTATATTATATAATATGAAATATAATAAATACAAAATCTAGAAATATTATAATTATAATATTATTATAATATAATAAATTATAATATATTATTATTGATCATTTTTTTCCTAAGCATACTCAGCATATACAGGTGTATCTTTTGTGTTGTTTCGAGTTACGTTCTCGATTAAATGTTGGTTTTCAAAAACAAATACATGGAAAAATAAAAATCAAGTTCACGTCATTTTACTCTACTTTATGTCTGTCCACCACAAATATTTGAATCGTACAAAAGCACAAATCGTTATAGCCCATAGTATCATGTTACTGTGCAAAAAATTTGAAAAAATAAATAATATATTATTAGCCCATAGCAACGCGGAAGAAGTGGTTGAAGATGAGATGGCAACGTACGAGACAGCAAAGTTTTTTCTTTATTATATTTTTTAAAAATTAGGCGTTTCTAAGCTTAAAATAGATTCGTGTTAATCAAATATTATTGAAAATGCATTCATAAATAAATTAGAGTACAGAACTGGGAGTGAATTTACTTTATTTTTTAACTTTCGTCTTGTTAAGGATGGACACCTGAAACCACTCAGCACCCGTCTCACACACACACACACACGCACACGCACACGCACACGCACACGCACACGCACACGCACACACACACACAGACACACACACACACACACACACACACGCACACGCACATACACACACACAATCGAAGAGCCAATGTGACAAGATTTTAGAGATTGACATTGACTGGTTATCAGTACTGCATTGGCACAAAATACTGCAATTTATTACTGCTCTACTTGCTACACAATAACAAACAAGCAATGACAATAATAAAAATGAAGATTTAAATTTGTTGAGAACGACAATTTGATGACAGGAAACGTAAATCAGAGCAACAGAATTCATCCACTAACTTTTTTTTAATGCTAAAGTGATAAAGTCAGAAAACATGAATTGTACGCACAACCATGAGAAATGATGCACATTACAAAAGTGAGGTTTAGTACAGAGAACATATATTCCTCTTTGAGGCAATAGATCTAGACTAGCTCTGATGGAAGACTGCTCATCTGTATCATCTGTAGTTTTAGTATTTCCTCTATATGACCTCTCAAATCACAATCAGCAGCTTCCTCTCTCTCCTTCAAGAGTTCTCTGTGGTCATCAATCTTCCATCCCAGGCGGACACGGACACTGCTCTCAACATGGCATGAAGCCATCAACAAACACTACACCAAACACCCTCATCCTGGCTGGTGATTTCAACAAGGTTATGCCTAACTTCTTCAGCATATCATTCATTCTTTAAGGGGTGACAACACTCTGGATCACTGCTACACCCCATTCAAGGACGGTACCACTGTAGGGTTGGTGCTCTCTGGGAACATCACCGTATGGTATGGATGAGGAGTTATCCAATGTGCTGAGTGCATCACCTTTACTGCATTGCCCTGTCTGCAGGTCGTCTACACCCAAAGTTGCAGGATCAGGGTAGGACGGATCCTCAGAGGTACTCACCACCCCAACTTCATTCCATTAAGGCTAGAAGTGAGAGACTGTGGAGGAGTTTCTTCTCCCAGGCCACACGGTTCCTGTTATGAGTATCACAGCTCTGCTTGTATTGGTAACATGAACTGTGTTCATAGGTTTCGCTCTATGTAGAGTACACTTGCTCATATCACTCCAGGATTCCAGTCTTCACTCTCTCCTACATTTGGCCACAAGTTTTCATCAACGTTTATCTTGTGTCATATAAATTTAGAATGTCTGATCCCCTGCATCAATAGTGTTCAGCATTGAGGGATGTTTGTCTCAATATTGATACAGCTGCTGAATGTGGGGATGTAACCTTAACAGGCCTCTCAAAAAGTCATTGGTTTACCACATGGTCAGTAATTGTGGCCTTTACCTCACTGGTGGTCACAACTCTTCCTCTTCTTCCTCTCCTGCCACTGTCCTCTTCACAACCTGTCTTCTATGGTACGTCTTTCTAATTAAAATAATTGAGAATCCATCCCCTTTATCTGCTCGCTACAGGAACAAGGTCAGAAGTACATCTCTTGAGTGACACTGTGACATTTGTATCAACAACCAATTGCCATCAAACAGGAAGCTGATGTTGGGAGACCAGGAAACTTCAGAGACTCATCAACAGAGACACACTCATCCAAGGTTATTAGGCTCTCAAGGTCAAATGGGTTACAAAATTGGTTGTAGCTTGTGTGAACAAACTTTTATTGATTTTGTTCAAGAGTCTTGAAATTTGGTCAGTAATATCACAAGGTAATAGTGATAAAACATTTTCATGAGTAGAGTAGAGTATAAATTTATTTATCCCTTAAGGAGGTTCCGTCAGGGAAATTAATTTCTCCGTCGCACTACACACAGCACAGTCAGTACACAAAACACAGAAAAAGCACACAGAAATCACCAGCACATAGAAAGTAGTACAACACCAAGTAGAAAAATAAATGAATAAATAACCCATCAAGAATATATAAATAGAAAATCATAAATAGACATAGAAATATAAAATAAACAGGCCTGGTTAAGTAAGGGTATAGTGAATGTCTATAGTGTTTGTATTGTTTGTGCTGTATTGTCTGTGTCATCCCTCAGCTCTCGTGTGGACTGTCTTCTTCTTCATCTCCCCCAGAGAGGAGTTGAGTAGTTTAATGGCTCAGGGGATGAAGGAGTTCTTCAGTCTGTTTGTCCTGCATGTTGGGGGCTCAGCCTCTGGCTGCTCAGACTTCTCTGGTTGTTGGTAACGGTGTGCAGAGGGTGGCTGACATTGTCCATGATGTCCAGCAGTTTGTCCAATGTTCTATTCTCTGCCACCATTGCCAGAGGGTCCAGCTTCATCCTGACCACTGAGCTGGCCCGCCTGATCAGCTTCTCCATCCTGGAGAGATCCGCCTTGGTCACGCTCCCTCCCCAACACACCACAGCGACGACAGGACGCTGGTGACCACAGACTGATAGAACATCCACAGGAGCTTCCTGCAGACGTTGAATGCCCTCAGCCTCCTCAGAGAGTAGATCCTGCTCTGAGCTTTCTGGTCCAGCTGCCTCATGTTGCTGGTCCAGTCCAGCTTGTTGTCCAGCCACAGCCCAAGATATTTATAGGTCTTCACAATCTCCACCTCCTCCGTTCCTATCAGAACTGGTCTAGGTTGGGGTCTGTCCCTCCTGAAGTCAATGACCAGCTCTTTAGTTTTGGAGGTGTTGAGCTGCAGACTGTTGCTGTGACACCAGTCAATAAAGTCCTTCATCACGCATCTATACTCCTCCTCCTCATTGTCCCTGATACATCCCACGATAGATGTGTCATCTGCGAACTTCTGGATGTTACACAGTTCTGTGTTGTAGCAGAAGTCCGCCGTGTACAGGGAGAAGAGGACTGGGGACAAGACAGTCTCCTGTGGAGCACCGATGCAGCTGACCACAGCATCACCTTCCTTTAGCCTGACGAACTGTGGTCTGTCAGTGAGGTAGTCATGGATCCAGTCAACCAGGCCGGGGTCCACTCGCATTTGTAGGAGTTTTTCCTGTAGGATGCAGGGCTGGATGGTGTTAAAGGCACTTGAAAAATCCAGAAAAAGGATCCTCACAGTGCCGCTTTCCTTGTCCAGATGCGAGTGGGCTCGGTGTAGCATGTGGAGGATGGCGTCCTCCACGCTGACCTTTTCCTGGTAGGCAAACTGTAAAGAGTCCTCAGCATGTTGCACCTGAGGCCTGAGGAGACTGAGGAAGAGCTGCTCCAGAGTCTTCATCAGATGCGATGTGAGCACCACCGGTCAGAAGTCGTTCGGCTCGCTGGGCCGGTTCTTTTTGGGAACTGGAACGATGCACGATGTCTTCCAGAGGGTGGGAACCCTCCTGAGACGCAGGCTCAGGTTGAAGACCCGTTGTAGCGGCTCCCCAAGTTCAGCGGTGCAGGCCTTGAGTAGACGGGGGTTCACCCCATCTGATCCTGCTGCTTTTCGGGGCCGAAGCTTCCTCAGTTCTCCTCTTACCTGGTCTGCCGTGAAGAGGGGAGGAGGCAGTGATGGTGGTGGGAGCTGGGGGGTGGAAGGGGGTGTCTGTGGTAGAGAGGAGGGCTTGCAGGTGAGAGAGTGGGGGAGGGAGGAGAGGGGGGAGCTAGGATAGGTGTATGTGGGCTTGAGGGAGGTAGAATAGGTGGTGGGATGGGGGGGTGGAGTGCTCGTGGGAAGGGGGGCTGAGGGGGACAGCTCTGCTGCTGCAGAGAGGAGGTTGGTAGGTTTGGACGAGAATGAAGGACTGGGGGGAAGAGGGATGGTGGGGGGCTCCCTTGTACCTACAGATGTGTGGAGGCTGTAAGGAGAAATTGAATGTGAGGGGGGGGGGAGAGGGAGAGGGGCAGGGGGGTTGGAGAGGGGCCACCTTGGTGCTGTGGAGGGGGGAAAGAGGCCATGGGACAGGGGTGAGGCTGGTGAGCTGCTGCTGAGGTCATGAGGGTGGAGGGTGATAGGGGGTGCTGCAGGGGGGCCTGGTTGAACCTATTGAAGAAGTTGTTCAAGTTGTTGGCTCTATGCACCCCTCCCACCTTTGTTGTGGTCCTTGCTTTGTACCCAGGGATGTTTTTAACACCTTCCCAGACGTCCCTCATGCTGTTGGTGCTCAGCTGCTGCTCCACCTTACTCCTGTAGGAGTCTGTGGCCTCTTTTATACAGCGTCTGACCTCTGACCTCTCTCTGTGCTTCTCTCATCTCCTCATCCTTCGTCCTGAAAGCCTTCTTTTTCTTGTTGAGGACATCCTTGACGTCCTGTGTTATCCATGGCTTTTTATCTAGATAGCACCAAACTGTCTTGGTGGGGGCGACCACATCTACAGAGAAGTTGATATAGTCCATCAGACAGTGGGTCATCCCATCGATGTCCTCGCCATGTCCCCCCAGCAGTACGTCCCAGTCCGTGGTGTTGTAGCAGTCTCTGAGAGCCTCCTCTGCTTCAGGAGTCCATCTCCTGATGGTGCGTGTAGAAACTGCCTGCCTTTGGACCAGGGGGGTGTACTGGGTCTGGACGTACACCAGGTTGTGGTCTGATTTGTCCAGTGGAGGCAGGACGGGGACTCTGTATGCCTCTTTAACATTGGTGTACAGTAGGTCGATCGTCCTGTTCTTCCTTGTGTGGCAGTAACAACCTGGTGTAAAGCAGCCAGGCCAGTGTCCAGGGTGACATGTTTAAAGTCTCCAGAAATAATCATGAAGGCTTCAGGATGTTTGGTCTGCAGCCGTGCAACAACACTGATGATCTTCTCACATGCAGCGGCTGCATTGGCCATTGGCCAATGGAGGGATGTAAACACAGAGGGAGATCACGTGACTGAACTCCCGTGGTAAATAGTATGGCCGTATGCTAACGGCCAGCAGCTCCAGGTTAGGGCAACATACAACCGCCTTCACTGATACATGGCTGGGGTTACACCAGCGGTTGTTGGTGTAGATGATGAGTGTCCCCCACCTTTGCTTTTCCCACATGCCTTCATAACTCAAAAGCCTTCATGCCTTCATAACTCAAAAGCCTTCATGCCTTCATAACTCAAAAGGTGCATCCATAGTTGACTGGCATTTCTACATCTGAAATGAAACAAGAAGTTGTTAGAACTTCTCTATCTATGATCTTTACCACACATCTCTGATTGGACCAGAGTCACTTAAGACGTCCATGTGTGAAAAATGTGTCAAAAATTAGTTACTTTTACTGAACCACCTGCAGACAACAGGAAATACCACATTTTTTTATACATTTTGTGTAAATTGTATTGAACTAAAATGACAACAACAATTCATGAGACTACCAGCTGCTGGTGAACTGTAAGGCAGCTGTGTGCCAAGGGTGAACCTTCACCATGAAACAGGATGTTGTTATAACTGGACCAAACATTACCCCTAAACCAGTGACATGCTAACAACAGTGACTGATAGTGCTACTTTCTGGCCTTAAGAAGTATGAGTTCAGCAGCAGTTGATTCAAATCAAATTTTACAGACCAACAATGGCATAATCCCCAAGAGCTTGGGTGGCCAAAGCGGCCCCAGGTGTTCGGACCCAGACAACACTCCTGCTAGATACACAACAAGCCTTATCCAGTCCAGAGGTACAGAGATGCATAACGGTGGATGACAGTTGTGACAGTGGTGTTAGTCTTGAGTTTAAGATCATTTTCTGTGATTAATATGCAGAAGAACACACCTGTGTATACAATGTTCCCCCAATGCCCAAGTGATGCCATCCTGTTTTCTCCCACTAATCACACACTCATGAATTTAGTTTGGGTATCTATCATTTTTGGAGAATTGTGGAATTTCTTTGCAATTTATTTCAGAAGCAACTCAGTTCTGCTAACTGAGTGCTAGTGTTAGCTGCCTGATTGATTGACTGTATTGTCAGCAGCAGAACAGCAGAGGAGCTGATACGGTTTCATTTAAATCCATTTAATACTATTCATGTAGACATTTATGTGGGGATGAATTCCTTTGCTATTACTTTGTTAGGATCTTAATTCATGTAAAGAAAAAAATAGTGCCATGATTCATCACAATTTTCCCAATGTCACTTGCAATTTTTTCTTCATGCAATTACTGTCAGGCGGTAGGAAGAAAGAACTTACAAAGCTTACAGAGTGTTCTGTGACAGGTGCATTGTGGGAGAATTGATTCTTACATGGGGGTAAGTTAATTGTCATTACCTGTCTTTTCCTTATGACACCTGGATAAGTGCCATCTGATTTGTTACAGGAGTTTTGAATTGGTCTGTCACCCTAGCTCCAGTTGACAGCCGACTCTCCAGATTAGGAAGGGAAAGATGTAAGTCTTCTCTTCACAGGTCAAGAGCCCAGCCATTTCGAGGTTACCCATCAGTCAATGGGGCCAAGATATTTGTGAATTTGAGCAGCAAAAATTCAAGCATGATAGATGTTTTCTTTTTTTCTCCCATTGTGGGTATTCAAACATCACACGGCTGACGGGTGGACGGAGGGGCGGGAAAGGGAATAAACCAACTAGAAAAACAAGAAAGGGTGGATGTCGGCTCTGCTCTGAGTGGATGTGGTTTCATTGTGGCGAGTAGGATCAATATGATATATGTTGAGTCCATTAGCTTGATTGAAAAGAGGTATCGATGAGAGCTGAAAGCTAAACTTCATTCCATGGATTATAAAGGGATGAGGACAATATCTTTAAAAGAGATGCAGATTAAGAGCAGAAAGAGGAACGACAGGATCACTGAAGTCAGAGAGGAGGACTGGCTCCAAATTCATTCAGAGGTCTGACAAACAGAATTTAAGCTTCACACAATGTACATGACAGCGTGTCTATGCAACATACGGTACAGTCACGAAGCAAACTGCTTTGTCTGGTCATAAAAGTGTGGGAAAACTCATATCTAAACCCATATGCATGTATGTAGTTGAGGATAAAATATATACCTAAAGCCACTGAGTGCTGCACTTCTGGCAGGCCTATGGACAGAGGACATATGCACCTAATGTGGATTTATAGACAAGGAGAAGACCACCATTCATGTTATGATGGCTGAAGCTGAGAGGCGCATGACAACAGAAGCATTATTGAGTATGATGACACTGTTAGATGAAAGCACTGCTAAAGATAATATGATGCTCTACCATCAGCCATGAGAGTTACATCTACTGAACTGGGGAAAACAGAAACCTCGACTCCATCAGTCCCCTTTACCATCAGAACTGATGCTTAGGGGTGGAGTGGTGGAGTGTGGAGGGGGCATCTGGTGGTCTAAAGGTAAGATATGGAAACACAATGGTAGTTCCACATGTGAGTGGTAAAAGCCACAACTGTGTGAATGTTTGCATGAATGGGTGAATGCTGGCTAGTGTTGTAAAACTATACTAGAAAGGTCATATAATCTCTACATTCCATTCAAAATATCATGATCATAATGAATTCATACATAACACCAAAACAAAAAACCTGGAGATTATTGGGTACAACATCAAAAACTCCACGTATTTTTTTCCCTCTACTATCGAGGGAAAAAAAGGCCAAATCTAGTTGTCATGAGCAAATTACAGTTGTGTTAATCTGGACTCAGTCTTTAAATATACAGACCATAATAGATGTTCAAACACCAGGGACCTGGCAATTCAATTTCTCAATACCAATAACTTATTGGGAAGTAAGATTAGGCTTGCTCATTAATGCATACACTGTCTCTGAGCCAATCAAAAATCAGCATCATCTGAAACTTGTTTCATTCAAAACATTCTGTGAACAATAAAAACCTTGTCTCAGTGAGGTCACGACTAACTAACCATGATTCACTTTACATCACGGAAACCTGGCCCAACCTCCAGACTATCTCTCACTCAACAAGTCCATCCACTCTTTCAAACTCTTTGGTCACGCTCGTCTGGTCCCCCCCCAGCCCCCCTGGATTTTTATTAGCATAACACAAAGTGGCATACACGCAGAGACAGTGTCCACCTCCTCCTGCATGTGTTTGACAGATGGAAGTCTGCTGCTGACTCAGTTAAATGGGTTGGTGTCGCGGCGCTGGCCTCCGTCCACAATGACCCACAGAGCGATGAGAGTCTTTCATTCAACTGACAAAAGTGTTGAGACTCTTGTTAGTCTGGCCTGTAATTTGATCGGAGGAAACAGAGAGTTCCCCAAACATTGGGCTGGGATGCATGTGGACTGAATGGCTTCAGTCTTACAGCCAGCAGACAGCCGTAGATACGAGATAAGGACACCACATCCTACTGGTCAGGGTTAATTATGCTGGTATACAGTAGATACCAATAACCAATAACTCAGGAGGCTCGGCTTCAGAGAGCTGAGCAGTGTTCAGTGAACTGAACCTTTAATACTGAAGGTGTGTTACTGTCAAACTGAACCTCCTTATTTTGTCATTTTTACTGTTTTCATAGTGAAAACAACCAGAAAACTTTCTGGAAGCATACAAAAGAACTGGTATCTAAAAAATATTTATGTTTTTATAGCAAGAGTAGTAAAACACAACTTATTTTCACTTTCACTGGCCACATATGTTGTATTAATTTCTTACTTTATTCTCTTCACTGGTTTAAATAAATTTAGCATTTAAAAAGAAACAAGTAAACATTTACAAAAGACTACCTGACAAAAAATAGTCATATGAATGAGCGTGATGCAGGCTGTCATTGCTATAGATCAGGACCGGACCAATTGGAAACAAACTAAAAACATAAAAATAGAACATGTACTTGCAAATACAGATTAAGTGTATGTATTGTAATGTCAGTGTTTGTGTGTTCGTCCGTCCATCCACCAAATATCTTCACAACTGTTGCAGATAGAAAGATGAAAGAAAAACCACATTACTCGGGCAGCAAAGGAGATAAAAAATGAGATGATGACCTTGAGAGAAAATAGGTCAAGGTCAAATTTCAACTTTTGTACATTTTTTGCACATATCTCAGCAACCGGATAAGATCGAAAGACGAAACAAGAGGCGTTATATTCAGTGAGGCAAGGGGATGAAAATTAGATCACAACCTTGACCTTGAAGAGTCAAGGTTATAGTTTCACTTTTATTCCTTTTTAGGTACATATCTCTGAAATTTGATGAGATATAATCACAAAACAAAAAGCAACATTTTCAGGAAAATAGAGGCACAAAAATGTGATGATGATCCTCACAATATTGTAGGTTGTCCTGAGTCTGTCTGCTATAGTATACCTTCAGTAGTGGTCAACTTACAACATTGAAATGAGATGCCATAGTACAATATAGAATTCATTTGCTACGACCATTATGAAAGTAGGTCAGGGTAAAATTTTAAATTCAGGAGTGTCACGGGATGTTGCAGTCTGTGAATGCCTTGTTGAGTAACTGTAATGAACACTGAAAAGACACTTGTCAACGTCCAGATGTGCGTCCCGTTAATGGAAGCATTCCCTTCTTTTCTGTGATAGAGATGACTTCTGATGTGTCAACTGTTGAAACTCATCCAGTAAGAGGAGGATTTGCGTCTGCAGCTGAATCTGAGGCTCCTCAGTTAGTGGTAACACATCACTCATCTTTATGGATCAGGTTAAATGTCTGCCAAACATCTAATCAAGTGCTGCTTTACCTAAGAAAAAAACCCAGTCTATCACTGATACTTTAGCAGTCAAAGCTGTGGTGAGGGGATGATCACAGAAGGGTACACCAGATGTACCAGGCGGGGCACTTGAACATTTCATTATGTTTTCAGAGACACAATGCAGGACAAGGTGGTGGGGATGGGCTGACAAAGGAAGCACCTTCCTCTCTTCACCTAGAGAAGGCAGCCAAAACCATGAATGGCAACGAATGTGGTGAATAGTGACAATGTAAAGATGAACGTACGTGTTATATAGTTTGCACTTCTTAGATGTGTACACCTGTAGTCCTATAGTGTCACTTTATGCTCCGTGAGTCACATAAGTCCTGCTGTTTTTTCCTTGTGTGATCTCAACGCTGGCGCACATTGTCTACACTTGACATCAGAATGACGAACACTTTCCTTCTTTTCACGTCAAGGCTCAGTTTAACACTTAGTTTGAGATGAACCCCCCCCTCCCCATGACAGGACTGACTGACAGACAATGCTCATTTAAAGCACAAAAGCACACAGACTTGCATTCAGACTACAGCTGCCCTCTTTCAGACCTGTATTCTAAAGCCACTCTCTGTTGTCCCTGCTCAGGTTTTTCCCCACGGGGAGAAATAAAGCTGGGCCCCATTGCATTGCACTTGGTGTGAGTGGAGAGAAGGGTTTGCCTATTCGAAATAAAGAAGGAGAAACCTCTCCACCGCCAGGACACCTTAGAGGTGCACCTTTTGCTTTGTCCCGGGCAGTTAGCTGGAAAAATGGAAGGCAAAGTAGGAGGGGAAAACATTGTGCAGGTGGGCAGTTGGTCTAATGTGTTCATGAAAGATATGAAAGGGAGCGCGCTGAGCATCCTGCTAGCGACTCTGAGTTTCAGCACCTCTTGGGGCGACGTGTGCTTCCAGAACCAGCATCTGTTGATGAAGTCAGCTCACCTGGGGCTCACCTGTGTGGGAGCTCACGAGTGTAGCTGTGTGATTCACCACATCAGGCATCACTAGTGTTCTTACAGTTCAGATGAATGATTCATTGATTCCTAAACGTTGCTGTGCGTCACTTCTACAATCTGAATGTACAGAATCAGCAGCTCAGCCTATCAGTGTTTGATGCAGCAGCGTGATGCCTGAACAAACACTCGCTTCTCCTCCGCTTTGTGTTGTCATCCTTAACAGACATGTTTTCTTTAAACATATTAATACCTTTATCTATGTTGTACTATCATGTTTATACAGCTCTGTGCATTCAAAGCAGTGCATATTTTCTTCTTCTAGAGTCATTCATTCCAGTGGTGGTCTTCCATTCTGTTCAGTGACTTTCAGCTACAATCCTGAGACCCTGGACTGAAGGTAGAACAGGATACCTGCCTGGATGAGGAGGGGACGGAGCAGCATCTTTCTCCTGTGACGGGACAGACATCCCATCATGCCTACAGAACAGATAGCCAACTATTCTAATTCTGCACATGTAGAGATCCACAGGTGATGACTGATTGGGTACTAATTCTACACTAAAACAATTTGCAAAAGGTTTAAACTCTGAAGTCCAAGAATAAAAGAGTATTTGGATGATTAAAATATCTGGTACTGCCTGTTGTACTGCCTGTGTTGTACTGTCTGTGTTGTACTGCCTGTTGTACTGCCTGTTGTACTGCCTGTGTTGTACTGCCTGTTGTACTGCCTGTGTTGTACTGCCTGTTGTACTGCCTGACATGTACTGTCTGTTGTACTGCCTGTATTGTACTACCCGTGTTGTACTGCCTGAGTTGTACTGCCTGTTGTACTGTCTGAGTTGTACTGCCTGTTGAGTTGTACTGCCTGTTGTACTGTCTGAGTTGTACTGCCTGTGTTGTACTGCCTGTTGTACTATCTGGGTTGTACTGCCTGTGTTGTACTGCCTGTTGTACTGCCTGTGTTATACTGCCTGTTGTACTGCCAATGTTGTAGTGCCTGTTGTACTACCTGTGTTGTACTGCCTGTTTTGTACTGCCTGTTGTACTTCCTGTGTTGTACTGCCTGTTGTACTGCCTGTGTTGTACTGCCTGTTGTACTGCCTGTGTTGTACTGCCTTTTGTACTACCTGTGTTGTACTGCCTGTGTTGTACTACCTGAGTTGTACTACCTGAGTTGAACTGCCTGCTGTACTGCCTATGTTGTACTGCCTGTGTTGTACTGCCTGTTTTACTTCCTGTGTTGTACTGCCTGTTGTACTGCCTGTGTTGTACTGCCTGTTGTACTGCCCGTGTTGTACTGCCTGTTGTACTACCTGTGTTGTACTGCCTGTTGTACTTCCTGTGTTGTACTGCCTGTTGTACTTCCTGTGTTGTACTGCCTGTTGTACTGCCTGTGTTGTACTGCCTGTTGTACTACCTGTATTGTACTGCCTGTTGTACTTCCTGTGTTGCACTTCCTGTTGCACTGCCTGCTGTACTGCCTGTGTTGTACTGCCTATTGTACTGCCTGTGTTGTACTGCCTGTGTTGTACTGCCTGTGTTGTACTGCCTGTGTTTTACTGCCTGAGTTGTACTGCCTGAGTTATACTGCCTATGTTGTACTGCCTGTGTTGTACTGCCTGTTGTACTTCCTGTGTTGTACTGCCTGTTGTACTGCCTGTGTTGTACTGCCTGTTGTACTGCCCGTGTTGTACTGCCTGTTGTACTACCTGTGTTGTACTGCCTGTTGTACTTCCTGTGTTGTACTGCCTGTTGTACTGCCTGCTGTACTGCCTGTGTTGTACTGCCTATTGTACTGCCTGTGTTGTACTGCCTGTGTTGTACTGCCTGTGTTGTACTGCCTGTGTTGTACTGCCTGAGTTGTACTGCCTGAGTTGTACTGCCTGAGTTGTACTGCCTGAGTTGTACTGCCTGTGTTGTACTGCCTGAGTTGTACTGCCTGAGTTGTACTGCCTGTGTTGTACTGCCTGAGTTGTACTGCCTGAGTTGTACTGCCTGAGTTGTACTGCCTGAGTTGTACTGCCTGTGTTGTACTGCCTGTGTTGTACTGCCTTTGTTGTACTGCCTGTGTTGTACTGCCTGAGTTGTACTGCCTGAGTTGTACTGCCTGAGTTGTACTGCCTGTGTTGTACTGCCTGAGTTGTACTGCCTGAGTTGTACTGCCTGTGTTGTACTGCCTGTGTTGTACTGCCTGTGTTGTACTGCCTGAGTTGTACTGCCTGTGTTGTACTGCCTGTGTTGTACTGCCTGAGTTGTACTGCCTGTGTTGTACTGCCTGAGTTGTACTGCCTGTGTTGTACTGCCTGAGTTGTACTGCCTGTGTTGTACTGCCTGAGTTGTACTGCCAAATGGGGTACATTTGACAATAAAGTTGACTTTGCTTTGATCTGGAATATCATGGAATAAATTCAATCTCACAACATTAAGATAAAAGTTTGTGAGCTTTGTTTGGAATCCATTTTTAATTAGGTTAGTTATTGTAAACAACTAAGGTTTAAGTTGTTAGTGGGGGGGTGTCAATGATTCCGTTGTGGAGTATTGTGAAGTCGGGTCTTGTACCAGACTGCGTGTAGTTCCCACTGTGGGTGGAGACAGTCTAAACACCAGCAGTAGTTTTAGTGATGCTGAATAAGGTCATACAGGGTTTGGTTTGGCATGATTAAATATTCAAATAGATTTTTAGTGTTCTTGTTTTTTGTCAAAACACATCGTGTGGCCGTCACCTGTGTCTCAGAGCAACAGTCTAGTCTCCGCTATCAGACTGATAGCACCAATGAGTGACGGACAATTAGCTGCAGCTGACGTTAGCCAGACTCTGTCAGGGCATCACCCCAGGGACAAGGAGAATGCTTCACTAACTTTAAAAAGGAAGGGGATCAAAAGGGATGATGCATATTCTCATTTTGCAGCGTATCAGACTACAGGATGCTCTGTGTGATTTCTGTTCCCGTGCAACTATCCTGTCCCAATTCAAACCTCCTGTGGTTTATGTGGCCGAGATCCTGTTTCCAGCCGAGCCACCTGATCATGAAGTGTGTGTGTGTCACGTTGCCCAGACGCCAGCATCCTATCTAAGAAGTTCGCCTCTGGACTCATGGAAGCGCACAGAGGACAGAAGTCACAATGACTGTAAGGAATCAAATTATATTTTATAAGTAATTTGAAACCAATGATGCACTGATAATAAGTTCAACTAAGGACAGAAGTTATTTTCATGCTGTTGAGATACAGCAGCACATAGGAGAGCAACTGTGTTCATTCATAGGAAGGTGTTCGGACTAAAAGTGAAGTTCAGAGCAGATCCAGTGACCTGGCCTTTCACATCAGGTATTAAAGGACATACCTGTGGTCTGGTGCTGGAGTATTACTGTAAGCATGTAATTTCTTCAACTAAGAACATGCCACTCCACCCATACAGGTACAGGACGTAATGTTACAGGACTTTGGTCGGGCCGCTGTTCTTACTGACATGGATCACGGACTGATGCTTCTTTGCAAATGTTAAAAATAATTAGATGTTTTGAATAATGGCTCAATTTGTCACCTCCATGAAGGAGGTTATGTTTTCGCTGTGTTTTTGTGTGTCTCTCACTTTGTTAGGTACCAGAACATCTCAAAAACCTCTTTTGATTTCAATCTAATTTAGCAGACGATGGGTTATGGACAGAGGCAGAGTTGATTAGATTTCAAGGCAGTTCTATTGAAATGAGGGAATACAAAACTTTTTGGAAACATTGACATAGATCACACTGACAGCGATTGCTTCATATTTGTATTGGAAATTGTCTCTTCTTAAATAAAGAGGAACTGAAGTTAGCCTCCAAAATATCCTGTTTAAATTGTGAACAAATCTTTAGAAAGAAACAGAATGATCAGAGCGTGTTGATTCCAGGAACAACATCTGAGAAGAGTCTTAGGAACAACTAAGAGACTGAGCAGAACCCTAAAACTCACAGGCCTCTTAAAGTCACTAGAAAACCATTAAAAGAACGTAAAAAAGGACCAAAATAATGATGTATTAGATTCTATAGCTCTTTTCTAGGCATTTAAACACACTTCACATTGGATCCATTATTCATTCACTCCTCATTCATACTTGGTGATGGTAAACTACATCTGTAGCCACGGCTGTCTTGGGGCAGACTGACGGAAACGTGGCACCAATGGCCCCTCCGACCACCAACAATCACACACATTCACTCCAGTGAGTCTCTCACTGGAGGCAAGGAGGGTAAAGCGTCTTACCCAAGGACACAACGACAAATGACTGGGGGGGCGGGAATCGAACCGCCAATCCTCCGATCATTGGACAACCCGCTCTAGCAACATCCTCTATACATCCCTGCATGCCTATAGGCCCCTTGTGTGTGTGTGTGAGTGTGTGTGTGTATGTGTGTGTGTGTGTGTGTGTGTGTGTGTGTGTGTGTGTGTGTGTGTGTGTGTGTGTGTGTGTGTGTGTGTGTGTGTGTGTGTGTGTGTGAGAGAGAGAGAGAGAGAAAAACACATAAATAAAAAATGTAATAATAATAATGAAATCCTTTATTTGTCCATCATACGGGGACAAATAAAGGATCTCATTTTTATTATTATTAATAGATACCATTACGAGACTGATACAAACTGAATCCAGATTAGTTTACTTTAAACTTTTGCTCTTTATTATTTAATCCTTGAGGAAAAGAAGAAGACAACACTTGAAGGAACTCTCCACCAGTTTTTAGGATCACCAACAGCAACAGCCAGAGTCAGTGTTGATGCTGATGCTCCACTGTAGGCTACTGTAGCATGTAGCATGTAGCTACAAGATACGAAGCCTGACGCTCTGAGATGGGGGGACGAGTGTTGGAGCTGCATGAACGCAGCGGTGCTGCCCCTCACGGGGTTGGGGTAGAAAGAGGAACTGCAGGACAATAGCCAGATATGGCGGCGTGCATTTGTTCATATCTCCGAATGTTCGTAAGTCAAATGTACATATGTTGAGGACTAACTGTATGTATATATATATATACATTATATATACATATACATATATATATGTGTGTGTGTGTGTGTGTGTATGTATATATATATATATATATATATATATATATATATATATATATATATATATATATATATATATATATATATATATATATGTGTGTCTTGTTCCAGTAGCCCATTTCTCATCAGATTGCCCTGGTTCCCTAGCATCTGACGCGGACCTTGTTAACCCGGGCGACGTCCGAGCCGGTATGACTCTGTCATTATTGTGTTCACTCATGTTTGAGGTGGGCTCGTATAGCATTAAGGGTCTTGCCTAAGGACCCTCACTGGATAGTGCCCGCCATGTCTGGGGTTCGAAGCCACGCCCACTCCCTCCTGCATTCCAGACCACGCCCTCCTGCATTCCAGACCACGCCCCTTTCTGCATTTCACGTTGACTGGATAGTGTTTGTCCCGACCGGGACAAATAGTGTTTGTCCCGACCGGGATTCGAACCCACAACCTCCTGCATTCAAGTCAGTTGACTTAACCACTGTACTATCCAGCTCCGTAACCGAAAACTGCTGTCACAACTAGAGATCGATGAAATACAACAACAATGCTACGGCAAGGGGGAGCCAGGACGCCAGGTCAGCGGGGGGATATCACCCCCCCCACAATCCGTGATTGGGTACCAAGCCCCAAGAGACATAGACAGCCTCAATACAAGAGCTGCTGACCTGCGAAGGAAGATCATGACCCAAATGGAAACCTGGAGCCTCCGACAAATACCGAAGCTAAGTTGTCAAGTACCTTCAGAAGATCTGCTAGAAGATGTGAATGCTGCAATAAGAACCATCCCCACAGGGAACATAACTGAGACCAACAAGCTGATCCACAGTACAGCAACAGTAATCCTCGAGATGCTGGGATACAAGATCAACACAGGGCATAACAAACAATACCCTCCATGGAAGAGACGGTTAGAGGCCAAGATAAAGGCGACACGGAGAGAAGTCAGCCAGCTAGCCGAGCTACAGAAGGGGAACATGGTGAATAAAGGGGCACCCAGGAAATACAGCAAGCTCTCCATACCTGAAGCACTCGAAACTGCCAAACAGAGACTAACAGCTCTGGCTACCCGACTGAAGCGATACACCAAGGAGATTGAGGCCAGGAGAATAAACAAGACCTTCTCCACTCAACCAGCAAAGGTGTACTCTCAGTGGCAGGGAAATAGCATCCGGCCAGACCCACCAAGAGCTGAGGTGGAGAAATACTGGAAGGGCATATGGGAAAGAGTAGCATCACACAACCCCGATGCCCAGTGGCTAGTGGACCTAAGGACTGACCACAGCTGCCTCCCAGAACAAGAACCAGTAACCATCTCAATGGCAGACATCCAAGAAAGAGTGTCAAAGATGAAGAGCTGGTCAGCACCGGGCCCCGATATGATCCATACATACTGGCTAAAGAAGCTGACAGCACTCCACGAGCGTCTAGCAGCACAGATGAACCAGCTGCTAAGGGATGGGACGCACCCAGAATGGTTGACTGAAGGCAGGACAGTCCTGATCATGAAAGACCCACAGAAGGAATCTACCCCATCCAACTACCGGCCAATAACCTGTCTCAGTACAACATGGAAGCTCCTGTCAGGCATCATGGCAGCTAAGATGAGTAGGCACATGGATCAATATATGAGCGGGACACAGAAAGGAGTTGGTAGTAACACCAGGGGAGCCAAGCACCAGCTACTGGTGGACAGAGCAGTACACAGAGACTTTAAGAATAGACAGACCAACTTGTGCACCGCCTGGATTGACTACCAGAAAGCCTACGACTCAATGCCACACACGTGGATACTGGAATGTCTGGAACTGTATAAGATCAACAGGACACTAAGAGCCTTCATCAAGAACTCAATGGGGAAGTGGAAGACAACCCTGGAGACTAACTCCAAGCCAATTGCCCAAGTTAACATCAAGTGCGGCATATACCAAGGGGATGCACTATCACCACTGCTGTTCTGCATAGGCCTGAACCCCCTCAGTCACATCATCACAAAGAGTGGCTACGGATACCGATTCCGAAGCGGGACAACAATCAGCCATCTCCTCTACATGGATGACATCAAGCTGTATGCCAGGAATGAGCGAGAAATTGACTCACTGATCCACACCACCAGGATCTACAGCGACGACATAGGGATGTCATTCGGATTAGACAAATGTGGCCGGATGGTATCAAGAAGAGGCAAGATGATCAGAACTGAAGGGGTCAACCTACCAGGGGGAAGGATAGAAGACATCAAGGACAGCTATAAATACCTTGGAATCCCACAGACTAATGGCAACCATGAGGAGGCCGCAAGGAAGTCATCCACAGCCAAATACCTCCAGAGAGTAAGGCAAGTCCTGAGAAGTCAGCTGAATGGCAAGAACAAGGTCCGAGCCATCAACATGTATGCACTGCCGGTCATCAGATACCCCGCTGGGATCATAAGCTGGCCAAAGGAGGAGATAGAAGCCACAGATATCAAGACTAGAAAGCTCCTCACCATGCATGGAGGGTTTCACCCCAAGTCCAGCATCCTGAGGCTGTACACTAAGCGGAAAGAGGGAGGCCGAGGACTAGTGAGCATCAGGGCCACTGTCCAGGATGAGACATCAAAAATCCAAGAGTACATCAGGAAGATGGCCCCGACAGATGAACTGCTCAGTGAATGCCTTAGACAGCAGAAACCTGAGGAGGAAGAGGAGGAGGAGGAGGAGACAACATGGAGGGACAAGCCCCTACACGGCATGTACCACCGTCAGATAGAGGAAGTGGCTGATATCAAGAAGACCTACCAATGGCTGAATAAAGCTGGACTGACAGACAGCACAGAGGCACTGATCATGGCAGCACAAGAACAGGCCCTAAGTACAAGGGCAATAGAGGCCAATATCTACCACAGTAGATCTGACCCAAGGTGCAGGCTATGTAAAGAAGCCCCAGAGTCAGTCCAGCATGTGGTAGCAGGGTGTAAGATGCTCGCCAGCTCAGCATACATGGAAAGGCACAACCAAGTAGCTGTGATAGTGTACAGGAACATCTGTACCCAGTATGGACTAGAAGTACCCAAATCCCAATGGGACATACCACCGAAGGTGGTTGAGAACGGCAAGGCTAAGATCCTGTGGGACTTCAGCTTCCAGACCGACAAACAGCTACTGGCTAACAAACCGGACATTGTGGTGATGGACAAAGAGCAGAAGAGAGCAGTGGTGATAGATGTGGCGATTCCAGCTGATGCCAACATCAGGAAGAAGGAACACGAAAAGATTGAGAAATATCAAGGGTTGAAAGAACAGCTGGAACAGATGTGGAAGGTTAAGGTTAATGTGGTCCCCGTGGTAGTAGGAGCACTTGGGGCAGTGACCCCCAAACTGGAAGAGTGGCTCCAGCAGATTCCTGGAACAACATCTGAAGCCTCAGTCCAGAAGAGCGCAGTCCTAGGAACAGCTAAGATACTGACAGAACCCTCAGACTCCCAGGCCTCTGGTAGAGGACCCGAGCTTGAGGATGACACACAGATACCACCCCACAAGGGTGAGAGGGACATTTTTTTTTTATTTATATATATATATATATATGTAAACACACACAAACACGCACACACATAAGCCTATTCATTTAGTCACTGGCATTACGAATTTTCTTGTTTTTTTATACGGACTCTGCAAAAACTCTGCAAAAATATATTGTTTGAAGGAGTGACTTTGTGTTATGTGCTAGTATTGCAATACTAAACTGAAATTGTGTCACTGCACAGCTCCCATTATGGTGATTGCCTGACTCTTCTTGGTTGATATATTTGCAGGCACCAAATGTTTTATTATTTCTGAACCGGATGATTAATGTGAATTGTCCAAAGATTACTTCAGTGTCAATCATAGTACACCCTGTATTAAAATCAAGAATACTGTGTGATATACTATGGATTATCCCATCCATGTACATATAGCAGACAATACTGGACATTTACATGAACACATCTCGGAAATATATTTCAAGTAGTGGAAATTAAATGCAACGTACGATTTTGCACTGACTTCTCTGAATTGACTTGTCATTCTTTTAACCTGGAATAGTTGTGGCACCAAATGCGTGTAGATTTTCCAATCTTAAAAGTCAAATTGCTGCCAACAGACAAATTAAATATGAACTAGAACAGGCATGAAAATTATTAACCTTGGAATATATAACACAGTGAATTTCTACAATAGACAATAAAACTAATTTCCATGGTGAAAAAGGTCGTTTTGATTTGAGGATGAAGCCTGTCCGCATAAATCAGTGAAATAAGCGTGGAAGAGCAGGGAAACATAAAAACGCCGTTTCAGTTAAGTTCCCTCAGACAGTAGAACAGTGCTCACTATTTTGCAGCAGACTCCTATGCCATGGCCTTGTGTAAGGATGGCTGACATGATATGTCAATGAACGCAGCAGCTCCAGCACTATCTATCCAATCTCATTGTGTTAGAACAACACATTGTTTATGAATTCAATACCTGAATAAAACCAAGCTCCTGCAGAGAAAAGGCTTTATCAGGGACGTAATAAATATCACAGGATCTTACTGCTTTCTTTTCTTTCTGATTCGTGATGCTTCCAGGCTTGGTGACCTGCCTTTACCATCTAAAGCCTTTTACTCTATTGTGTGTTTTACATGACGATCAAAGAACTATGCTGCACAGTACAATGTGTTAACCGACGTGTGATCAAGGCTTTACAATACATAGTATAGGCATCCTTGTCTAACGTGTCAAAAGAAGTGCTGTTATTGGAAAAATCTCCAAAAAAATCTTTTATTTCAATATAACAGTGTTACATATACTGTTACTGTGTCACCTGACAAATTCTGATTTCTGTAGATGCATCTCTTTTTATTATTCGGATATCAATATGATGGCGGTAGTTAGCGGTAGTCTTTTGTTTCCAGAAAAGCATGTACATTTATAAATTCATTTGGTTTCTATGGTGCTTATTGTGTCAAATCTTGTCGAACAAATCAGCAGTTCATAATAGGACAGCACAGCCGACAGTCATTCATATACAGTCCGTTCAGAGCAACCACTTCACCAACAGCACATGTGCCAGCCATCCACCCAGAGGTCACGGGTGACAGAGCAAAGGTTAAATAGTCGTCCGCCACCAACCTGGAGCCACAGAATAACACGCAGGACACGGATAACAGAGGATGGACTCAGTGATTCAGTGGAGGCTGGGGGGGCCGGAGAGACAACCGCCAGGATGGTAGAGGATGATACTGTTATAGACGAGGAATTTTTTTTAAAGATAACTCCTCAAAGAATTATGTAAAGAATCCAGGAGGAAGTGACCAACCAGTTTTTACAGACCAGGAGGTTTATAGATTTATAAATGTTAAAAAAGTTAGATGTTTTCTTTGTTCAGGAAACACACAACACTGTTGAAAATTCTGCCATTATTTGTTTTTGAGATCTGAATTCTTTTTTTGCGTGAATCCGTTTTGGATTTAGTGTCAATGTGATTATCTTGAAATTTTGCTTTTACGAATAAACGTGATTTTAAAAATAAAAAAAAAAACCCTCTGTTGTAAGGTTGTCTAGTGTTTTGTTAAACGAATGAAACAGACACATCAAATTATTTTTAAATGATATCCTCATTTGGAATCTGACGGAGCGACACGGTTGATGAAATCGGGACCTGGTCCTGCGTACCTCAATGTTCATCACCTCATCTTAAGAACAACTCTTTCCTGATGGATGCGTTCATTTACTCCTTTGCTGTGTTTAATGCTTCATTATGCAATTCACACAACCGGTCAAGGCAGAGGGTCACCCCCATGGATTAAAGTTACATCTTTCATTTATTTTATGCACATCTAGAAGTATTTAATTAGGTTTCTAAAAATGTATGCATTCCGTTTTTCTTCTTTAGGCGCTGTTAGTACCAGAAACTAATGAGGAGCCAAAGGTGTGTTCTTATGGGATATTTCTGTGTGAACTCCAGCTAAAGAGTGGGAATGTGGAGGCAGAAACTGAGATGGGGTGTCATTGCAGATGTTATTACCACATTCACTAGATACTGTTAGATTGTAAGCAAAGGCCTTCAATCTATTAGATTTACAGCACAATTAATGCGATGCTCTCCGCCTACAGAGAGAAGAGCTGTCATCTCTTGCATACATTTCTGAGCAAGAGATATCCCTCCTCTTGAAAAAAGGCAAATACAGAGGAAAAACAGAGGGTTTGTCCTCACAGAGCAAAGAAAAAACTACAAAATAACTTGTGTTTGTCAGGAGCTCCTTCAGATAAGAACACCCCAGCTAGATCCTTAAAATAGAAAGTTAACAGCTAATATCACTCAGCTGCTGACAAGCTGAGGATAAGAGGCTCTGCTGTAATCTCTGTGTCTTGTTCCCGAATCCCTAAACAGGGACGGCTCAGTGGCGGGGCATTTATGGAAGAAGGGGGTCCTAGAAGCTACTAAGTGGTTCCTATCTGCTCTGGAGAGCCGGCTCTCACTGCACTCTGGCTCCTGCTGACACATGCATACACTTCATTGACAGAGCCCCAAACTCTGGCTTATATATTGAAATTCGTGAAGCACAGATTGGATGGATTGGATCTCAATCAGTACTTTTAATGTCAGCGTGTTCAACTGTTGCTGATTTTGTTTCACTTTTTATTACAATGTCAAAACTGAAATGGGAAAAGCCTACACCTGAATTACGGTCTTTAAATAAAGTTATGCTTATTTTTTAATTTTGCATTTTGGTTGAGTGAGTTGGGCGTTGTCATGGTGATTTTCCTGATCCTGTTTCTTTCCTTCCTCTCATCAGCAGAGGTAACAAGATGCTGGATATTTGCATGGACCTGGATTCGTTATCTGAGGGTTCGTTTAGCATCGCCATTACTTTCAAGTAGATAACAGTGGTAGTAGTAGTTGGAGAAGCCATGATGGATAACATCTCAGTGCAGAGCAAACGTGAGCACCATGACATTCAAAGAGGAGTGTAAAGCAGGTAGTTCAGAGCGATTTAAAGCCTCGCCCCAGTTTGAATTTTAGTTGAACTTTTATCATAAATCTAAGTTCTTGGAATGAAAAGAGTTCAAAAACCCTGAAAATGAGGCCCATTAAAGAAGATGATCCCCTCAAACTGAGTTGTAGTTTGACAAGAGAAAACTTTCACACAACTTTTGAGCTCTAAACACCTGACTCAGCAATCTAAATGAAAAGAAATTTTCGATTTCAACCCATTTCCAACTAAAATCAAATTAATTAAATTAATTTTTAAAGAATTTCATTGTACACTTGTGTACAGTATGATGACATTAAAGACACTCTATTATCCAAATGGTCACTTTCTAATCAGGTATATAAATTTAAAAAATGCTGTTCTACCTCAATCCTGATTATACAGATAATATAAAGAATTAATCTTGAATCATGAAGAATCATACATTTTAGAGTCCTTCAGAAGAAGCTGACATTCTTTAATTTCTGTATTCTACTGTAGGACAACATGATTAGTATAATACAGCAAGATCCAGGGAACAATAACAGTTCATCATTTTGTGTTTAGTATAGAGCTCCATAAGCCGTATGCAGACGATGTTGCCCTTTTAGAGTTTAGAATGATGAATAGAACAAAGGAGGAATCAAAGGCAGAAGACTCTCCACCTGCCTTATCCTCAAATGTATTTCTTTTTATCCTCACCAGAAATAAACGTTAAAACCTGCCAGTTTTTTTTTTCATTTCCATTTTAATCTTCTGCACCATAAATATAATTTCTGACACTAAAAGTTTCACTGAACAAATTAAAACATTCATTAAAAAAAGTGAAGAGCACTGTGAGTGTCTGACATGCACGAAGGAGACAGGAGGAGCATCAGTTTGACACAACGGGGGTAAATAACAGAGACTAGACCACCAGGGGCACCAGAGGAAACCCTCCACTGGAGGTTGGCTGTTCTGTTTGTAAGGGGAGCTTTGTGTAAAACCTCCACTGTGGGACCGGCCCATCTCTCCTCAGCCTGCCGGTCCATGTTATCGGGCTCTTTGTCACACAGTCCCTCCTTGTTGGTCGCTTTTACACACTTTTTGTAAAGGTCTTTCTTGTTCACTGTCTGCAGACTCAGTATTGTACAATCTTTTAGGAGAGGTCCGTCCAGCTCTCCCAACTGAGGATTTATGTGAACCTCCAGGACTGGAATCTAAAAGGAGGCTTGTGTCCACTGGTCTATCACCTTTAGAGTTGCCCTGGTGTACTGGAGTGTGGTTCCAACAGCCTGGATATCTCCACCACCGGCCCAGTGTGGTCGACCAACTGTTGGAAACCAATGGAACCCAATGACAGCCAATGTCAACCATCCCAAAATGAATTAATGAGACTTGCTTGCACTCAGGTCTATAAAGATTTGTCTGTAACAAAAAATTTCAATCTCAGAAAATTACTGATTGTGTGTAAAAATGCCAGCCTGTTATCTGAATGTGTGTGTTATCTGAGTCACGTGGTGAAAACTACAAACACACCATCCCAGAAGCACCATGAAAAAAGGCAAACATCATTGACCCAGCTGTTTACAGGCGCCACAACAGTTCACATTCACTGTTATGATGAACCGTGTAGAAGTGCATCAACGGTCCACTGTGAATGAACTAAATGGGCGCTTGTGTTGCTGTGTCACTAATAATGCTTGAGCTTAGATAATGACATTGTTAGTGTTGTTTTTGGAGTAAACTACTTGAAACTGATGATTCCAAACCCCAGCACATCTTCATTTAAAAGCAATCAGCTTGTAATTATCAGGACATCTGTCAACTTTCTGATGGTATCAACTGCTGGCAGCAGCTAGAGAAAATTCACATAAAATAATGGCTTTAGCTGTGCTATGTTTCTGTCCTTTTTCTGTCTAAAGCTGACTATATATTCACTTTTCCGATTCACTAGAAAACATTCTAAAAAAAAAAACTCTGCAAGATATTTTATTTGTCAGAAAACAATCAATACATTTAGTTGGAACCCTGCCTTTAGTATTCCTCATTATACGTTTTTCTCTTTAAACTGATTAACACACTAACCAACATCACTGATATATGAAATAGGTCAATTTTGCAATACATACTGCTTAATGTTAAATAACTGAATTTATGGCTTATTCTAATTCCAAACATTACAGTTAGACAGAAAAAAAACATGTTTGTTTGTTTCTCTGTTCTAACATAAATCCTTTTCATTTGTCAGGTTATTAAACCCACAGAACTCCATCAATCAAGGATCAAACTATCAATCAATAAAGAGAAATAACATCAGACACAAGTTAGGACGTTAACTTTGTTCACAACGTTTAGTCAGTTAAAATGGGCTGAACTACTGCATTGTGGGAAATGTAGTTTTGGTCAAAACACACTTTTGAACTATTTATTTTTAGACACTCTGACCTTTCATGCTCTCGGGGGCCACATTAAATGATGTGGAGGGCCACATTTGGCCCCCGGGCCTTGAGGTTGACGTAATTTCATGTGATTTTTTTTTTTAATGCTGCAGCCAAATCTCCGATTTGACGGAACAAACTTCCACCTGTCTTTCAGTAAACAGCCTCCATACAGTCGGACTAACCCTTTTCTCTTACATTCACGTTTCGATGCTGTGGACCAGTCGTCTTTGTGATCCCATAATAATCACGGAGGACTGGGGAAATGCTGCAGGAAAACAATGAGACTGAATGATAATACCAAATGTCAGCGGTAATAAGCCTCCGTGTGGCTTCACACCGCCTTCACTCTCCGACTCGGTCTCCAGGCAACAGATTCAAACCGTTTCAATCTGCGGAGAGACGCTTCGTTCTGCTGCTGCCGTCTAATAACTGCTAACATGTCCACATTATAAAAACACTCTTAGACAGAATGTTGCCAAGTTTTCCTTACATCACCAATATTTCTTTTTGGCTGCAGTTAAGATTTACTGAAAGTAATGGTGCGTCGCTGGTGAGCCTGAACACAAGCAGGCTGGGTCTGGTGAGCGATGTCTGCAGCTATTTGATTTGTTCTTGCAGTCGCAGCCTAGTCCTGCCTAAGTGCTGTGCAGAGGCATATGGCCAGGCTTGTGCAGGCCTAATTACAGGTATTATCTCATTCGGCATTGTAAGGGACTGTTGTGCCATCTTCCACTTATTTAATTAAGCTTTTCACGTAGCAGAAAGGCGCCGGTTTGGACTGAAAATGCAACATATGTGGGTTGACTGAGCATAAAGATTGCAGGGTGTTGGTATCGTATTTTAAAAATATATCCTGTATTATTTTCTGGAAGGAATTTTGTTGAACAATTAGCCATGCTAATTAAATTTTCCTAGCACTAATCAAACAAATATGCTAAACCATTCTTTACGTTGCCAGTCGAATGTCGGTTCCCATTTAACTTGATGGCTTAAAAGAGCCTCCTACTCCTGCCTTCCACTCCACTTGATCACCTCATTTGCATTTTATATTGGTAAATCAAATTAAGTACCCATAGCTTTTAACATGATTGACTGCGGCCAGGGCTGCTCATATGGGACTTTTTTCTACAAAGAAAATTAGACCAATTTTAATGTGCGGAGCAGAGAGCCCGGCTCCCTCACATTCAGCAAATCACATTCACTCAGCTAATTAAAATGATTTTCCCCCTTTTTGTCTGTGTTTGCCAAGGGCTTGTGATAGATGTGCCCATCTGATGTTTTACTGTACATCTCATTTTCCTGCCTTTTCACTGGGGGAAAAAGGCAGGAAAGGTGGCCGTACTATTCCCAGACATGCCATGCGTGATTATTGTTGTGCTAAAATGCAGCCAGTAACCAATCAGTGAGCCTCAGGTGTTCCTGTTTGGTTCCTAACAGTTCAGCGTTCTAACAGGGATCTATATAAATATGAAGGGGTGCAAGCAAGAATTTGAAGATGAACTCTGAATTACTTGATTAAGGTGAACGATACGAGTGATTATTGTTCATAGATCGTTTGTGTTCATACAAGACGACAACACAATCAATCACTAATGTGTGTTATGGATACAAGTGACCTCCTCTGTCTCATGTATTCATCAATAACCACTTAATCCTACAAAAAGGCACGAGGTTACTGATGGATTCGGCCATCTTTACTCTGGTATGTAAACAAACCAACAAATATGTGCATAAATACAGTGTATGCATGCACACACACACACACACACACACACACACACACACACACACACACACACACACACACACACACACACACACACACATACTGCCTGATGTAAATAATAAAAAAGGAATCTAATCAAAGAATAAACAAACGGGTTTATTAGTAATTAGTCATTTATTAAGTAGTAATTAACATTGACATTACAATTCCTACGAAGGATGTATCAAAGTTAATAACCAGCCTAAAAGGACGCAGTATTTCTCCTTTTTACCCCAAAGTATACAAGAGTTAAAATGGGTTGAATTACTGCATTGTGGGAAATGTAGTTTTGGTCAAAGCACACTTTTGACCTATTTAGACAATCATATTCAGCTATACATTATGATTTACTGAGAAAAAAAATGAGCTTCTCCATCATATTAAAACATACAACACAGAAAGTCACCCTAAAGTGTAATCTTCAATAATCCACTTGATGCAAAACAATTATGCTCTTATTTCATATAAAATTGTACATGGTAAAAAAAAATTGTTCTCTGCTTTTGACCCATCCCTGAAAAGCAGTGAGCAACCCTTATTGCCCCCAGGGAGCAAGTTGGGGTTAAGTATTACTGAGCGATAAGCAGCCAGTAGACTGGGGGAACCGTGTCTGCACCTGAATAAGAGGACGATGCTCTTACCACTATAGTCACAGTTGCCCTTTTAAAGAATGAAAATGTAGTATTTTTTCACACCGTGTGGAAAGAAGTGTGTGTCATCAGATAATATTATGCAGGATAAATAACTTATAGGAGCTCTGAAATAAGAAAGCAGGAGAGAAACGCTGTTCTTTAGATCGTGTTCCCACTGGGAATAATGGGTGTAGCACAGTTCTGTCACCAGGCGCTTCCCCGAAACGCAACAGTCAGCTTAATTGCAGCTTTTAGGATCATTACTGCTCCCATGTGAATGTCAAAATGGACAAGGCCAGTGGGCCTTTGACAAACTGCAATAGGCAACCCCCCACCACCTTCAGTCGCAGTCACCGGGGGCGAGCCCATAACGGAGAGACAGCAGAGACACGTTTGTTGTCCTCGCTGCTTCAAGACGGAAAATCACCAGATAGACAAAAGAATTCAAAAAGTAACTCGCTTCAGAAATAATTCAAAAAACACCACTGTGTGAATATCTATTTTTTATTTATTTTATTTATTTTCACATCCCATATACCTAGCTTTTTCAAACACACACACACACACACACACACACACACACACACACGCACACACACACACAGACACACACACACATCTATCTATCTATGTATGTATCTATCTATCTATAGATATAGATATCTATATTTCTCTCTCTCTCTCTCTCTCTCTCTCTCTCTCTCTCTCTCTCTCTCTCTCTCTATATATATATATATATATATATATATATATATATATATATATATATAGTCAGAGGTGGAAACAGTGAATATATGTAAAAAATATATGTATATGTAAAAAAAGTACATATACATGTAAATATAATATATATAATATATATACACGTGCATGCACTTTTTTTTTCCACATGCATTCAGTTTTTTTCCACCTCTGACCTCTGAAGACTCCAGTTGTCATGGCTGCAAATGACTCATTATGGATCCACTAGTTGAGGGTCCCATTCATCTCTCAAGAGCTAAAGCTTGCATCCAACTCAAGAGCTGGAGGGAAGTGGCTCTCAGAGAGCCTTGGCCTCATCCCTGCAATCATCCAATGAGGTCCTTCATTGAGAGCCGTTCCTGATAGTGTGGAGTATAATGTAAAGCACTGCTTCTCTAAAAGCACTGTCAAAAGTCTTAACTTGTCACTATTCTGTCATTGATGCACCACTTCAGTTGTTCTGACCATGGAAGATCTTTGTCAGAAGGTTTTGGTAATTAAAAGAAAACTTTATGATTAACTGTAAAAAAATTTTTTTTTAAAATAACACATAAACGTTTGATTTATATTCACAAATTTGGTTACAGTAGGGCTTAACAAGTCTATAAGGTAATAATGTGAATTTTAGGCCTTGAATTTTTTAAATAGTTTTTGCAAGTCTTCAACATTATTTACATTAAGAAGTTAAAATTGATATTTTTATTCATAGTTTTGAAACTGGAAAAAAAAGTAAAGCAAACTAAAATAAATTACTAAGGAATAAAGACTAAAGTAAATGAAAGTCAAACTGATTGTATACATTGGTGTGCTGGGGGGGGCGTGGGGGTGCAAAGGCTAAGAGAGACAGCACATGCATGCATATGTAGCTATTTTTTTTAATGTTAATGTCAAATTTCTGTTGACTGTGTCTTTTTTTAATTAATAACTTTATTGCTCATTTTTAAACTGTGCCTATTTCTGTTGCTGTGTTTATGAAATCACACAACAGAAGTCACAAAATATTATAAATCATTTCCTGGATGACAGGAAGCAAAGGAAGCCTCATAAAAAATGTACACAAACTCAGATAAGGTGTTCATTAAATATACTTAAATATCAGTATATGGTTAAATCATGAATGAATCATGACTATTTGTTTTAATAGCTACAATTGGAGCAACCATATCAACATTATGGAAAGACGGGATGGATTTACATTTTCAAATAGTTGTTAAAATATAGAACACACTGAGGTATGTGACACTATAATTAGTTCTCAAATAAATTAGCTCTCAAAATAAAAATTAAATTAGTTAAATAAAATAAATAAAAATAATTAATTAATAATAAATAAAAATAAAAATAACAATTATAAATTAAAATTAAAATTATAAATTAAAATTAAAATTAAAATTAAAATTAAAATTAAAATTAAAATAATATATAATAAATAATAAAAATAATAAATAAAAATAATTAATATAATAAAAATAAAAATAACATTAGTTCTCAAAATAAAAACATAGTTTTTTATATTTTTTATGTAATGTCCAATAAAAAACAAAGTGAAATCATAGTGAATAATGACAATGGTGTGGAAAAAACAACGTCGTGTGACACGAACCATCCAGTGTCACTTAAAATGATGGAGGCCAGCATCAATTTCCCGGTGTGATATGCATACCAGGTAAGAGGCTTTTCAACAATTTTCCAGTCAAGCTTGTTTTGGTTTCCATTGTTGTTGTGCCAATTTCATTGGTGACCCGGAGCACAGAAATCCAGCCTATCAAAACAAGGAAGGTCAAAACCCTCAGGTGTTGTGCTGTCTGAGTGCTTTAAAGCCAAGTGCATTATTGTTTTCACCCGGAGTGAGGCAGTGATAGTCGCACAGGATGAAGGTTAGCACACACAGCATCACTTGGAGTGCTGGAAAGTCACACCTGATTGGTTTTTCTAGCACCGCCAGTCTGTTTTGTTTTGCAAATTTATGTTGTGAGACTGAATCGCTGATTCCTCTTCGGCTGAATCAGACGATGGAGATGAAACCAACACAACAACACACACGCTCATGTCTGCAGTTACCGATTCCTGCAGTGCATACAGCTTGCTGTAACCTCTGATATCATATTGTTGGCATTTATTTTTAAAAAGAAGAGCACGTGAATGATTTAGAAAAAAAAATAGACATTTTAAAATTCTGAGCTAATTTTTCAATGTCTTGTAATTTGAGTAAACTTTTTTTCAGAACATGCAGACTTTATGGTACACAAAATGCTGAAAACATGAGTGTGTTTATACATCATTAGTATAGTACATGTATTAAAGTTTTCATTCAGCAATCTAAATCATAAAAGAATCATTTATTTTCAGAGCTTGTTTCTCCTGGCTGTATGAGTGATAGATCAAAGTCTAGGAATGTTAAACTCCAGAACTGAAAAACACATGCCTCCAGGGAATAGCACATAAAAATGTATTTATTTCATTATGAAGTATAGAAAGTACAAGATGTCACCTAGGTGACGAGCTACAACACTTAAAGGAAACCAGATAAAGGTTGCACATTTAAGTGAACAAATAGCATCATTTCAAACGCAAAACATTGGAAGTTAGGGATGCACCAACACTGTGGAGTCCCTGTGAACATCACTCATAAGGGTGAGACAATATAATCCCAGAACCCAAGATTATACAAATTAGACCTGCCCCCAACCCTAAACATAATACATATACAGGCTGCTTTTCCCCTTCACTTCATGAGTCCAGGCATTTGTGCAATTATTATTTTATTCAGAGTTTTATAAATTCAGTTAATGTTCAGCCACATTTTATAATTCAGCATTATGCGTGCACTAACATTTCCCTACAGGTGTGGTCTTCATAAACTAGTGATACATCTGAGAAATAGAATGACACATCCATGTCGTGTGTCTCTGAGAAACAAGGTTGGTATGATCAACAGGTGAGATTTCAAGTTTCATTATATGTTGTTTCATTATACATGTTTTCTGCTAAAAATAGCAGAACAAATTCTAACAGTTTGAAATAGACATATGAGTGAGAACGGGTGGAGAGGACGCCGGAGGCGTTTCAGCAGATGGCACTAGATTTGTGTTGCCTTGGTTTCTGAGATGCTATCGCTGTGGAACAGACACATTCACATGAAGAGGCTCTGGTTACCGCGGCTTTTTATACGGCTGGACCGCTGCATTATCAGCATTCTAAGGAAATAGACAGGAGGGCAAGCAGGTGGAGCAGAGTTAATAATGTAATGCATACAGTTGTCTTATACAGTATTGATGTTTACTGGTCAGCAATGTTTATAGATATAAATGAAAAAGTAAAAAATGTGTATAAACTGTTGTTGTTGTTTTTTGCATGATATGTTGTGATGAATGTTATTTCTGAAATGGAACTGGCCCTCAGTCACATGACAAAAGGACATGGTGGCCTGTAAAGGGTATATCTCCACACCACTAAGCCACATTATTAAATGTATATAATAAGAATCATACATAATATTATTACATGTAATTAATTTTTCGTATAAATTTTTATTACATGTAATTAATAGTGTAATTAATTTCCCTGATGGAACCTCCTTAAGGGATCAATAAAGTTTTACTCTACTCTCTCTACATCCCACTTCAAAGCGGTGATGTGATGTAATGTCAATGTCGTCCGTTCGTCCGTTCGTCCACCAAATATCTTCACAACCGTTCAGACAGAAAGATGAAACTAAAAGCACATGACTCCGGCAGCAAAGGGGACGAAGATGAGAGGATGACCTTGACCTTGAGAAAACTAGGTCAAGGTCAAATTTAAACTTTTGTACACTCAGGAACCGAATAAGATACAAAGACGAGGGAGAAGGCCAGTGTAAGACCATAGATCAAAGCTAGTGCTTTGATCTACCAATGCACTAGCTTTGATCTATGGTCAAAGCTAATGCATAACTTTGACCTACCCTGAAAGATCAAAGCTATGCACTTGTCAGATACTACTTTGAGGGTACCCTGACCTACCCTGGCAGTCGGTCAGGGTGAGTCAAGGGATGTTGCGGTCTCTGACTGCCTTGTTACAGAAGTCAACAGTCAAGATTGTTTCCCTTCCTTTATGGTACCTTTAGTATGACTGATTCTTTATGGCACAGATGTAACAGCAGTCATACTCCGTGGGGATACCTTTAAATCAATTAATCGAGATTATTGATCACCCCAACAGACCTCACAATGTGAGGCTCCACAGCTGGATCTCGGGCGTTCCTCAGGGCGTGAGGTTCCCTCTCGTATTGCTCTCACTCCACTCTTCAGTCGGTCTGCCTCCTCCATACGTCCTCCAATGAAACAGCCGTCGCTGACTGTGTGTCAGGGGAGGACGAGCTGGAATACAAGCTGGAACATCTACAGTTTGTCAAGAAAAGTTGAAATCACTTCAATTAAGAGCAGAGAGAGGAGCTGGAAGGAGGTTAAAGGGAAGACATTTCCGTACAACTTACATAAGAAACCGAAAATATCATAGAAATGTTAAAGCTTTGCAGCATTATAGAGCTCATCAGGGAATAATCATGTTATAACAGTGAAAGAATGTTTTATATATGTCTCAGAAAAGAGTTATGAAGTGTTATTGAGTTTCTCTGTAATTACCAAATATTATTTTCGGCACATTGCGAAGGAAGAGAAGCTGAAAGAAAAAGAGATTAAATTGAATAGAACGAGAAAAGTACGAGAAATAATGTTTGAAATATGATGATTTAAAACTAAAGCTTAAGCAAATGTTAATGTTATATTAACATAGCAGTGAGCTGCTAGCCTCTGGAAAGGGTGTGGCAGGAAATAAACAGTTGGTTCTGCGTAAAAGAGGACGGCACTTCCTCTGCGACCACCTGGAATAATTCTATTTCTTATATAAAATGTTTCAGAGGGCTGCTGAGATTAGAAACTAACAGAAAAATATTCAACAGCAAGAAACTACAGTTATGTAATGGAATGATCAAAGTCTATTATTGAATATGGATTAATAAAACTCTGTGGGATGTCTACCTCACATCTGCAAAGGAGAAAAAGGATATTTGAAGTGAAAATTCAAATCCTCTCTCTAGCTCTAAAAATCTCTAGAGGTTACAGCTGTTTTATTTGATGATTTTCAGATTTTTTTCATATTTTCTTTATTTTGATGTATTTTTCATTTAAGAAGAAGAAGATTTTGATTTTTAAAATCACGTTTAGATAATTTTACATAACTTTTGTTTGATGTTTAATACATTTATATAAACTGCATAAAATTTAAATGTCTGAATTTTAAATTATTAATGTGAATCGTGATCTTTTTATCATTTGCTTATTTAAAACTTCACATTTTTTCCGACGGGATTTTTTTTTGTTTAAGAATTTGGACTTCATTAATGTAATTTTTTTCTCTTTAGGAGTTTTGGGATTTTGTCAGAAGCCAAACTGGGATTGATTTTAAAAGAAGGCTCTTAATGGTTCTTGATGGTTGCTCCAGCCAGTTAAAATATCACATCCTCGTGACTGATTGTCCAGATTACTGAACATCTTCGACACAGAGACGCAGACAAACACGCCTGTACACACTCATACCTACGGTCAATTTGGGACTGGCCAATTACCCTGAAGCGCATGTTTTTGGAGGTGGCAGGAAGCCGGAGTACCCACGCAGACACGGGGAGAACATGCAAACATGTCTTTGAGAAATGATCTCTGACAGGTTTCTGCTGGTTGTGAGAAACGACCCCAAGGAAAGGGGTTTTGGGCTGAAACTGGGGAGTGTTGATATTGGGCAAAAAGCTTGGGGAAAAGAAGTGATCTCCAGGGAAGTGGTAGGTTACGCACACCGGTCTGAGAGAGAAACTCAGAGAGGAAAAAGAAGAGATGATCCACACAGGATCAAGGGTCATCAGACCGATGAGGAGCTCAAGGGCTGAACGGGAAAGAGAAGCGACGGCTCTGAGACCGTTGAGGTGCACTGGGTGCAATGCTGAAGAGCCAACTCAGAGAGAAAGATCTCACAGCAAAAACCAAAAAGCTACACTGGTGGAGGTGATGAAGTCACCACAGTCTCTACCTGAAGCAGTGGATTGAGCACAGACTGATGAGTCCCACGGCACTTCTGAAAAATACGATCCACTGGTAAAATCAGCAGCCAGAGAGTTGTGCTCAAAGAAGCTCTGAAAGAAAGATGGAAGTTATCTCTTCCCCTGTGGCCGAGAGAATATAAGATTTGTTTCAGCAGATGTGATTGTTTAAAGAGGGCTGGTTTCAACTGGCTGGTTCTTGTTCACTGAAGGACAGAAGTGGGACTGGGCCAATTGTCTTGGGAAACTCAATGCTACCAATGGTACTCTGTACCCATGGTATCTTTTATAAAACTCAAAGTCAAGGCAAAAATCCCCAAAATCCATTAAGGTGTTGTCGCCCCGAAAGGCAACAATGGCAAGTTGTGGGAGGACCTCTCCCACTGCCATTCTGTTATTTCATGAGAGTGTGGCAGTGGGTGTCCAGGATAAGCTGAACAAGTTTACCAATACCATAACTTATAACTGAACAACTGCACAGGTTTTAATTTAAAGGGAACAACAAATAGAGTCATTCAAAACGGTGACACCCATGCCTCAGATTTTGCACCATGCCAGTCTAAGGGAAAAGAAACCCAGAAGGAAGAGACCACCCTTCTAAAAAGAGAAATAGGATCTCATTCGGGAGAGACCAGATGGATCTTCTGTTACTGGGCCAATGACGTCTCTCCTGCAGCAGCCAGGGAGCCTAGGGGGAAGACCAGTCAGCCACCACATCAAAAAATTGTAGGGATAAAAGATACTGAGGGATGACAGATGCAAACACAAACCAAACCACAACTATGCTTGCTAAAAGTGATGATCATGGTTGTGGCAATGTCACATCACCAGCTTTGGACCGTTACCTACACCAGTGTCCATCACACCACCACCAATGGTTTTCTACAAACCTGTAGGGGCGTTGGAGAGAAATCTGTCGTGAAGGTATGGACTCAAAAGAATCAAACAAATTCAACATTTTGGATGAAATTAAACAAAAAAGTGAGAAGTTGAGTTGAAACAGTAAAGAACCAAACACACACAGTAAAGTGAGAGAAAGGGACAAAAACAGAGACTGTCTAGCGCGGATGTGACAGTCTCTTCTAAAGGGGTTCTGTACAGATGGTGGTCCTCTCCATAAGGCTGGTTTTGGACACTGTTGGCGTTGTTTATCAAACACTGTGACATGCAGCTATTGAAGCAGTTATAACAGTGGGCTGGTTGACTTATATATCTATTCATGACAAAAGACAGCAATGCCACTTCCTTGTAATTTAAGCCTAACTGATGCTTACAGTCGTATTTTATTGTACATTGGGTGTCACCTGTTCCTGAGATGATCTTCATCTCCTTTAGGCTTTTCCCTTCAGGGGTCTCCATAGCCAATCAGTGTCCTCCATCTAACCCTGTCTTCTCATCCTCTTCTCTCACACCAACTACCTTCATGTCCTCCCTCATTACATCCATAAACCTCCTCTCTGGTCTTCCTCTAGGCCTCCTGCCTGGCAGTTCAGAACTCAGCATCCTTCTACCAATATATTCACTATCTCTCCTCTGGACATGTCCAAACCATCTCAGTCTGGCCTCTCTGACTTTATCTCCAGAACCTCTAACATGTCCCTCTGATGTACTCATTCCTGATCCTATCCATCCTGGTCACTCCCAGAGAGAACCTCAGCATCTTCATCTCTGCTACCTCCAGCTCTGTCTCCTGTCTTTTCCTCAGTGACACTGTCTCTAGACCAAACAACATCGCTGGTCTCACCACAGTTTTGTACACCTTTCCTTTCATTTCAGCTGAAACTCTTCTATCACACATCACACCTGACACTTTCCTCCACCCGTTCCATCCTGCCTGGACACGCTTCTTCACCTCTTTTCCACACTCTCCATTGCTCTGGACTGTTGACCCTAAGTACTTAAAATCCTCCACCTTCTTGATCTCTTTTCCCATAAGCTCATAGATGATATTTAACTGTAATGTAGGTGTGGTGATGGTGAAAGTCTTACTTCATTGTATTATAGCGGTAACTAACTGAGAGAGAATGTTACCTCATGGTGCTTGAGGTTTAACTGATGCATACAGTTTCATTCATTGTACTAGTGGTGTAGCCGATGGAACAAACCCATTGTTTCAACGTGTCCAGGATGTTTTGTTTGTCATCCACTTTTTATGCAGCATAACCACTGACAGAAGATATTGATTAGATATCAGCTGGACAGCTGTGTTTCTAGCAGTCTCTCTGTCTGGGCAAAGAGGAGTCCCAGGCATGGTTGGTTGCACTCAACCTGTGTAACAGCAAGCTTTTCTACCAGTGTGCGAGTTCAGTTACAGATTTTCAGATTTACTCTACCATGAACATCGGTTATGCACTTTACAAATTACAGTACCACACAAGCTTTCCAGTTTGTGATACAGGCATTTGCCTGTTGCCCCCAGTCTTTAGGCAGCTTCCTCCTCCTTCTGCTGATAAAGGAGTCACTGCCTCCTCCTCTTCCCTGAATCACAGGTTTGTTATTTGTCACTTGACGCTGAGAGCTAACAAAACCCCACCATCCTTCTCCCCTATCAAGGTGAAATTATTTGAATATGAAAGAGATCAAAATACAATTATATTTCCAGTAGTACTTGCCACGCTATCCAAATGATTGAGCTCAGGTTTATTCTTAATCCAACATGACTCTGACCAGTGAAGAAATGAAGGTCCATAATGACGCGTAAGAGCGAGTTTAGTGTTGAAGAATTTGATGGGCTGCACAAAATCCTGAACTCAATGCAATACAACACTCTATAGTGTACTCAGTATTCACATGAAATGTTCTGGTCTAGAAATTTTTTTTCCAAGTACTCCAGTCTTGACCTACTGTTGTATACATGCTAATATCTGTACATCATGTTAATATCTGGCAGGATGTTTTTGAAAGGAGTGAGCATCTAGAACTGAATGAAAATTAAACTCTGGTGTAGCAGTGATGTCGACCAGTGGGGATGAAAATGAGACGATGACCCTGACCTTGAGAAAATTATGTGGAGGTCAAATTTCAACTTTTGTGCACTCAGGGACCAGATAAGATAGAAAGAGGCGGGAGAAGGCCAGAGTGAGTAACACTATTGATCAAAGCTAGTGCTTTGATCAATGACAGTAGGTCAGAGCATTTGCTTTGATCTATGGTCAGAGATATTTTTGCACATATATCAGGAATGGGATAAGATAGGAAGACGAAACAAAAGGCGTTGTATTCAGGGAGGCAAGGGGATTAAAATTAGATCACAACCTTGACCTTGTAAAACTTGATCAAGGTCAGTTTTTTACTTTTATACCTTTTTACGTACACATCTCTGAAAGCAACATTTTCAGGAAGCCAGAGGTACAAAAATGTGTAGGTCAAGATAAAAAAGTTTTAAATGCTTTGTAATCTTTGAGTGTCTTCAACTCTACTGATGCTGTGACATCAAATCACAGAGAGACAAACTTTATTTGTACTGACCCAGTACAACTCTGACAGTATTTTGTGTGTTTCAGCCAAAACTGAGAATTTGTGTTTCAAACAGGTGACACGCTCGTTTCACTGAAACAACCACAGCATTGGAAAAAAGGTTGTGTAGTTAAATTGTCAAGCTCCAATCATTCTTTTGGTAGAAGCCACCGCTGCTGCACTTCTTAGTGACAGTATCACCGCGGCCGCTCACAGGAAGTCGAAGCCAAATCCCATAAGGAGTGACACTCTAATAGCCAGGTGACAAATATTACAAGTTCACAGTCTGTATTTACATATTAATATAACATGTGATTTGGAAAACCACATAGTTCCTCTGGCTGTAGAGAATGGCACGTTCTAATATATGTGGAAAATTTGATTAACCCTTCACTTTACTTTCTGAGCATTAGCGATCAACAAATGCTTTTATTAGCACATGGAGATCCATAGAAGTGATTGAAAGATTTTCACTAGTCCAACAAGGTTCTACTGGTCCTGTCTGAAGCGATTAATGCACTGCCTTCTCCATAGTGTGTGCCTCTGGTGGCTTCATGAATGATTATGTGGTATCATGTGAAAATGGACCCAAACGTGACAGCTTTCATCAGACATCCGTGTCCCATTTACCACTGGATAGCTTATCTAAATAAACATTATGTCTTAACAACAAGGGTAATATTTCATTTCATTATTTACATCTTTTATTCCTCGTTTTATTGTGTCATTCACTTTTTTCCTCTCTTTTCATGCTGCCTTGGATGTTCTCTGTGTCCAGATTATTATCATCTGGGTGGTGTTATCTACACCTCCTATTGTACTCAGTCTGTCCTCCCCTGCCTTTTTCATGCCAGTTTGTGATTTACATTTATCAGGGCTGACGCTGCAGGAGTTTATGGAATCAGGTGTCATCACACACAAACATCTCGCTGATCTTAAGCATGCATACGTTACAGGATCTCATTGAGGCCGAGGGAGCAGTGATCAGTCTCTTCTGATCTCTGGAGAAACACATTGATCAGGTCCAACATTGTGATGACCCACCTAATATCACGTAGTTCCCCCTGTGCCATAATGCCCAGCCCATTGATCCACCACCACCACCACCACGCTTCATTATAATATCTGACCCCAACCTGGTGCTCACACCAGATACCGGCTGGTTTTCAAACCAGTATCTGTATCTGTTGTGGTCATGTGACTCCAAATCTTTTCTGTCAGTCCTTCATGTTCTTTAAGTTTCCTTTTACTGGGACTTATTCAACACAACACCATTCAATTGTTAAAATATTATCAGAGAACTTCTCTTAAAAACATTTTAAATCCAAATAAATCCACAGACGATGTGTTGGTAACTGACCACACACGTGTTTTTGATGTCATACTAACATGGACAGGGCATTAGCATGTCGTTCATACGTGTCGTTTGAGAATTTGCACTAAGGTGCCACATCTCTGAGGGTACGTTCCATTTCTCTTTTCCCATCCAGGTTCACTGTGATTGTTTCCTTCACCCTACCGAGGTACAGAGCTGCTTTTGTTCCATCTCTCCATTGGCTCTGGTCCCCAGAGTCAGACCAACCTGTAGGTTCTATTATCAGGTCTCTTTGTCCTGGCTCTAGCTGACCCTGCCCAGATCCCCGTCCACACAAGAGAGGCACCAGCAAGGGCGCCGCGTTTCCCCGAGTCAGCAAACTCCAACAACCATTGCTGATGGTTTGTGCATTTGGGTAAATAAATATTGAAATATAAGTATTTCACATAGTGGACATAACTTCTAATCATACGAGAGACAGTTGATTGGCTGAACGGTGATATAATTAGTTTACACTAAAATCTCACTGGACAGATGGAGCAAATGTCAGGAGCAGCATATCTGGGCATGAAGTCAGTTATATAATCCAGATTAATTCAGTTTTTAGATGCAGACTAAAATGACGATTTTTAACTCCTAAATATATACATTTCTGTGCCATCATTTCTGGATAAAGGCGATATTATTATGCACACAATTATGCAAAATGGAGATAATAATTACAGTAAGCCCTTGATTATTTGAGCTTCAAGATGTATGACTTCACCTCATTGAGGACTTTTAGTAGGTAGTCACGTGATATCGTACGCGCATTCTATTGGCTGACAGCATCCGAGACTCACGGAATGTAGAGCATAAAAGAAACACTTAAAAGTGCTTTAAGTGTTTTCAGAGTGTGTGAAAAGGTAATACAGATAGAAGGTGGTTTATTATCAGTATGGGGAGGGTTCATAAATGTTTAAATTACTGTAAATGATCAAATAAATAGTTTGTCGCTCTGTCGCGGAATTTCGTCATTTGCAGGTGATCCTGGAAGGCATTAACGCGAGTAACGAGGGATTACTAACCTGGTAACCTGGTTTCTGTAAGTTTGTGTTGCCCTTTTAAACCCATGAACAGGTTCTGACTGCACAGCTGTAATTTGTCAAGAGGAATTCCACATTCCATTTTTTTTTTTTCAATTCTTAATTTTTTTCCCCACATTTTTAAATAGAATTTGGAGAGACCAACGCTCCTGTGGGGAATACCGAACTGTGTGGTTCAACCGTTCCTGCTGGTTTGGTCTTTTGTTTTACCAGAGCCACTTAGGAGGCGTCCCTGCTGTGCTAAACAGAACTAAAGGAGGTTCAAGTCAATTTTATTTTTATATACTGTATATATATATTTTTTTTTAAATAAAATGAAAGATTAAAAAAAGAAAAGAATGGACATTCAAAAGCCCTCACTTGGTTTTAACCTTTGACCCTCGATGGGCAGATGGGCCTTCATGCTGAGTCAGCAGGTTGACTCAGGTACGTTATAAATAGGCGGGTGAAATTTAAATGGATGGATGGAGAGTCGGTGACCCGACAGACAGAAGGAAACAGAATGGAGGCTGTTAATCACTGCCTTAGAGGAGATGGAGTCTGCGTTCGACCGCGTGAGGTCTGGACAGGAAACACGCTGGAATATAAAGAGAACAACACACACAACATGGTGTGTGTGTGTGTGTGTGTGTGTGTGTGTGTGTGTGTGTGTGTGTGTGTGTGTGTGTGTGTGTGTGTGTGTGTGTGTGTGTGTGTGTGTGTGTGTGTGAGCGTTCCTTCAGTGTTTAGAACACAGACTGTATGTATGGGAACTACTGTATCCACAGTAGTTCCCATCTCCTTCTAGCATCTCCTCCTCGTCCCCTCTAGTAGGCTTCAGTAGGTCTTCATGACTGATTGTTCACTTTTTTTTTTTTTTTTTTTTTGGTGCACACTCATTTGTCATCTGCGTATTTATCACGCAGTATTCTGATTCACTGCTTAGCAGCACTTATTGATCATCTCCTCCTTAAATCAGCATGAAACAATTACAAAACCTCACAAAGATGCTAAAAATGGCAGAAGTGACCTTTGGTGAAACTGGATGAACCAACAGATCTGACAACCTGCACTCTGAAAACACATTAACTAATGAAAACTCCACATTGAAATGAAATCGGCTGCTGCGTAAGTCACACAATGAAGCACGCGTGTTATCCCTGCTGAGTCCCTCCGCTCATGGTCACACATTAAATTTGCAGATGACATTTTTCTTTCTCTCACTGAGGGAAACGAACACGACTCGTCCGTTCTCCACCGACTGACGTGATTTCACTTTGTTCAGGCCTCCAGTTGGACGATTGGAAAAAGTTTTTCCATTCATCAATAACTTGCACACAGTGTGAAAATAGGATATTATAACCGTGGCTATTTCATAAGTTCCTCTCCTGTTTTCTGGCGCTTTAGGTGCAGATGGACATGCTTATTGAACAAATGCTCATTTTCTGTTAACGTAATATGGAAACAAACAGGTCGTTTATAAAATCCTGGAGGTAGAACGATTTGTTGGTTTGGCTGTAATCAGTGCTGATGGGATGTATTACTAATAATGAGACTGAGTAAAAATCAAGTCTTGTATATAAAGCAATCAGCTTCTCAAATGGGAATTACTGACTAGAACACAGAAAATAACAGCTCAGAAAATCCACTGGAAATCCCACATTTACAGTAAAAATCACCCACTTTCTCTTAAAGTCCAACAATATTCATTTCTGAAATAGTTTTCACATGGAAGTGGACTAATTAATCAGTGACCATCTTTTCCTGATATGATCAATATAATATCAGTATAATGTGATAACAGTATCAGCCACACTCACAATGTAATGTTTGTCTGATTGCATTATAGTTTGGTGATTGATAAATTCTGACATCTGTAGTTAAATGTGTGGTGTTTGCGGCTTGTTTTATATTTATCAGTAATTACAAGCGTAAATGCATTTTCACACAGTTTGTGGTTGAATATCGATAATCTACCCCAGAGCAACAAGTCACACAGAGACGCTTTATAACGAGAAAAGAAGTGAATTAAGAGGAGACGGTCTGACTGCTCCTTATTCTCACCTGTAGCTTCAGGTGAGATGCTGTGATAAACATAAACCTCCAATAAGTCACCAAGCAGAGGAGAAACACGACATCATGAACACGTTTGAATCCGAGGCCTCAGCTGCACTTAAAATGAATAAAGTGGAGAAAATGAAAGTATTGACATCATCCAGCCGTCAGATTTAAAGTAGCATCAAGAACTTTATACCTCTGGATGTGTTAAACCTATCAACACACACACAATCACCAGCAAACTCTCAAACACTATTTTTGGCTCATGTTGACGTATTACCTGACCAGGTGTTGGGGGAAAATTGATATTTCTTCAATTAACTATCAAAAATGAAATAGGCAAGATTCTGTGACTGTAAAAGAACATTATTCCTTAAAATGAGAAAATGATGAGGTGATGCATCAATTCTTAGCAAAATTTCTACCTCCTTTTTTTCGCCAGACGAGAATATACATATATATAAAATAATATTCTATTTTACAATTTTATCTACCTTTATGTCAACTTTTATTATTTTACATTTAAAATATTTATAATTAAATAATACAGTTAACTGTTAATTATATCATTGTTTAACAGAAAATATTATAATAGTATGAATTAGTTATTCTTTTTTATTACTCAATATTTTGGTAATATTATATCTTGAATAGGTTAATAATATGTAATAGTTATCCTACTAATTATTGAAAGGGAGTCATTGTATTTAATTGATAATTTTTAAACAAGATTCAGGAACCTGTAGTTAATAGTTGCTAGTATTTAAGGGATAATAATTTACTAGAATAAACTATCTAATAGTTTAATACTATTCAATAGAATTTAAAAGTCAATAGTTGAATAGATTTTATAGCTTATTATTATTTAATAGCTATTTTTATCTGTACATAGAAACGGAATAAATGACGTCATCTCATCTTTTTCTCTTCAAACAGGAAAAAAGTCTTTGTTGCGCGTAAAACGGACGAACGACGGCGGCTAAAGCTGAATAATCACATTTAGTGAAACGGATTCATCCATTTAAAAAATTCACTGTCGGATTCTTGTGTTTAGTTGGACATAAGAAGGTTTTTTTCCTACAATCCGACTCTTTTCTTATAGGAGTTTGTTTAAAACGCAGCAGCAGCACCGCCTCACACACCCCAAAAACGTTCAAGTTAACCGAGAGAAAATCCACAAACTCCAATCGTTTCTCCTTCTTTTTTTTTTTTTTTTTTTTTTACTTCAGATAAGAAAATTACACAAAAGGTGGCAAGTTTGTCGACAATAAATAATAAATATTTTTGTTGCAAGGGAACAAATGAAACATATGTTTCCAGAGCTAACGTTATTTTTTTTTAACTTATTAATAATAATAATTATACACATCTTTGGGAAAAAAAAAAGAAAATATTCTCGGACGGACACTAACTCACACAAATGTCCCACGAAGCCTGTGGCAAAGAAGAGGTATACCTTGTTGCAAAAAAAATGCTTTAGTACTTGGACCATGAAGGAAAAGTGGAATAAATGGAAAGCAGTGCTGATCCCCGACGGCCGGTGGATGATGCGCTTCAGGGGCCGATCATTAAAAAAAGAAAGAAAAAGAAACACCAGTCGATGTTTAAAACCATAGAACAGACTGGGACTGGTCTCTTTTACGCGTCCAGTTTGTGAACGTTTCAAATCTTCTCGTTTTTTTGGCAGCTGGAACCAGGCGTGAACGCGCAGCGCGCCGCGGCCTCCACGCGCACAGCGGCGCGTCTTGTCTTTTTTCTGGATGGAACGTTCGACTTGGTGTCTGTCGTAAAATCCCATGATTGTCTTCACAGTGTCAAAATACAACCCTGGGTTGCTTGGTGCAGTAAGGAAGGGGGGGTTGGGGTTGGGGGGGTTGGGATGACCAGCCGGCGTTGCGTTCACGGTAGTCCGTCCCGCTCAGGCCTCGATGGGGCTGGACACCATGCTGTTCGGTGTGTCTGGAAGCTGAGACGACATGGACGCGACCTCGCTGCCCGTTGAATTCGATCCCGGTCCCTGCTCCGAGAAACTGACCTGTGGGGCACAAAACTGGGGTCAGACACGGGTGGGGCTGGAACCGGGGGCATCTGCGCCACAAGGAGACGTGCGTCTTTTTTTTAATATAAAATAATCCAACGGATGGGGTCCTCAGGGGTCCCCAGGAGTTCAACAGATAATCCAGTTCCACGGGAGGGACGAGGATGAGCGTGACTGTTTCAGTCAGAGTGAAAAATAAAACTTAAAAACCGAATTTTAGACGCGATCATGAAATTAATGAATCGGTTGTGTATGAATTAAACATTTGTGTGTTTCTCTTTCTGTTTGCAAGTGAAATTAGAAAGTTTTTTTTTCTTTTTTATGCAGATGGATGAAGTGTCTGGCCTGCGCTACTGAACCAACTAGAAGGAGTTCAGACCGGATTAGAGCCGCGCCTTCACGGAATGAACTCTTACAAACTGGTGGATTAAGAGTTCAGATGAATTATTCTGTTTTCAAGGTCGTGACGTTCAGGATGGCTGGTCAGATCCACCTCCTAAAACTCACTACGCGCGTAATCTGTGTGAGAGGATGGAGCTGCGCGTCAGCCGTGATGATGAAGGTCCTGACCGTGGAGTCCGTGGAGCTGATGGATTGTTTCGGGATGGGAACACTGGTTCTTAATCTGAATAATCTGGATGAATTCCTCTATCAATGAGCAGCGACATAACGGCCCAACTGTTATAACACACTAATTCTGATTATAACCGTGGATTAACGCGTTACGCACGTCCTCTGCGCGTAACGCACCGGGTTTAAAACGGAACAGCCTGTATAAAGACTGTTTTCAGAGCAGCTGTGTTTCAAATACACACAGTGGGGAGGAAGGAAATTAAGGAAAATACGTTAAAAAAAGAAGAAAATAAATATTTAATCCAAACTGATAATAAACCGTTCCTATAATAAACATAAAAACATGAATTAAACAAATTAAATTTTAAATTATTAGAATATTTATTAGAGAAATAACCCACCAGCTGTTGGAAGGGCGGCTGGTCGATGTCGCTCTGCAGCGCGAAGTCGCTGAGGACCTTCCAGGGCGGCTGGTAGCTCTGGACCTCCACCGGGTTGGCCTGCAGGCCGCCGTCGTGTCTCTCCGGGCTGGCGGCAACCATCGGGGTTCCCGTCATCCCCTGGATGTTCTGGAAGAGGAGGTGTGCTGGTTATTACAGTGTGTGTGTGTGTGTGTGTGTGTGTGTGTGTGTGTGTGTGTGTGTGTGTGTGTGTGTGTGTGTGTGTGTGTGTGTGTGTGTGTGTGTGTGACAGCTGTGGATGGGGTTAAACATGTGAGCCGCGGTCGCCGGAGCTGCAGTCTGTCCTCCTGTCCCGTGACGGAGTGATGAAGAAGAGGCCCCCCCACCCCCACCCCACCACACCCGACACCCCCTCACCGTCTTGTCGTTGGGCTGCTGCTGCTGCAGCTGCTTCATCAGCAGACTCCTCTTCTTGTCCTTGCAGCGTTTGTTCTGGAACCAGACCCGGATGACGCGCGGACTCAGGCCGGTCATCTCCACCAGCTGCTCCTTCATCAGCGCGTCCGGCCGCGGGTTCGCGTTGTAGCAGGTCCGCAGTGTGTGAAGCTGCTTCTCGTTCAGCACCGTCCGGACGCGGGTGGTCTTCTCCGGCTGTTTGTGGACGTGGGGGCGCAGGGCGGGCTGCCTGGCCGAGATGGGCTCTGCTGCAGGGGGGCGGGAGGACGAGGACATTCATGAGGGAAAGCAGCTCCACTCGTGATATTTAGAGACACCTTTCTATAGTCTTTAAATGGGGGGTGGGGGGCTTCATTAGCGGCCTCAAACACTACAGTGTCCCCTGTCACTGTGGGCCCCTCAGCTGTGACGCGTAACGGTCCATCACATCCAAGGTCAGAACAGCCCAAAGGGCAACACCGCGCCTCACAGGGTTAATTTTTCTTCCACCAAACAGAAACAGTGGCATAAAATGACAACCTGGAGCCACTTGGGGGGGGGGGGGGGGGGGGGGTTAAATAACTCAGAGCTGCTGCAGGTTTTACACAAAATCAGCAGCCATAGATCTACCTGACGGGGTCGGAGTCGCGTCAGGTGCGCGTAAATTAAAGCGGGAGTTGCGCGTAAGTCCAGGAGTCTCGATGTCATGACGCATCAGAGTGGATTCATTGGGATGAACATACAGATCCCATCATTTTAAATCCCATCAAAACCCTTGAAGGCGCGCAGAAAGACACGACAAACAGAAAAACGCACGGAGAAACGTAACGTTACCCTCCGTCCTCGGGGGGTTTACCTGCCATCTGCAGCGGCCGGGCGGGGTGCAGCGGGCTGAGGGGGTCTCCGGGGGCCAGACTGGCCCGTTCCACCACGTCGTGGTCAGCGCGACAGAACAGTCCGTCTTCCCGCAGAGCGAACTCGTCCCCCGGGATGAGCTGCCGGCTGCAGGCCACGCACCGGAAACACTCGATGTGGTAGACCTTAGACCGGGCCCGCATCACGAAGTCGTTCTTACTGAAGCCGATGTTGCATTTAGCGCATTTAATCCCGTATAACCTGCGGGACACACACACACACACACACACACACACACACACACACACACACACACACACACACACACACACACACACACACACACACACACACACACACACTGGAGTCAGCCCGAGCGCAAACAGCACAGCTTCAAGACTCAATTAACACGGATAAAAATAATAATTATAATATAATAATAATAATAATAATAATAATAATAATAGAAACAATAATAATAACAGTAATAATAATAATAGCAATATTAATAATAACAATAGTAAAAAATAATTATAATAATAAAAAAACTCGCATTATCATGCTTGAAAACATTGAAATTTAAATATATATTGTATTACAGTAATAGCATATTATTATTATCATCATTATTATTAATTATTATTATTATTACTATTATTATTATTACTATTATTATTATTATTATTATTATTATTATTATTACTGTCGTTGCTGTAGATCTATAACACATCAGCCATTTCATTAACTGCACTAATCCCTACAGTAAAAATCGACACAAAGCAAGTGGAATTTATAATTATTCAATTTTCTCTGTGGTGGAAAGTAAAGACCACATCATGATTACATATTTGAGCCACTAAATGAAGGTTTATTCAATAATAGTTGACGCACAGAGTGAATTTGGGACTATGATAAACATCTATAATCTATAATCATTGTTAGACGCTGGAGTTTTATTCCACACGGACTCATTAATCCCTCATGTGGACTGGATGAAAGTGGTTCGGGATCCGGAATAAATCGGATAAATAGGCCCATCCTGATATTTGTAATGTGGAGGTGAACCTTGTGATCAGGATGTTAAACTCCAGTTTGTCTGACACCAATCCACAATCACACCAAACCATCATAATTCCACTCGGCGGGTTCTCCAAAAAAAACAAAAAAACTTGTCCTGGATCTGAAGGGGGGGTCTTGTCGGCCGCCCTACCTGATATAATCCCGTTTACAGTACGTCTTCCCGTCCCTGACGAAGCAGGTGCACGACTCGTCCAGGTACTGGCTGCATTCGGCACATTTGAGACAGGCTGCGTGCCACTCCAGGTCCGGAGAGACCCGCAGGATGTACTGGTCGTGGATCTGGTTCCCGCAGCCCACGCAGAGAGACACCAACCGCTTCTCTGGAAATAATGATGATGATAATGATAAAAATAATAATGATGATAATAATAATTAGCTCCGATGACGCGCTGATTATCCTAATTCTAAACGGTTTTTTTTGCTCTAATAGGCCGAACACACACTTCACTGTCAAGTTGGGATGATTTGGTTCCAGAATCGCATCCAAGACCAACAAGTTTCTTACTTTTCGGGGGGTCCCCCATGTCTCCCATGTCCACAAAGTAAGGCGCCGTGAGGTCCACGGTTCTCGGCGAGCTGCGTGTCGTGGAAGCCTGAACGCGTCCTTCTGCTGCCGGGCCACAGGCTGCTGTCCCGCTCCGAGAACCAGAGTGTGTGTGTGTGTGTGTTTACTGTCGGTGTGTGTGCAGCTCTGATGCTGACAAGTGGTGGGGGTGACGTCATCTGCATGAGCAGCTGATTGGCTCCACATACCCTGACCAGCAGTAACCACACACACACACACACACACACACACACACACACACACACACACACACACACACACACACACACACACACACACACACACACACACACACACACACACACACACACACACACACACACACACACACACACACACACACTTATTAGTGTGTGTCATTTGTTTTCCAAGCTTTGCTCTTTTGGGGTCTGTTTTATGTCTATATGATGTCCTGTTTGTAATGTTCTGTAATATTCTGGGATGTTCTATTAGTTATGATTTATAATATTCAGTGATTATCTGTTTATTTGGTTTCTCCTCTGATATGTTTCTATTTCTAATATTTGTTTATTTGTTAAATTGCATTCATTTTCTACATTTTGTGAAGCTCCGTTTCTTTCTAATGCTTGGTGTTCTGAGGTGTTTTGTAATATTCTGTTTATTTCTAATATCCTATGATGGTGTCTTTATTGAACGCTCTCTTTATCACAGTGTTATATATAAATATGCATAAAACATTGTGTTTACTAGTGAGGCCTGTTATTCTGTTAATTCATTCCGTTCTGTTTATTCTTCCTTTATGTGTAACCTTGTGTTTACAGTAACAATCTGTAAGGATTTGGGGGTTTTTTTGTTCGGTTTATCGAAATATTCTGTTTTTCTGATGATCTTCGGTGACGTTCTGCTGCTCGTGGAGGTTGTTGACGTGATTTTTCCACAAATCAAACAGATTGTGGAACTTGCGTGGGCCGTGCGCCATCCCGCTGAGGACGCGTGTGCGCGCACACATGTTGGATGTCTTCATTGTTGGACCCTTTGGAGAAGACGTCACATAACGCGCCTCATTAGGAGACATTTAGAAAGGACCCCCCCACCACCACCCCATAGAAGAACCCCGTGGGGCACCTGGGCAGTCACACTTGCGTCCCACGGAGCGCGAATTAAGACCAAAGAAGGATGTGAAATGACGCGGACTTGCGTGGTTTCCAACAGCTGACGGACAAACCCCGCAAGAAGCGTTGCCCCGGAGCCCCGCACGGCCCCGACAGACACGCACTGACGCCCTCTAGTGGTGGGAGTCTCCTCAGTGGAGTCAGTTTTCATGACTTTATATTTCCACGGACAGAGCAGGTGTGTGCGCATCCGAACGCAACTCACCGCCAACGCGTTAAATAGTAACACACGGGTGTTCGTGGAACAGCACATGTTTAAAGATGAAGAATAATGTCATATTATCTAAAATAATAATAATAATTATATATATATATATATGTGTGTGTGTGTGTGTGTGTGTGTGTGTGTGTGTGTGTGTGTGTGTGTGTGTGTGTGTGTGTGTGTATATATCCTCTGTCAAAAATACTAGTTTTCCAGTGCCTGAAACATCACTTCCTATTATTTATTTGGTTACAATATTAATGTGTTCTTCTGTATTTTTAATTATAAAATTTGTGTATTTTATCATTTTTAATTATAAAATGTAATTATAAAATGTAATTATTATCTTATTCATACACTCATTCATTCATTCATTCATTTTCCGAAACTCTCGTTCCATTTTTGGCGGGTCACGGGGGTTGCTGGAGCCTATCCCAGCAGACTTACTGGCGAGAGGCGGAGAATCGCTCCAGAAGGTTTGCCGGCGCATCGCTGAACCACACAAAAGATGAACAACCACACACACACACACACACACACACACACACACACACACACACACACACACACACACACACACACACACACACACACACACACACACACACACACACACACACACACACACACACTAGTTACCCTTTTTATCCCAATTATTCCACAGTGAATTAAACTGTAAGAAACGTTGAATCCATATGTGATTGGAAGATAATTCACATTCTTTCATGTAGAGGAATAATCCTGACACTTTGCGGAATATAAAATTTTAGTTAGAATTTATTTCTAAAGAATATCTGCAAACAGATTAAATTAAAAATCCCACATAAAGACAGTTCAGGCTATAAAGTCAGGGCTGTCATAATTGAGCAAGGTTAATAACTGAGTGGTCAAAATAAATAAGAAATCAGCACCATTGCCGAACACCGCTAGGATTTTAATACAAAAATAAAAATAAGACAGATTTACTATCTTGGAAAAATTTCCACCAAAACCAAAAAATGTGTACAACTCCAACAAATCACTGTTCATATTGTCAGACATCCAGGAAAATTAAAAGAATAATACAAAATTATGCTTTAAAAAAGACCCAATAATTAAATAAAGTATTAAGCTGCTTTTTAAGGGTTTCACCCCGACTGACATTCATTAGCAATATGAATTAAACCTTTTATGGTCCATTTACATCAACATGTGCCAATCTTTTCCAGTTATCTGGTGAAAGTAGGGTTTTTTTTTTAGTTTGGGATCATATTAACAAGACTTTCTAGAATAAATGTCCTATATTCTATAAAAAGCTTTGGAATTTTTTTTCTAATTTGATTCTTATTGAATGTGTAAAAGTTTATTTGTATCTTCTAATTGTATTTTTGTTGAGTGAAAATAGAATTTCCCTATCGTGGGACGTATAAACACTCTTTATCTTTGTCTTATTTCAATACTGGTGACGTCTAATTGGTGTAAACTAATATTCTGCTGAACTGCTTCATCTAACTATTCATTTTGAACTCATCATCTCTGACACTGAAATATGGAATGAATTTCCTTAATTAATATCCTATTAAATAAAAATAAAAAAGTTCTTAAAGAAAACTAGGACTTAAACAGGATTTAATTTAAAAAAATAAAATAAAATATTATTTATATATATATTTAATATATATTTAATATATATTTAATATATATTTAATATATATATATATATATATATATATATAATATTGAATGTGTAATATATATATATATATATATAAAATATTGGGAAATATGAACATCTGAACAGAAACACCTCCAGGGATTGAGGCTAAATATCTTTGTTACTGCAAGAAATCCACACATCAGCGGGGCCAGTCAGAAAAAAAGATTTCAATTTGCTGGGGAGCATGAAGCATAAAGACTGGACTAAAAGATCCATGAGGTCCAGATTTAGTCCAGATTTAGTCCACGCTTTGTCAGAATGATGGGGCATCAAGGTCAGCAAGGAGGTGGATGAAGGGACGACACATCATCCCGAGTCCCCACCACACCAGTCTGTGGGTGCACTGAATGATGGAGGGTGCTTCAGTTAATCAGGTCTAGGTTCAGGTCTAGGTTCTGAAATGTTATGTACCCCTAAAAAATGAGGTCAGCTGACAGCCTGAATATAAGGATGTACCAGGATTTTCCATCAATTGATTTTTTTCTTCCCTGATGTCACCAGAATATTCCAGGATGAGAAAGCCACCATTCATCACTCACGCTGTTAGAGAGTGTTTCAGGGAGATGAGAGGTGGGATTGGACCTCACAAAGTACACACCTGAACTCCACTGAAACCTAAGGATGTGCTGGAGAAGACTTTACACAGTGGCCTCTGTTCTACCTGGTCAAGTCAGGGAAAACAGAAAATCCACATCATTCTCACTCCAACTCCAACTTGTCTTTCACTGCAGTGACCGCTGTATCCCTAGGACTCAGAGACCCTCTGTCAAAATCTTGTGAACACAGCTCATCCTGTCCAGTCGGTCCAAAACGTCTCTTTCAGTCTCATCTTGTTTGTCATGCTCTGATTTTTGAGGGTTTGCATAGGGTCCCCCTTTACAGGCAGGGCACATCTGCTCTGAAACCCCCTCCAGGGGGACAGTGGACAGTCTCTCATGTATGACTACCACCATTGTAACTGTTGTCACCATTACAGCACCATTGTCAGTAGTTGTTCCCGTAATGACAGAGACTGTCACAGCCTCCGTTTCCTCACGTCATTCATGTCAAATCCCAGTACTTGTCCACCTGCTCTTCCTCACCTGTCCGCCGGCTCCTTCCTCATCAAGCCAACTCCACTCACCTGTTGGTCCGGCCCCCAATCAGCCCTCCATTTATACTGCTCTCTATCCGGCATTCGCTGCCAGATTGCTCATCGTCCCGAACGTTTGATGCCTCAGCATTTCTTGACTGGCTTCCTGGTGTTGATTCTGCCTGCCTCACACTGAATTAATCTCTAGTAAAAGAAAATATTAGCAGTAAAATCACTTTACCTACTTAACACAGCTTTTCACAAAAAGCTTGCAGTTTTTTGTCAGGTTTTTTTTTTTTTTTTGGTAAAAAAGTAGAGTTTTTAGTTAAACCAGCCTATGTTCTACTGCCGATAACTGAAGAACAAACAAAGATGAAAGAGTCTTGAAAGACTGGTCAAAATGCTGTAATACTGGCAGTGAGGTGATTTCCTCTGAAAACGGCTAGCAGAGATGGATGGATGGATGGATGGATGGATGGATGGATGGATGGACGGATGGATGGATGGATGGGCAGACTCAGAGCATACATGACAGCGACAGCTCTACCCACTGCATCACCATGCTGCTGTTGCACTTGTAAGCAACAAAAAATGCAAACTATTTTTCTCATTCAGTGCTGTGTAGTTACATTTTTGTTTGTTTTTCTCAACAATTTTGGTCACATAAAATCTTGCTCTGTTGGTGTTAATGACTTCATACCCAGAGCGCCTGATTCCCTGTGGTCTGGTAATGACAATATGAAAGCTGGCACATAAGGAAGGAAATACAGAGTCAAAATTTAGCAATAACAAGACTATGTGATTGGTAGTAAACATTTTAGTAACAATATGTAAAGTACCCATACAAAGTATTTACCAGGATGGATCTTTCACTCTTTGGATGTTTTATACATCATTTCCCTCTTAATTTTTTTTTTTTGTCTAATTCATCTAACTCATCAACTGATGGTTCAGTTTTTTGTTTCCTGCAAAGTCTGAAAAAAGGACTTGGGTGGTTATTATTAGAAGACGTCAGCATGGAACCTTGTTTGGTGCAATTTGACCATTTTGACAAGAATGTGATCAAACTTATTTCATGTCAAATGGAAAAACAGATTTTTACAAAACAATGACACTTAATGAAGCATATGTTAAATGAACATAAGTGTTTGTGTTAATATTCATCCCTTTTAATGTGACAAATCTGATTCAAAGTAAGTCCAGCTAATGTCTGAGTGATTAACTGGCGACTGGTCCAGGGTCCTTTAGTTGGGAGGAAGGCAGGCAGGAAGGAAGGAAGGAAGGAAGGAAGGACGGAAGGAAGGAAGGAAGGAAGGAAGGAAGGATGGAAGGAAGGAAGGAAGGAAGGAAGGAAGGAAGGAAGGAATACTTTATATCAAAGTTATTGTCGAATGTTCCATATATGCACGACATACAGCACAGATGAAATTGCAGTCCTTTCTGACCCACGGTAGACAGGCAGTACAACAGGCAGTACAACAGGCAGTACAACCGGCAGTACAACAGGCAGTACAACAGGCAGTACAACAGGCAGTACAACACAGACCGTATAACAGACCGCACAAAGTATGAGACAATATTCTTCATGAACTGACATCCATCTATCCATTTTCTTCACTCATCTGTTATCATCTTGTCTAGTTGGGTCACGTGTTACTCTGGAGCCAATCCAAGCTAAGGACAAAGAGATGGGGTACACCCCGGACGCATCACCAGCACATTGTGGGGCTTTAATTGACATTGGTTTGTAAAATCTTTTAATTATGACATGAAATTTTTGTCAAAAAACACAAATTACATGCAGTATAATGTAATGTGTACAAGCAAAAAAAGAGTGCAATATCCAAGGGGGTGAATACTCTCTACTGAATACTCTTTTTTTTGAAGAGTGTGCATAGACAGTGTTCATTGTTCATGTGAATATGGAATCCCTGAATATAAACCCACATTTTCTGTTAAACGTCTTCAGTGTAAAAGCAGTGAGACGCTGGCTTTGAATAGAAATGTTGTGTTTTGAATGACTTCCTTTCCTCCTTGGCTTCTCTCACGATGACGTCTGTCAGGTCCTTCACCGTCATTCAGGCCTGACTGGGACATCTCAGCAGACATACATACTGTGGCTGCTGTCTGTCCTGTCCAGTGGACGGGGCGGGGAGACGCCTCCCCTGGGTGCCCCTGGTGCCCCACTGACCATATGGCCTGGCTGGGCGCCTCATGATGTGTGAGCTGGTACATGGACCACCTGAGGCAGCAGGAGCTCATAATCACTGGAGACAAGAGCCACTTGACACCAGGCTGACAGATGGTGCTCCAGCACTGCTGCCCTGGACTGGACCATGTGTGTGTGTGTGTGTGTGTGTGTGTGTGTGTGTGTGTGTACGTGTGTGTGTGTGTGTGTGTGTGTGTGTGTGTGTGTGTTCAGACAGTAAGTGTGATGATGTGTCAGGGTTAGTTAAATGTGATGGTGGCAGCCCATCTTCCTTCGTCTCTAGGGCAACCGTAGCCTCAGGTCATGACTGCAGGCGCATTTCATCACATATAAGGAGTGGAGTCGAAACAACAAACATTCACAACAATACAGGCCCACCTATATGTGATGTCATATTAACTTTCACCTTTTGAAGCAACACATTTCATAAAGTTGGAACAGGGTCACGCTTACCTTCGTGTTCAACATTTAACAACGACTTGGAAGAATTTGGGAACTGAGGACTGAGAAAATTGTTGTTTCCCAATCTTTACTGATGACGGATATCAGCTTCTCCAGAGTTCAGGGTCTCCTTCGTTGCAATATACTTTTCGTAATGCTCTCAACATTTTTAGTAGGTGACCGGTCTGGGATGCGATAGTAGATGTCAGTGTGTGAGCGGCTTTGCTCCTCCATTGAAGGACAAAACCAGAAGGGGTCAGAAAACCCCTCAGAAATATTTGGAACACACACTTTGTTTCACTTTGTGGTTACTGGTCAGCAGCAGTTTAATATGTGTTACTGTATATACACTGCGAAATAGAAAATTAAAAACAGGTCTGAAAAAAAGGAACAATAATAAAGAGCATATACATAAAACAGGTTTCTAGAACGGCCTTTTTCCATCTCTGAAATGCTAAAATCAGACATATTTTACGACAGAATGATGCGGAGAAAGTAATCCACACTTTCATCACTTCCAGACTAGATTACTGGAACTCACTTTTCTCACACTACCCCAAAAAGTCGCTAAAGACACTTCAACTAATCCAGAATGCTGCTGCCCATGTTCTAACCAGGACCAGTACCAGAGACCAGGTTCTGACCAGGACCAGTACCAGAGACCAGGTTCTGACCAGTACCAGAGACCAGGTTATGACCAGGACCAGTACCAGAGACCAGGTTCTGACCAGTACCAGAGACCAGGTTCTGACCAGGACCAGTACCAGACACCATATTTCTCCTGTGTTGGCTTCTCTGCCCTGGCTTCCTCTGATAGCTAAGATAGATTTTAAAATACCCCTCCTGACTTATAAAGCCCTTCTGACCTGTCTGAAGGAACTTTTAGCTCCATATAATTCTGAAGATCATTGTGGGTTTCTGGGTTGACTGGGTTGATATCGAGTGTCTCTTTTGTAGTCTGAACAGTCCCCTACCACATGATATCCGATTTTTGCGGGAGGGACTGGAACCACATTTGGGCGGTAGTTTCATATCGGATACGGACAGATACGTCTCAGTCTGAACAGCTCCAAACACTCGGATCGGATACGGCAGACTGTGACGTCATATTCGCGACATCAGAGGAAGGCGCCAGAAGGAAGAGCGTCGTGCGTTACGGAGAGATAAAAAAATGGAAGATTTTGACAATGTCTGGTGTGTGAGAGATTTTCTCCACCTCTACCAGTGATATTGCCAATGGTAACCATGGATGGTTGGTGTTAGATTTTGGTTCAAACAATCTATGCCAAGTCCAAACTACAATCAATCACAGTTCAGGTCACTTTGTGTTGAATTCAAACTGAAAACTTTGGTCATTATTTGCAAAAGCAGATGTGTAATAATACATTACATTCAACGTGTGCTGCCCCAAGTCAAGGTCAGATCCAAGGGGTTGACATCAGCAGGGTAACGGTAAATAGTAGAACAAATCCTATTTACCTTTACTTATCAGCCCATAAACCCCGTAGGCCCGTGTTTCCCATCATTCTGGCCAACACACAAATGGTGTGTAAAGAGTGAAACAGAGCTCTGCTGCTTCCATTAAAGTGATATCTCTATATGACACCCCCAACTAAAAGGTTTTGCCATAAAGATCATGTTTAGTCAAAGTGCCACCTCAATGCAAGATTATACAAATATTTATGTGCATTTACCCTGATTTTGCCTTAATGCATCACTTACAATAACAGGACAGGCACCCCCCAGGACGTTCTATAGTGTGAATGAGTAGCTGAGAGGATGAGTAGGGTCCTATTTGGACATGTGCTCTCTATGTCTGCTGTCTCTGCCTCATCTCACACATACTTGACCCAAGGCTATGACTGAAATCCAAATTTGGAGAGAGGAGCACAACAAGAAATATGTTTGAAAGTCCCAGAACACAAATAAGTTGATTACTGCCAATGCAATCAATAAAAAAAATTAGCCCATGTCAATAGTGTGATTATATTTCACAAGCAGATTGATAAATCCTGGGGAAAAATTACAAACATAGTCCTCAATTTACAGACATTCAGAAACAATAAAAGGACATTTTCAATAGACATGGCATAGTTGAGGATCCGTCCAAAAAATTGTTTACCAAAGTTTTGGTGAATTATATTGTTTTAAATTGTGAAATGATTTCATGGATGTTTTGTAAATTTTTTAAAGTAATGATCCCTGTCATCACCAATTCCTTCCAAATAAGTGATTGTTTGCCAATCGTGAGTTTTGTATTTAGCCAAATGCTTGAATCTTTATTTAGATACAAGCCTAACTTTATTGGGTCAGCAATTTTTCTCCATGTATTCTGGAGATGAGATAATGCTTGATGTACCCTCATACTTCTAACTGATTTGTGGATAAGCACTTCTTAAAAATTATAAGAGGCATTTCTATCAGTAGAGATTGCAGCAAAACATCCTTGGGATATTTTCATTGCATTAACTTTATCTTGGTGGGAGAAACTTAACAAGGATCACAGCTTCAAATCAATATAACATTTCTGTATTAGAGGATGGAAAAAAACCTTTCTTATACTGTCCAACTTTAGAGGAACAGGAAGACCCTACAAACTCCTTTTGGCCATCTGAACTTGTCTGTCTGGAAGAATGTGGTTGGACAATATTGTTAGTGGTAGAGTCTCTGATTTCTCCCCGTTGACTTTGTATCCCGAAATTTTTGGATTTGAAACCATACACAATATATCATCAGCATATAAGCATCAGCTTATGGACACAGCCACTGCCTTCTTCCCCAAGAAAGTTGTGATCACTTGTTACCCTAATAATGGTTACTAAGGGTTTCATCACAAGGCAGAGTAAGAGTTAGGATTAGTGTTAGGGCCCCAGTGAGGAAGCTTTGCATGTACCAATCCTCAGTTCAAGATATGAAGATATATAACCATTATTATTATATAACCGTTTACAGTTAAAGGTTATATAATAATCACACTGAGCTTTAGTCCACAAGGACTTAGCTTGGGGACTGGAGGGTGGCCAGTTTAACACTAGCCTGAGTGGTGTTGAACTGGTAGCTGGAGAGGCATCACTTCACCTCCTGAGCACTGCCGAGGTGCCCTTCAGCAAGGCACCGAACCCCACAAGCTGCCCCTGGGGCACGTTTACAGACACGTCTGTGTATGTGTGTCTGAAATCATCTCCATTCTACCATCAAAAGACTTCTCAGCGTGAAGAAAGGCTGCAGCGAGTGTTTAATGTGAACTTGAGACTGCCCACATAATATTAAGTCATGTAGTGTTATAGATGCACTGTAACAGAGAAGTTAGTTCTCTCTCCAACCTGTTTGGTGTTCAGATGTTCACTCAATCATAAAATTAATCTGTAACGATACTTACTTAAACATAATCAATATATTGTTAAAACACAATCAATCATATTATCAACCAAGACAAATAATTGGGATAGTACTTGCATGTTCTCACTCAATCATGTAATCATTTAATATATATTATAATTGTGATCTTATGATTTATTTACCGCTAAGTTAGAACAGACTCAGATCATCTAAACCTATGGTTTTGCATTTTCTCATGTGTGTGTAAGTCTGAATGTCCTGTTCCTCAAGCACTCAATGTCTAGGTGATAAAGTGTCAGATAAGTGTCAAAGTTCTTAGCAGGTTCTTGTAAAGTTCTTAGACTCTGTTCTTTGATGACTGGACTTCCTCTTGGTTGTCCAAGAAGACTACCAGAGGTCTGGTTTCCTCAACCCTGACAGTATCCAATGGAATAAGTAAAACTGGACCTGACCTCATGCAGTGTCGCTCCTGCCCTTTGAATTTGTTTTACCTATTTTGCCCTGTTTCTGCCAGGACTGTGTTTTATCTGCTAAAACTGCTTTTTGGTTGTGTTACATGTTGGTCCTTTGTTCACCTGATCACATACAGTCATAGGGATCCCTGTCTGTTTTAAGGATAAGCATAATCAAAAGACTAGGACCTGGTTTTGACTGCTTCCTTGTACATTTTTAAGTCCTAAAGGGGTCGGTTCAGTGGGTTAGGATATTAAAAATTCAGTCCTGGAGCTTTGCCATATGGAAATTATTTAATAACAAATAATTGTATAACTAGTCATGAGAGGGACTCATGATGTTTCCATTGAGATTCTGTCAATGTTGGGAGACCTTTGATTTAACAATTAATTGGAGATACGTATTTCTGTTTTAGGTTGTTTACCAGTAATTTAAGTGCTTTGTCTCCTGATAAATTATATCTTAGTCTCATCCTAAGGAGACAGAGCTTCACCCTCTGGGACAGGATACAGTCATGCTGCTATTTAATCAGACTAACTGAGTTCTGAGGCAGCAGATAATAAAGCTTCTTTTCAAATCAGACACAATCACTTCAATTTTATGCTCACTTTCAGCCTGCCTTGGAAAGCTCTTTTTATGAGAATTAAATTATAAAACCTCTCAATGGCTGCCTTGAAGTCCTCCCTCTGCCAAAGGTGTTGTGAATTAATTTAACTCTCTGTACTGACATATTTGATTTGTCAGGACCACTTGAAACTCCCTCTGTAAACAGGTGTTAAACCTCCGTCTGGGCTTTTGTATTCCGTTAGAGAAAGACTGTGTTCAGACTCATCAACACATGTTCTGACAGAAGAATATTTCTAGTGAAGCTGTTAATTTTTAGGTAGTAACAAACAGGTTCAAACAAGAAAAACAAGTTATATTTCAGACAGAAAAGAAATGCATGATCTTATAATTTTAGTTTTGATATAAAACCCTATGATATAAAGCCCTGATGCTTTGACATTGCGGGTCAATAAAGACTGACATCTGTTACCAAAGCACACAAAAGCTTTTGACTTGTAATTCCAAGATCAGGTCATTTACATTTTTTTAACCAATAAGGGACATAATATCAACCCGTATTCCTCACAACCTCAGAAACTGACCTACCTCATGATTATTTACAACTTCTATCATCAAGGATCTATTTTCCAGTCTACTGTGTTATTTCTGATGTTCACCTGAAGCTGATAACATTTGATCGTGTTGTACATCCTGGGCTAATACCTCTGTTCCTTCTTTCTGTTCCTGTGAAACATTTTCTTCTTGGCGCTCATACTCACATGCATATTGTGCTGCACAGAATGAGGGTCCTTGTAGATCACTCATATTACACTCTGAGTTTATTTATTTTACGTATCCTCACCTCAGACTTCTGAAGGTTCTGTGTCGTCCTCCATAGTGATATTCCATAGATTATTCCACTTTAGATGACAGGAAGAGGACTTACTTTTCTCTCCAAGATTTATTATTACTTTTCTTGTTGGATTGTTGGATACCTGTGTATCTCAATTCACTGTGCAGCTATTTTTGTCCCATTAAATCAAAAGACTACCAAGATATGCTTGTATAAATAAATATCCAATTATCAAGTAATGTAATAGCTATATTACTGTACTTGTGAAAATGGTGCCAGTTTTAGCTGACAACATTATCTTATAGTTTTGTGTAACGTTCCTGTTTATTCCAATGAGGTAAAAGTGGACAATCTCACATTTTTGTAATGTTCATATTTTACAGTTTGCTTCCAAGAGAAATTAAGTAAATAAAGACGAGCAGCTCTGAATGTGAGTGGGAAATATTAAACTGTTTCTCCTATGGTCTTCCCTAATAGCAGTATTATATTTTTTCGGTGACAGTGAAAAGTGATACAGTGAAAACTGTAATTATAATATCTGATTGGCATATTTTAATAGAATGAAACAAATTATCAGAGCCTCATACAATAATTGAAAAACAAAGTAATTATGTACTACAGGCACCATTCAGTGTGATAATTGCAGTGGGGCTCATTGTGACAGCAAACAGAATCAGAATGGGCGGAGATGGAAGCTTCATTTGCTGTCAGTTCAGTCAACTTCTCACTGTTTTTCTCCTTTATCTGACAACCATGGACAGACAAAGAGCTGAGATGACTATTGCTCCCAAACAGCATTAGACTGACTACTTAACGACGGCTTTCTTCATGAGATACACATTTATTCATATAGTATATGTTTGTGCTCATTATCATGTATTTTTGTTGAAGGAAGAGCAGAGCACGAACTCCAAATGTCTTCTGTTGGGATTAAATATATTCTATTTCTATGGCCACAGCTGTTTCCATGTCCGTGTTAAAAATGTTCCATTTCTAATCACATAATATAACAAGACGTCCCATTCTGTTTGGCCTTGTCCATGTTTGCTGACCTCTGGATAGTGTGGCTCCACAATCGACCCCCCAAAAAATCCAGCAAACACAAATGGGAGAAGAAGTTTGGCCAGTCAGTGGCTCAAGGATGAACAACTTTCCTTACATTTCTCAGGTAAACTCTTTGTTAACTGTGCTAACTAGAGGGTCATGCAGGTACTGATGAACGCCTTTTCACACATTTACCCTCCATTGCCGGTCACCATTGTGACCATTTATTCCTCTATATTGTCCTTTCCTCCCACATTCCACACTCTTCCACACCCTTATTCAGACTGGTGTTGCTTTCATTTTTTCGTTTATTTTAGACTCCGCCAAGAATAACCCTTGTCACCGCTCCTGTTCACACCCTTTATGCCCCTGCCAAGTGGCAGAGGGTGTTGGGTTTGGTGGCCTGAAGATTCCATCTCTGCCTTTTGCAGGTGACATGTTCTTAATGGCCTCACTGAACAGTGATCAACTCACAAAGCAGTGTGCAGATGAGTTTAAAGCAACTAGGTTGAGGTCAGCACCTCTAAATCTGAAACCATGGTTCTCAGCTGAAAAAAAAAGAAGTGATCACTTTGGGTAGGAGAAGAGTCCCAACCTCAAGTGGAGGAGTTCCAGTATCTCTTATTCCAAATGGAACTGGAAATGGACAGGTGGATTGGTGGATTGGTACAGCATCAAGAGTGATGTGGTAACAGAAAAAATAGTCCCAAGATAAAGCTCTCTAGTTACCGCTCTGTCTGTGTTCCAACTCTCACATTTGGTCATGAGTTCTGGACAGTGATTGAAAGGGTAAAATCACAAGTCAGGATACCCCCTGAACAACTTCCTGGGAAGGTCTTCCAGGTATGTCCATTCAGGAGGAGACCCAAATTCAGACCCAGGACTCGCTGAAGAGGTCATGTCTCTCGGTTGTCCAGGGAAGGCCTTGGGATCCCCCCAAAGGAGCTGTTAGAAGTGGCCAGAAAGGAGAGTGTCCGGGTTTCCCTACTCGGACTGCTGCGCCGTGACATTGATCCGGATAAGTGGATGAAAACGAACAAATGAACTAAACTTTTTATAATCAAGTAGATTCGTTACCTTTGTTTTTCTTTTCTTTGTTTGTTTGTTTTGCATTGTTTTTCCCACAATCAGTTTCTCCTTTTCCTTGACAAGCTGGGTCTGGCACGATCCACTAACTTTAATCACGACTTGTGTTATATTTCTGCATTTCTGCTTTAATTAAGCCATATATATAAACTCTTGTAGATAAGGTTACCATTATACTATCACAAAACCCATGCAACAATTAATTTAGAGCGCACCACATTGATAAGATGATCTTGCTCAATTAGAATTACTTAAATCGATTTTACAGAGAGAGAAATGGAAAGAGACTTTTCCTAATGAGCCAGACTGACCTCTAAAGGAGAGAAGGGCTCACAGAGCTGGAAATGTCTAACCTCGTCTAGACTACCAGAGGGCTGTGTTTGCATTCCAATAGATAAAAACAGTTCACACATTTTCTGTATCATGCCTATCCATAATATTTAGATTATTTTGTAATATCTCTGCTCGCTGCATTCCTTTATTCACCACTAGGTGACTAGCTAATAAATCAAGCTGTGTTCTCTGTAGTTGTTCACAACCATTTAGAGCTGGTATTGAAGTCGTTTGAAGTATTGTTGAAGAGTTCTGCTGCACATCTACTGGGATTATCGGCAGAAACTGCACTTAATACTGGTTTGAGATTTGCATGTACTTCATTGACGCTCCTTCATGCTTTCAGTGACAGATAACAACATTGCTAGCAATGCCCCTCTGCTGTAACTTTAATATAATCAAAAAACACATCTTATACACAGTTTTTAGACATCTGGGATGTTGACGGCTGATTCATCACATCTGGATCCATGTCAGAGGGACCTTCAATGGAGGCTCTGCTAACCTAAATCTGACTGATGTGGTGTTAGCATAATGTCATCATTGGTTGTGCCTATGTTAACAGAACTATAACAAGTACTTAATGCTGTGTAAAACCTGTAAACTGCAATGAACATCCTTCTTGAGCACAATTAACAACAAAGCTTTTGCTTGGATAAAAACCATTAAAATGTTAGGATGCTGAATCAATGCTTTAGGTGCATTATGCAAGGATCTACAAACATTACACCTGTACATTTTTCAACAACACTAATTATGTAAACATATTATTGCCGACATAAAATTAATGCCAAAAAAGCAAAATATTTTGTCTTAATAAGTATTTATATACAATAATAAAAATGAAAAATATATGTAAATACACTCATTTAGTGTTTGCTAGTAAAATATACAAGCGAATGGACCCGATGCCACCAGACCCACCCGTAACACTGAATTTCAAGATACTGGACCTCAAAATACCCTTGTGAATGTTTGACTGTGGGAATCCTGGCTTGTATTTTAAAGCGCTTTGACTAGAAAGGCGCTACAAGTGTACAAACTATCTACCCTTGAAATGTTTGGACCTCGTGGTTTGCCCGACTAGACATGCCCCAGTGGTATCCAGAGTCCATTCAGGCTGAAATAGAAGCATAGGGAGGTCTGGATGTGGCCTTCTGACCACCACATGCTAATCACTGCTGTGCTCACTTGTCTCTATAATTATACCAATTACACACACAATGGCTGAATGGAAAGTGTGGAAAAAAGAAATATGAAGTATGATTTGTATGACCAAGTGGAGTTTTTTTTCCAGGTAGATGATTTCTGAAGGATCAGAACCTGTTCTTCCTGTCAGTCCCTGGGGTGTTCACACACTCTGTAATGCATGTGAACGCAGGGACCTTTCATGCAGGTCATCTGTTCCCTTGGTTCTCCCCCCACTTTATCCACCTACTGGGACCGTCGGTGAGAAAGCCTCTGCATGTCCGTCCAGCCCAAACATTACGGTGGCCTTTCAGCCAAAGGTGACAGAAAGTGTGCCTAACTGTTTGGAAGGGAGCTGTCCTGCTGTGGGGGGGTCACAGAGAGGCCAGGGTGTCAGAACTGGGATGAAATACATCTCATGTAAACCGCTGAACCATATAGTCTGTCTGTCTGTCCGTCCGTCCGTCCGTCCGTTCGTCTTGTATCTGGCTTGTATCCTGACCTGACTTTTGAATTTTAACGACTTTTCTTTTATTGTAGCCTTTTGAGTTGGAAAAAAAAAATGATTTAAAGTCATTTTCAGGACATAAATTTTTGTGAACCCAGGAGGTCAGAACCTTCATGTTACACTGACACACACTGAAATACACTCATTTTGCTCCAGAGCACAGCAAAGTACTAGAGACCTCACAATGCATGTGTGAGATCAGTTTTTGTGTTACATTCACCCCCCATTTAAAACAGAAAAGGGACTGTCAGGTGTATTGTTTCTGCTATAATTTTAGGACAGATAGGACAAATACTACCCTATAATTTGAGGCACCTAGAAATGGAGTGACGCTTGAGAAAGGCTTTGAAGCAGCTGAATTAACCAATGAATGGGCTCATTTTTGAATGTTTGAGACCAGTTATAAGCATGTCTCAGCTCAGGACACTGGTGTTATAACACATGTTCAGCCGTCAGTGTGATGCAGCGCTCTGAGGCCACTGACCCCACAGCAGCTAAACTAGATACAATGCTGTCTGACAAAATGAACCAAAAATTAAATTAAATGAAATTAAATCCTTTTTTCCTTAGACGACTCTTGTAACTTGCTTGAATCCACTGCTAAGCTCCAAGAACCGAGGTGGGCGGCACTCTGTTTTGACTGATTAGGGTATTGGGGTAAGAGAGGGGGATGGGAAATAACAGAGCGAGAGAGGAGGCATGGTGACAGCAGAATTGAGTATATATACAGTATATACAGTATATCCCCCCACCTCTATACAGCGGTACCTCTACTTACGAAATTAATTGGTTTTGGAAAATATTACGTAAGTAGAAAATTTCGTAAGTAGAGAAGCTTTATCCATGCAAATGCCCTAACCCGTTCCAAGCCCCCCAAAATTCAGACATAAATGTTTTATAAAGAATAAAAATGCATCAAAACATGTAACAAATACATGTTACTATTAGATTATTACACAATAAATGAGAGTCCCTCTGAGCCAATGGGATGCCAGGATGCTAGGTAATAGCCAATGGCAGAGCAGCTATGAGAATGTTGCGTTCAGGAACCTGTGGGAGCTGCGAGTATCAGCCCATACTGTATTTTTACCTTTCGTAAGTCGAAATTTCTTTTGTAACTTGAGGCAATATTTTCCTGTTGAGAAATTTCGTAAGTAGAAAATTTCGTAAGTAGAGACATTCGTAAGTAGAGGTACCACTGTATTTGATTAATCTCTTTTGAAAACCTCACGCTGTCTCCGTCCATCTACCCTGAAATTGGGGCCGCTAGCCGAGTTAGCCCCGGTCTTCACGTTTGTCCATGTCTCTCACTGACGGAGCCGTTCTGTCTTCTCAAACATAGCGGTTTATATTCTTTGACGGTCGTGTGGGGAACCCCGATGCTTTATTCACCAGGACCGAACTCACGAAGCCATCGTCTACCCGGATGGCCAGACCGTAACGCTGAAGCGTCCTTCGTCTTGGCGTTGGTCCGTCACACACACACGGAGACGTTACGACTTTGTCGGACACAGCAAAGAAAAAAACAAAAATACTAATGAAGTCTGATATTATTGTTTTATCGTGGAATTTCCACGGGTTCCTACTAGAGTATATATTTATGTATGTATACAAACTGTAGATGTATATGGAGCTGAGAACTGAGGCCTCCGGGAACCACAAGTAACTCCACATCCTGGGGGAGTAACGTTCAGAGTGGGTAGTGGAGAACTCTTAAAAGTTTTTTGAGCTTGACAATTAAGAACTTTGTACATGAACATTATTTTAAATTCTATTTTATTTTTAGCGGAATCCAGTAGAGTCAACCCATTATAGAAAAGACATGATCTCCAATACTTGTGGATTCCTTAGACGCTCGATCGGACAGCCTGGAAATATAGAATTATAACAGTCCAGCTTGGGGGTAACAAATACATGATTTTTTTTTACTGTTTACACATATACATGTATTATCCACTTGATAGTGAAGACCTGACAACAGTGAATTCTTATCGAGACTGTTGTCATGTTTCTCCTCCAAATTGATCAGGTGATTCGGACAGAGACTGGATGTCACCCCCTTTGTCCGCAAAATAACCTAAATGTGTCCCCCATTTCAAGCTGGCTCCTTTTCCACTAATCACAAATCACTGCTCTGACATCAGCGTTCAAAGATGAGGCATCAACAGTCATTAAATGTCAGCGGTCAAGGATTCTCACAGACCAGTGACAGGAGAGTAAATCTAACAGGACGACAAAAGGAGTCCGTCTTCAGTTCTCCAGGAATCCTTCAGTAATTTAAGTTTTATTCGCAGGACAAACAACAGTTTGTTAACATGACAGTATGGAGGTGATTCAAGCTGACCATTAAAACACATTGGTACAAATAATCGCTTTATTCACATTTTGGAACGCCCTAACTCAACTGTAAATTCTGATATCCGTCTTTGTTCTGCTGCCCTGGTTTTTTATTTATTTATTGTTTCCTGTTCATCATTTTATTCAGATTTATTTAAGTATTTTAGTCAGTTTAAACTGTAAATCTTGAAGATTATTTTTAAGATTTTTTTTTTATTTTTAATTTTAGGTTAATCATTTTATAACACCTCCTGACCGGTTCACATCGTGTTCTCTTTTACATATTACTGATTGCGTTTTGTTAATAATTTAATATCTAGAGCAATGAATATCAGACGTGTTAAATGCATGTTGTGTGAACACGCTGATTTGTGAAATGTGTACTTTACACATGTTTGCAGATGATGAGTTTGTATAAGTGGAACAAGATTTACAGTCCACTTAGACACCAGGATTTAGGAGCGGGTTATGGTCTGGATGTGAGCGACTGCTTTAAACACCAGTCTGTTTAGTGAGCGACAAGTGCTGCAGGCACCAGTAGCGTCCTATAACTTACTGACTGCTGGTACTTAATATATAATGCAATATTCTACACTGTGCCATTTGTCATTCGAAGCGAGACACAGATTATGGCTCAGGGCGGTGCATCTGTCCTAGAGGCTGCTGGGAAATGGACTAAAAGCTCCTCCAGCTGAGCCGAGCCAATCACACGCTGAACCCTGGATCACCCTCACTCCTCTTGAGCACTCTAGCCTCACGCACACGCACACACACACACACACACACACACACACACACACACACACACACACACACACACACACACACACACACACACACACACACACACATGTCATGTTTTTAGCAGCCTTTCTCACCATTGTTCTCTCTCTCTCTCTCACACACACACACACACACACACACACACACACACACACACACACACACACACACACACACACACACACACACACACACACACACACACACACACACACACACACACACACACACACACACACTCCCTGCCAGTTTATTCTTCTAGCCGTGAGTTTGCCGTCTCCAGACTGACAGCGGTGTGTGTGCCCGACTGAAGCTCCAGCTCCCTACTGCTCTCTGTAGCATCTCATCTCTACAGGTAGTCTCCACGTGGTGGGGGGCTAAATGAACCATATTGACGTCCCACTGAGACAGTCTAGTTGCTTTGACAAATCTTCTCTGGCATTTATCAATCAAGCCGTCCGCGGAGGACCTCCAAACCCAACCTCTCCGAGGGGAGAGGCAGAGCATTCAGAGGCTCTAAATGAGATTCAGTTTGTGCCGAACATCGCCGACACCCCCCCCACCACCACCACCTTTTCCCCAACAACAATTTATGCACACGTGCCGCAAATTAAAATGAGGGGGGAGGTTAGGGAATTGTCAGCTTTCAAATGGCTGACATAAGTTACAAGCAAAATTTTAATTAGCCAGGAGGAGTGGGGTGATAATTCAGAGGGGCCCTGTTCTGTCAGGGGGGGGGCTTGTCCACATTGTGTTTCCTCCTTTTCAGGAGGCATCTGGAGACTCCGACGGGCCCCTGCACCGCACAAGGTCTAGCAGGGAGAACACAATGAGATGCAGGGACCTCCTCCGCCGTTACCCCCCCCCCAGCTGAAGTGACATTTATACGAGTTCAGACTTCACTGCGTGTTTCCGATTCAACACCGTCACGCACATTTACACGTATATAACGGTGTTATCGATTTTTGTTGGCATGCTGACCCGCCCTTCAATGCATTGGCGTGACGGACAGGTCAACACGCAAATGGTGGGGGTCTAAAAATACAACCAGAGCATTGCTTTGGTTCAGTAGTTAATACACTGTGACCACAAGCTCATGGCGTCAATATCCAGAAATCATCTCAGCTATAAGTGGTTGAATTATCTTAAACAAGTTAGATTTGTATGTTCTAGTGTAATAACAGGAAAGGAAAGGTGTGAATTTAAGCACACTTGTTAAAAAGGGGGTGAAATCACAAACAAAATGTTTCCAGCAGAGGAAACGCAAGACGGACGTCCAAATTAATCAATAAAAACAAGACTCTCGTGTTTTCTGCCTCGATCAGGGAGACTGTCACTGTTTGTTATTTAGCACAATGATCACGTAAATAATAGTGATAAATAATAATCACAAATAGACACAATTTCATTCAGTTTCCTGAAATGTCACGCTCGGAATTAGAAAAAGAGATCGTTTGTTTTCTAGGCCTTTGCACAAATATTGACCCCATAAATTTATAATGAAAATGGATATTTATTACACTCCTTATACTATGAACTACTACCAGAATATCATCTGCTCCACTACTGCAATCTTTTGTATGTGATTCTTTTTTTAATTCTCAACAACTTGTGTTTTGTGAGGGAAGTTTGTGAGTTAAATTCCTTGTTTGTGACAAACCTGACCACAGAACCACCCCTGCAGTATATTATACGTATATAATAACAATAAAAATAATTATCATAACGTTCATCTAGACCAGAGGGGGTCAAATTCATTTTCACTGAGGGCCACATCAGCATAACAGCTGTCCTCAAAGGGCCAGATGTAACTAATAAATTTAACTAAATGTAACTCAATGTAATGTAACTAAATGTAACTACTCCTTAATGTAACTAATAAATGTAACTACATGTAACTCAGTGTAATGTAACTAAATGTAACTACTCCTTAATGTAACTAATAAATGTAACTAAATGTAACTCAGTGTAATGTAACTAAATGTAACTACTCCTTAATGTAACTAATAAATGTAACTAAATGTAATTCATATAAATGTAACTAAATGTAACTACTCCTTAATGTAACTAATAAATGTAACTAAATGTAACTCAGTGTAATGTAACTAAATGTAACTACTCCTTAATGTAACTAATAAATGTAACTAAATGTAACTCAGTGTAATGTAACTAAATGTAACTACTCCTTAATGTAACTAATAAATGTAACTAAATGTAACTCAGTGTAATGTAACTAAATGTAACTACTCCTTAATGTAACTAATAAATGTAACTAAATGTAACTCAGTGTAATGTAACTAAATGTAACTACTCCTTAATGTAACTAATAAATGTAACTAAATGTAACTCAGTGTAATGTAACTAAATGTAACTACTCCTTAATGTAACTAATAAATGTAACTAAATGTAACTCAGTGTAATGTAACTAAATGTAACTACTCCTTAATGTAACTAATAAATGTAACTAAATGTAATTCATATAAATGTAACTAAATGTAACTACTCCTTAATGTAACTAATAAATGTAACTAAATGTAACTCAGTGTAATGTAACTAAATGTTACTACTCCTTAATGTAACTAATAAATGTAACTAAATGTAACTCAGTGTAATGTAACTAAATGTAACTACTCCTTAATGTAACTAATAAATGTAACTAAATGTAACTCAGTGTAATGTAACTAAATGTTACTACTCCTTAATGTAACTAATAAATGTAACTAAATGTAACTCAGTGTAATGTAACTAAATGTAACTACTCCTTAATGTTATATAACTCTGAATTTCTGACTGATTCTAGTTCCAAACATCACAGTTAGACAGAAAAAACATGTTTGTTTGTTTCTTTGTTCTAACATAAATCCTTTTAATTTGTCAGGTTATTAAACCCACAGAACTCCACCAATCAAACTATCAATCAATAAAGAAAAATAACATCAGACACAAGTTAGGACGTTAACTTTGTTCACAACGTTTAGTCAGAGTTAAAATGAGCTGAATACCGCATTGTGAGAAATGTAGTTTTTGGTGAAAGCACACTTTTGACCTATTTATTTTTAGACATATTTTAGATGCTCTTGTGGGCCACATAAAATGAGGTGGAGGGCCTCATTTGGCCCCCGGGCCTTACTTTGTGTTTATATCATCATACTGTCACCATGTGTGTTATTGATGAAACATTTGCTGGTTTGCTGCCATGGACTTGTTGTCAGGGACAAATGGAGAATAAATGAGTTTTACATTAATTACTGGATGTAGGAAATTAAGTTCATGTCGTTGAGACACATTTAGAATGGGAACTGTAATTATTAATATTTATGTTGACAAAGAGCTTGAAAATCTGTATGTTTATGTATATAGTAAAAAAAATTAAGGAATGTCGTCATCTGTCTTCATATTTATGTTTTTTTTACTTTTTTTACTTTCCTTCTATAAATTTGTGAGATTATATATTAAACGGCAAACCATTGCAAGATCATAATCCTTGGCCATCTAATATAGATTCATATTAGATCAAATTTAATCCAGTTCCAGTTTGTTCCAGTTAGCATCAGATCAACCACATAGGACAGGATGAAAAACTTCCCTTTAACAGGCAGAAACCCTGAGCAGAACACGAGACTCATTGTGGGATTCTGAGACGTTATCTCAGGAGGAATGTGATGTTAATCTGGTTTCTGTTGGAACAGAAGCTGCTGTGATCTGGATCACCTGAAACTGGAAGCTTGAAGTAACACGGACTACCTTTTCTGCATCTCGTGTTCGTGTGTGTCTGGTTAACGTTTGTATCATTGGACACCCTGATCACACTGAACTAAACTGAAAATTGGATTTCATCGGTTCAGGTGCTTTGCTTTGTGGTTTTGCCTCAGTGGAGAGTTTCACTCTATAATCAGCCTGAGTGGTTGTCTGTCTTTCATGTGGCTCCGCGGTGCACTAGTGGGAGTGTCCCCCACCTCTTGACTATAGTCCGCTGGGATAGGCTTGCAGCAACCACCATGACCCACGACAGTGACAGAAGCTAAGAAAATGGATGGATGGATACTAAATGAGTCCATTTTAAATTGTAATTTATTTTAATTAATACATTTTTTAATTGTTTTTTTAATTTATTTGTTTTAATTTAAATTTATTTTATTTATTTTTTTATTTTATTTTATTTTTAAATTTAAATTTTATTTTTAATCAATATTAAAAAAAATTATGAACTTTTTTCTCAATCTGATATATTCAAATATAACCTGTCTTAAAACATATACAACATTCACTCATTTTCCACACTGCTTCCTCCGTTTTTGCGGGTCACAGGGGTTGCTGGAGCTTATTGCTAAATTCAATTTTTTTACTCTGAGTCTGTGACTGTTTCCCCTTCTTGTTTTCCAACGCCTGCTTTACATCTGCTTCTATATTAACCAACGTGTGACTTTCTTTCACTGTGAAATGCATGAATATTGAGAAGGGAGATATTGAGAACAGAGTATTGACACTATTAATGGTGTCAACCACCCAAATCATGGATATGTATGAAAAATATCTTTATCATTATCCTGATTAATTAAAGGATTCTTATATTTTCCTTTTGCAGTAAATATTAAGAACTTGTTGTCATGTATGTCATGTATGTGGGTTAGACACATGATTTAAATGCTGACGTGTGAAGGTTTCCTGTGATCTCTGTTCATCCTAATAAAGCCGTCTCTCCGGTGGAGCGCTGAAGGAAGCCTGTGTTGCCCCCCCCCCCAGAAAGTAATCAGGAGCATTAATATTTTACAGAGCGCCACGCCCTCCAGACTGGTTTCCAATCTCAGCGCCCGTTTTCTGCGCTGCACTTTATGTTGCCATTATTTATTTACTGATAAAGTAGGTGGCAGGGTAAACACCCTGCTGGGATGGGCTGGCATTTGGATGGGGGGGGTCTGCCCTCTGCCCTCCCTTGCTGCAGGCTATTTAAGGAGGGGGGGTGGGGACATGTATTAGTGTATTGCATTAGGAGGCCAAATTAAAAATTCAGTAAAGCACAAATATTGTTGTACGTGGCTGATGTTAGTGTTTATATCTCTTCTCCTGTGTGTGGGTTCAAAATTAAATCTTGAAAAGGTCTTCCATTTAACTTTAAGTGCAGCGCACTTCCGGATGCTGTCAGCCAATAGAATGCTAGTACGGTATCATGTGACTGCCTACTAAAAATCTGCGATGAGGTGAAGTTGTGAGCGTTGATGCGCGAATGCACGAGCCTCCTTTAAGCAGTGAGTGTTGTTGGCGTGATTATTCTCACTTTACTAATATTAAGCTTCCATCTGTTCATACGGGACCTCAGCAACACTTTTACATCCCTTGAGCAAAAATTTGCTCAAGGGATAAATTTCCCGAGTACAAAGTGACGTCAATGCAGCAAACCTTTTCTGATGGCACAATTAAAGAAATCCCAAATTGAGCAACATTCAACAATAAAACAGTGATTAACCAGAGAATAATATTAAATATTTAGTAATATTTAATAATATTAATAATAATATTATTAAATATTATTATTTTTAATAATTAATAATGTTTTATATTATCTTTAGAATTATTAATAATTATTAATGATGAATATTATTAATATCTTTAAATATTAATATTTATTAATTTCAAATGATATTCATATTTATAATCTTAAATGTTAATATTTCATATAATATTAATATAATATTAAATTAAATTAGATTAAAGTTAAAAAAAATAGGTGCTTCAAAAATATCAATTTTGAACAATGAGAAACGGAAACAGGTGCATTAAAATAGAGCATCACACAAATCAAAGTAATCTCATCTGTATTTATGCAAATGACCAGTGCGTACTAGAGCGACAGTGGACTAACGATTTCCTATGGGATTAATCAAGTTGATTACATTTATTTATTTTTATTCTGTTTTATTTTTAGTTTTTTATATGCAGCAATTTATGGGCCCCAACAGTTAAACTTCCAAGCACTTGGTAATATTCTAAGGCAGGAGATTGAATTGTTAACCACCAAAAATTGTTTTATTGAGACAAGTCAAATGACATTAATAATAATGTTTTAGTCACATATTTACTAAGTGTTAAGGAACTTTTTATTGTTTTTCTCTATTTGCTTGAAATTTCATTAGATATTTTCAAATTTTGCATTTATGATGTAAGACTTAAAGAAAACCAGTAGATGTTTTCTTCTTAAAGTTTGCTTATATCAGATAAGTCAAGGCTATTGTTTCAATATTAATATCAGTATTAATTTGTGAACACATGCAATTAATCTTTAAAGTTATAGTTTTATATCATCGAATTTGTGCCTTAATGCTTCTGTTCACACTCAAACACAAATGACTGGAGAACTGGTGACAACAGTGACACCAAGATCCATCCAGCCCCACCTCTGATTGGCTGACTGTTGTACTTTTATTATGGCCTTAACGGTTACCAAAGGCAGAGTTGGAGGGGTCGTGTCCCCCTGTGTGTTGAATGACAAGTTTTATTCAAATACAAAAATATATACAAGTATAGATAGAACAATAGTTGTGTCCATCCATGGTGGTTTTGAAGAGTCTGTTGAAGTATAATAACTCATCTGTACACACAGAAGGCAATGGTTATACATTACAAGTACAACATCCTCAAAATGAAACTATAAAGAAGTGATCTTTTAGATTGAACTCAGAGATGAAAGCAGAAAATCACAAATTGATCACAGATCCCAATGTGTGGATTAAATCATCTTTTCTCCTTACGTTGACTAGAAAAAGTCCACCCTGTTCTCTCAGTGACACTCTGCTTTTAGATCAATAAGTGCCATCTGTGCTTGAGTATCTGCCCCCACTTACTGATCTGTTTATTCCCCCATGAATACATGATGACATTTCTGACCAGAGAGTCTCTGAATGAAAAGAAGAAGCTGACGACTCCGGCCGGATTCATTCTGAACTCAACAGGACAGGAAACATCTCTCACCGGGCTTCTTCTTGATTACCCCAGAATGTTCTCCGTCCTCTTGGAGATCCACTTTGATAATATTTGATCATTCCTGTTTTTATTTGTAACGCGCCCATGTGACAGAGTGTTTGTGTTCTTCTCAGAAGGTCACTGGTTCCGTCTGTCCCTTTCACTACAGTCGACATATCGAAGTGTCCTTGGGTGAGACGCTGAACCTCAAATTGCTTCCTGTCTCTGATCCGTTGTGAATGGCTACCGCTAGTCATCAGTGGGTGGAGCTTCATTGGAATTAATGCCAACACTACATGAATGTTTTGTGAACAGTGAATGTTGACTTGTGTTGTAAAGCACCTTCAGTGGTCGGTCTGATGAGAAAGGTGCTACAGAAGGACAGTCCAACACTTTTACCAGCGGATCAAATACAGTCTGTTCAATATTCATCCAAATCATTTTCACTGCGTTTACATTGAAATCATGTTGGTTGTTCTGATTCTTGGGATGTGAGTTGGCTGTGGGAGAAGCCGTTCACCTCCCGAGCACTGCTGAGGGGCCCTTGAACGAGTCGCCGTCGACTTAAAGGCCTGTTTGTGTGTGTGTGATTGTGTGTGTGTGTGTGTGTGTGTGTGTGTGTGTGTGTGTGTGTGTGTGTGTGTGTGTGTGTGTGTGTGTGTGTGTGTGTGTGTGTGTGTGTGTGTGTGTCATGCAATGTGATAAATAAATAAGTACTAAAGTGGAAAAAATAAATTATTAAAAAAGTGATTAAAGTGTCAAAAAGATTGTAAGCTTAAGTTTAATATTCAATTCAATTCAGTTTTATTTGTATCGGTCCAGACCATAATATAATATAAAGTAATCTCAAGATAAGATCCAAATAAGATCAGAACTGCTCTAATACAATCCAACTTGTCCTACATGACCAAGAACTTTGGCAACGGTGGCAAGCACAAGCTTTCTTTTAACAGGCAGAAACCTTGAGCAGAACCCAAGACTCATAGTGGGCAGCCATGAGCCATGAGGGGGGAAAGCAAGAGAGAGAGATTCTGATTTGATTTTTAAATTCCAATTGGGCTTTAAACAGGGAGATGTCAGCACATCTCTGTCATCTCTAAACCCTATAACATCTGACCACAGAAATAACGGACAGAAATTTCTGATGTCTTGAATCAGAAACCTTTATTAGATCCTTTAACGACATTTGAACAAAAAAAATTGTTAGCATAGGTTTTTCCATTTCAACGAATTTCAGGAAATATTCCCGTTATGTTGACGATATTTTGATCTACTTCACCACTGAAAGAAATAAACTAAATCCCTCTTAGCCAATCACTGTGACTAATGTCTAAATGGCACTCACCAACCATGCATTTTAATTTAATCATTATTTCAAATCAATTTTAACAAATCATAAAATTCTATAATTAGTAAAGATAACTTTTTCACTTTCTGTGATAGGTTTACTGGTTACTGTCACTCAAACATCTGGACTATTGATAAGAAGCTCTGATTATTGTTGACCTTTTAATGGTTTTAATGATCACATCAGTAACCTTATCCAGTTCTGTTATACGCAGCTAAAAACAATTGCAAAGATCAGACGTATACTATCATCTACCAATCACCAGCTTATTCATTTTCATCTATTTATACAACTACAAGTCCCTTTACACCTGCTTCAGTCAGTCCATTCCAGACGACCAGGTTATCAACTAGTTATAGTCATCATTCTACATTTACCCCACACTGTCACCCCTTCATCGACTACCAATAAAAATACAAATTTCAGTGTGAAAATAATTTCCCCATTGGAGAAGATAGATAGAAGATAGATGGGTGAGCTTGTCACATGTGCAGAGAGGCCAATAAAGGGAAGACACAACCTCTCACAGTTGTTCTGGAGTAAAGGAATCTCCTAGAAATCAGACTACGGTTGTGTGCAGTACATGCATGTATCACATGCATGTACTTATGGTGCTGCATTTAGTCGTGTGTATTATATTAAACACACATTTATGCAGTAGTAGCTGCCTGGCAGCAGATGAGTTGAGTGTTCCCCTCCTTATTTGAAGGAAGTTACTACCAAATGGTTTCACTACTTGAACGCAAAATTGCCCATCGAAATGCATAACTGGCTGTACTTATCTTAATTCTAAATAAATGGCTTTCTGTTATCCAGGTTTTAAAATAATATTGGTCCATAAATTAAAGTTCAACAAAGTAAAATCAGCTACATTTCCATAAATTTCCCTAATGGAGTAATCTCTCTCAGACAAAGGACAAAAATTTGCAAGATATTTTCTTTTCTTTTTTAAAATATTTTCTGCTTTTCATCCCTGATTTTCACATAAAAGTCTTTTTGAAAGGCACTCTGTTACTTGGCAGACACTTCAAATGCTAGGCAAGAGCAATGCTAAGTATGGCTATTCATTCAGAACAGCAGAAAACAATCAAATATTCATCATCCAAGTACAAATCCGCTGGCTGCAGACTGCTGAACGGTGAACTGGATGCTCAAATTTGGTTGCTCTAAAGATTTCTGCTCTGAATTTACTTTACAAACTGGAATGCTCTTTTTTTTGGGGTCATTTGAACTGTTCAAATACACGAGAGAAGGAATATGTCGGTGTCTCATTGTTGGACGTACCTGTGGATCCTCACCTTGATCCAAAAACAGACGCGCTAATGGAAACCCCAACGAGAATAAAGAACACGGATATAAAAACACAAGAGGGAGGATCTAATTATGTATTCTCTGGGGATGCTGTGGGTGGGGGTCTCTGTTAACTAGATTGGAGTAGCATGGGCGAGTGGGGGAGAGGGGGGCAGGCCAGCTGGAAATGAAACAGATATATGCCCAGAAAATAACAGTCGCCCCCCCACCAACCCCAACCTCAAAACTTCAGCTGGTGCCACCGTGAACCCTGATCCCTGACTTGACCTTGTCTATAAAGGCCAGTCTCTTCGTCTCTGCCTGGGTCTCTCACTCCTCCCCGTTAATTTTCCCCTCATTACCGCTCGGCGACCCCCCCGGCCGGTCTCCGTCTGGGAGCTAAACACACTCCAGGGCAGTCTTGACTCGCTGCAGAGGAGGAGGAGGTACACATGTTACTGTACTTGCTGTGGCGGAAACAATTTGAAAATGAATAATGCTTTTTGAGTCCCTTGGGGCACTTACGTCTTCCTCAATCCCTCTGTCTCTCTCCCGGTCTCTCTATTTGTTAGGGAGGTGTGGGGTGAGGCTGAATTAACATAAAGGAACAAGTGCAACAACAGCAGACTCTGAAAGAGCTAACCAGTGGGTGGATTAAGTACGCCATTGAATAGGGTTCTGTTGTAAATGATGGGGTGGGGTGGGACCTCATTCCCATCTGGTCTTTTTAAAGAATACCTTGAGGTAATTACCCCCCAGACTGCATTGTGGAGTGCCGGGGCTGTCCGGCCAGGTGCCTGCGAGCCCCGCTGTGTCCGGCCATTCATGGTGAATGCCGGCCCTCACAAAATGAAACCAAGGTCACCATCTGAATTCTACTTTCAAAAAAAATAAAAGCCTTGTGCAGCGTGGAGCCACTCCACTTCACCAGGCCCGTGCTGAAGACTTTCATGTCCAGGAACCTCATATACTCAAATTTGGTCACAAACACAGAAAAAACTGTTTGATAATCCAGTGTATTAGAAGTATGTGAATCCTTTAAACTTCCTCTATCTGTCAGAAATAAATGACCTCTACACAGGTTTTGACTCCCAGGGGGGGGGGCAAAGTCCAATGGCAGGACCTGATGAAATTCCGTTAAGGATTCCTGTGATCCTGGTACTGTCTTTCTGTTGCTTCCAGACATGACCTGATGGTTTTATTGGGCTGGTTTGACTGGCCAAAGGTCCCCATGACGCTGACTTCCTCTTTGTACATGAAGCACGGGACCAGTAGTGTATGAATACACCCTGGTGTCGTCTGCATACGTTCAGGTAAAACTGACCCCCGAGATGAAGCACAAAATATTCTCTTGCAATTTTATTTTTAATAGTTTAATTGGCAGAACCAAGGTAGTGTTACATCTTTAACAGAAGGACTTCATATACTGATTACGTTCTGGTAGCCATTAGCAGTCCGTGTCCCTGGTAAGGCTAGGAGGAATGTAGTGTTTTTAAACTGTAAAACACCTACTAGTTTACTCTGAACATTATAATAAAACATACAGACAAGGATAAGAAAAGATAAGATCATTAATTCATCCCAAACTGTGAAATTTTGATTTTTATCGCCAAACTGCATTGAGTGCAAAGCCCTAAAATCACGTGATGTTTTTGTTTCTGATGGCAGGATTTTTTTTAAAAATTTATTTAATACTACATTCATTAAAAAGAGAAACGCTGTAGAAAATTCACTGTTAAATAAAATTATAATTTAGTCTTCTCCCTCATCTCAGGAATCAATGAATGAAACCTTAACCAACTTTAACAAGAAAAGTAAATTAAATTTGCATTTTCGTTGAATATTTTTATTTCGTAGACGTCATTTAAAGATATGTGGTGAGATAAAGTTCTCAAGAAACAGTGCGTCTCCATAGGCAGCGTTATGATGTTAGTCACAGAAATCGTGGGATTCTTTTGAACGTGTCCACGTCAGCATCAAACATGCATTTCATTTCAAACCTTAAATGAACTGAAGAGAGGAGACGGAACAGGACTGGTTCACATTGAAACGGACAACAAAGCTCAGGTATCCTAAGATGACGGACTACAGACCCAATGACTGACTGTGAGAAAGGCTGCATAACAGATCAATGACTTCAATCAATCTTCACATGCAGAGCATCTATGAACAATGTCTGAATGCAAACATACTCAACCAAAATCACACACTGTAGTGCTATACCATATATATTATTACTAAAGCTTGTGTTCCAATCACTTTGAAGGGTGCCTTAATCAATTGCTTCACTTGATTTTGGTCCAAAGCTTTCCAGTTGTGAGCAGAGAGCGGCTCACTCAGGCTCAGTTTGTGATTAACAATGCTTCCAGCGAACAATAAGTGCTTGACCTCTGCCACCAACACATATAGGAGGTCCCTGGGCACTCATCAGCTTTTCAGGTTTATTCAAGAAGCAAAAAGGAACAAATGTCGAGCAGTCGATGGCTTTAAGTGTGCTACATGTGGAAATAAAGGTCAGCAACCTAGAATAGTAACGCTGAGGCAAGACTTTCTCATTGTTATTTAGTCTTATTCATCTACATATGGATTTTGCTGCTGGTTTATTAAGGCAGCTACATGTAATGTGGACTAAAGCAGCAGCCAGAGGTGTAGGTTGTTTCTGGAGGAGCATGCTGCTCAACTGTAATTAATGAAACAGAAAGGTGTCTCCAAAATGTATACAACTCTTGATGATGCATAAATAATAGAAATGGATGTCAGTAAACATTTTTTGGGAGCTGAAAGAGCTCAAGTGAGGGCCAATCTACTGAGGAGGTCTGTTATCTTATTTGGCTGCTGCACCTTGACCCAGACCCTCGGAAGCAGCAGAAGGTGGACAGATGGGTGCTGTCCAAAGCAGCAGCTAGTTTACTGTAGTTAAATGTAGTGAGTGTGACTTGTCTGGTTTTCATGTGACCCTTTGATAAACTCGTCCAGGGTGCACCCTGTCTCACACCAGTGTCAGCTGGGATAGGCTCTATCTTGACTGAAGAAACGAGTGAGCAATTTACCACCAAGAGTTTGTACATTTAAACAGATAAGAAACACATTAACATCAATGGTTTGAAATGCAATTTATAACAATAACGAAAAAATGCGTACTTTTTCTTCCAACAACTTTCATAAGATCAGACAAAATCAGTTTTATGATATAGAAAACTCAAAGTCATGAATGGTATGTTCATTCACGCCCTCAGTACTTGGTGAGTCCTCCTTTTGCACAAATAATGGCATCAATGTGAAGGCCACAGTATGGTGATGTACTGCTGGTGTTTCCAGGAAGACTCTCCTGAAGACTCTCTTGAAGACTCTCTTGAAGACTCTCCTGAAGACTCTCCTGAAGACTCTCTTGAAGACTCTCTTGAAGACTCTCTTGAAGACTCTCTTGAAGACTCTCTCGTTTTAAGGCATACTCTCCCAACCAAACAATCAATGTAATACCACAGTCATCAAAGCAGCTCAGAGTCGTGTTGTTCCTGTCCAGTCCTGCTGGAAAAGGAAATTAGCATCTCTATGAAGTTTGTCAGGAGACTTAAACAATGCTTGCCAAAGCTCTGAAATCCTTTTGCTGGTTGCCTTGACTTGGGACATGATAAACCCCAATAGGCCAGCACCAGCAGATTACATAAAACCTGACCATCACTGTGGTCCTTCTTGATGAACTTCAAGCAGGTCTGATCATTCTTCCTCCAGACTCTGGGACACTATTTTCCAAATGAAATGGGAATTTTATTTCCATCTGAAAAGAGGCTTTTGGTCCACTGAGCAATGGTTCAGGTCTTTTTCTCTTCAGCTCAGGTCAAACGTTTATGATCTTGGGAGTGAGACCCTTGTAGCCCACCACCCCCTAGACCTCTTTGTGAACTGTAGGCTGTAATCATCAAATTACAAATATATATTTGTTTAAATATAATTAGTCAGAATATGTGATTGTAGGTTTCGCTACAATCACACATAATAAAGATATTGAACTTCTTTAGACGAACCAGTAAATGAACATTCCAGTAGCTGACACAGATATACTGGGTCTACTTATTTATTCACTTTTATTTGATCTTACACTGGTTCTATCAAGTAGTCATGTGACCTCATCTTCTTTGTGTTTTTGTTTGGAGAGAAATTAGCCTCTAATGATAAAACCTCTGTAGTCGTTAATGATCCTTCACAGTAGATCAGAGTGTTGAAGTACCTGTTCAGAGACAGGACCCGAGAATCTCCCCGTTTAAAGCGGTCGGCAGTTCTAGCAGGTTTCTATGAAGTGTCCTAACATCATGCTGAAGCCTAATACCAGCCCTCTGCAGTGTCCTACTGGTGATTATTGAATATTGACAACTGAAAGACATTTCTCATGGAACAAAAGACCTGAGCAGCATGAGGGGAGGATCTTCTGATTGTAAATCTGTCAGGGGGCTAAAATATGTGTAATTGGTTCCCTAAAACCATCATTACTTCTGGAATCCTGTTCCAGTCCATCAGCTTCCCCATGGCCCCTTGAGGACAATGTGCTGTTCTTCATGTTAGTGACCACTGGTCCAGAGCCCAGGCTAACCTTACATTTCAGAACGGGACATTGCTGTTTGGAAATGTCTTGAAAAACAAGAAACAACTTCACACTTTAGTTTACATTCTGTATGAACAAATCATTAATCAATTAAGTTAAGTGTCTTACCAGTAGCAGGTTTTTGGAACAGCTATTTTCAACACATTTTTCAGACACTTCTATCTTTCTTTAGTAAAGATTTAAAATTATTAATAACTCAAACATGTCAAACTAGTCTGTACACGACACGTATGGGGAAAAAAAAAACATTCATCGCTATATTTAAATTGTGAAATAATTCCTCTCAGTCTTTAAAACATCGCCAAGTGAAAGTTTTATTTCAGACATTAAATTTACTTTCATCAATATCATTAACAAACAGCAGTTGTCACAGTTTGCTGTTTGTCTCATGTTGCCGTGCTGGAGGCGGGGCTGAACTTTTGGGCGGAGCCTCATCTCCACACCCATTGGTCATTTCCACACCTGTGCCTGATCAGGTGGATTAGCCTGAGGCTTTTAAAGCAGCTTCTCCATTGGTTTGGTGCCAGATTGTTTCGTACTCTTACCCGCACGTCTGGTGCGCTGGACTTCGGGACTGTTTGTGTTTCCTGGATTTTTGCTTTAATAATTATAATATTAATGAAAGCGTCTCCACGAGTGTTCTAACCCTATCCATGACAGTAGTACCTTGGCATACAAGCAACATACTAGTTATTCCAGTTACGAGTCATTGCGTGTTCCATTTTTTTGTTTGACATACAAGTTACGAGTCGCGCTTCAGGACACCACCACTAGTTGGCGATGATACAACATCAGCATCTCCTTCATTTCACACATATCGACCGAGGAGTAAAGACATAGTGTGTGTGTGTCTTTACTTTAAAACAAGGTTTATCAGAGACGGCCTCCAAAGTTTTCGTTCTATATCATTGTTTATGTATATAATTATTTATGCTCAGGAAGAGTCTGCATGTCTATTGGTTGATATAAAAAATAATCTCGGAGTTTGGGGCCTTTTCTACAAGGCTGGAACAGATTAAAATTGTTCCTGACAAGTGTGGCAACATTTAAAAAGGGAATAAACAGGCTTTCCAATGACATAAAATATATTTCCAAGAAGCATCGTGCTCTACCAAATTTGTGTTTGGTAGAAATACCCTTCAAAACACAAAATCCTTTACTTCTTTATGTCTTCTTGTTGAGATACTGCATACATGACGGATGTTTTGTCTCCACATCATTTCCTATGTATGGATAGTCAGAGTGCTTATTCATACTTTGACATTATAGCAGCCAGTTGTGGCCTCCTTCATGAAATCTGTTTATCACTCAGTAACAATATGCAGGATCTATAATTAAAACGCACCGTTACAAATTGCTGGTAAAGATGAAAAGAAGAAGAACGAGAAAGACACTAGCTGACAAGAAGAATTTGTAAAATCCATTTATTTATCATGTACAGTTGGTTCCATTAATTTATGCAGGTTAGATTCATGGTTATAAAGAGGACGAGCCCTCGCAGAGGAGAGGTGTGTTTGCAGGCATCAGCGTGTTGCTGTCAATTCATACAGACACATGATTGCAGCAGGAATTCTACTCACATCCAGCTGAAATGAATTCATTATCCATCATTTCTGTGCTCAAAGATCTTTTGTTGCGTTAATCATATGGTTATTTTCCTGCACTTCATTTCAGATTTATGGACAGACTCCAAATGCGAACAAATATTCCAATCAAAGGGGTTTGATATGGACATAACTACGTTTTCAAAAGTGATTTGTTGAATGTACTTATAGTAATTAGTTTATTTCATATATATATATATATATATATATATATATATATATATATATATATATATATATATATATATAAAGTTCAGCGCACACTCAATAAAATGTGTTCTATTTAGTAATGTTGATTTTATGTTTTTACTTCATTTTAGTAATGGCAGACTTTAGATGCCTGTTAGAATAATGTATATAAGTTATCTCATATTTACTCTTTTATATTCCTTTATTCTTTGTAATTACACCCCATGACCAATGCCTTCAGTTCATAACTATAAATCAAGAATTATAACATTGTTCATGAACAGATAATTAGTACCAACATTGGTTCCTACTTATAGAGGTAGTCCTCAAGATACGAACATCTAACTTACGAACATTCGTTGATAAGAACAACCGCGAATCTGGATTTTTGTCGCTGTTGAGGGGCCAAACGTGGAAGTCTGATGGAGACGGTAGTGATTTCACGTCTACATGTAACACCGTTACCTGTAACAGAGTGTGAGCAGAGAGTATTTATGTGTGTGTTATTTTTTATTATTTTATATACTGTACTGATGCCCTAGGGGAAATTGCGAGGGCACTCTAGTGTCACACATGCATACATATTAGTGTGTACAGGCCCTTGCCTTGCTCAAGGGCACCTCAGCAGTGCTCGGGAGGTGAGCTGACACCTCCCCCTGTCAGCTCACATTCCGGGGTAGGTGGGCAGGAGCGGGAATCGAACCGCCGACCTTGGGAACATTGACCGACCCGCTCTACCTACATCGCTCTCTACATATATATAATATATATATTTATATATATTAGTACATGCACATATGTATAGTATAGACATACTGTATACGCATCCAGCCAGCCTAAGTTATATCATATATATATCATATAACAAGTGTTTTTTCTTCCAGCGGGGGCTTAACTCTGGATTACACAGCGACCCCCAGCCAGCAGAGGAGCTGAACCCGGGTAGGAGTCACACACTGAGGCGACGGAGGAGAGTCAAAGCAGAGAAAGGAGAGAGGCCTGCTGTTCGCTGGTCTTTATTGATTCTGCTGCGCGCTGAAAGGTCTTCGGTCGTGCCCTTACCAAAGGATACTAATTTGCTCGATCAAGTCTGTCAGAATATCGACTGGGAGGAGGCTGAGCGTCGGCCTTTGTGTCGACTCCAGCGGGGAGCTGGTCTGTGAAACAGGATTACTAGAGGTCAGGCAGCCACTGAAAGGATTTCCATCACCTTCAGGGGGCTGCTGCCAAGGGGCGGGGCCTGGAGGACATGATTGAAATGTTGGAGACCGGAGGGGAGGGGGAGGACCTAGCCCCGCCCACCCGTCCCCAACATACAGATATGTAGCTGCTAATCAGTGTGTTTCATGGTTACAGATACCCAGAATCCTTTTTGTGTTCCGCCACAAATGATGCTCCCAGAGAACAGGACCTCCTCCTTCTAAGAAAAGTGTAATTTATTATTGATTTTAAAAGGTGACGTAGTTTCCATCCATCTATCAGGTCTCTGGTGTACGTGAAGAATTGAATCTGACATGTGGACACAATAAATTTGATTAAATGTTGTTAGGAATATTCTGAGCTTTCAAATAAGTTGGAATAGTTTCAAATACCCCTGAGTGGAACACACCATGTGACCATAGTTAAAAAGGATTTCATATGGAAGGGCCATCTCCACATGTATGCAAACTCCCTCGTGTTTTCCTTTCAGATTTTTACATGAACTTCTGACAGCCACTAGAATGAACGAATGAATGACACTGGTTTGCTGTTTGGGAGTGTTGCATCCTGGGAAAGTTTCTGGCCAGAGCTGTAAATAATACAACCAATCACTCTCACATTCACACCTGTTTAATGAAATTATGAGAGGTGTGTTTACCTGAACTTTAAAGGCCCAGTTGTGTTCCAGAGATCACATTTAAGACATACTTTGGAGAACCGACCCACAGCCGGTTTTAATAAAGAGACACAAAACAATAAATCTATTTCCTGTTGTTCCGAGTCGAGGGCCCTCTCCCCCAGCCGTCTCGTACACATCACGCAACTGTACAAACACCTCCATTGTGAGGCGGCTTTGGGGCGCCGCTGACCTCCAAACCACATGAAACACTAGCCTGGCATGTGAAGAGACCACAGACCGTCCCAGACATGACCCCCTTTGTGGAAACAAGCCTTTCTCTCCATTGAGCAAACAGCCAATTAGCTATTATGGAGGCTGACTGTGAGGATGCGTTTCTGTGTTTTGTGGATGAGGTTTGCAGCCTCTTACCTCTATAGGTGGGACATCTGCTGGATAAGTAGCAGCCGAGCACGAGCCCAGCACCTTTTAAACCGGATCACATAGGTATTTAGCTCCAGGTCCTGGCCACTGTTTGTTTTATTTCCAGAGCAGGTGTTTTATAATCATTAGCAACTCCATTACGACCCCGGCTCTAAGTGGAAGACAAACAGTGGCTGCACATCTATTCTCAATGGAACCATCTGGTGGCAAGGAGGAAAAATGGCTGTGTTTGGCACCAGTGTTTGCCAATGGTCACATAATTGTGTTTCAAAGGAGAGCAAGCGGAGAGAAGACAGGCTGAGGTGAAGTGCTGTGGTTTTTATAGAACATTTCCAATGTTTTTGTCTGCTCAGCCAACATCCTGGTGTTTGTATTCATCATTTTACAGTCGGGTCTTCCTTCAATAAATGACTTTTATTTATTTTAAAAGAAATTATTTTGTGGCACTCAATGAATGTCACATTCACAGAGCGAGCAGAGCGTCAGGCCCGCTGAAATAAACCCTGCTGCACGACCATCCCATCATATCGCCCAGTGTTTTCAGCTGTTCATCATCAATGAGAACTAAATGCTTCTATAGGTTCCTTATAACAAACAAAATTTCAAAATGAGACATAAATTTAGCTTAATTCTGCACACAAATTTCAGAAATATTTTATTCACGTATCATGTTCATGTATCAAATACTTTCTAAATTGTTTGAATTTGAAAATAAAAAGGGGAATGAACAGAATATTTACATTTAATTAAACAAAGCTTCTTCCCCAGCGCAGCTGTTCAGTAGTAAAAGCAGGTTCTTCACTGGATCCATTTAATATAGGGAATTTTTTTTTTACCAATTACAAACACAAAAGCCTCTGTTAAAAAATGTAAAAATTAATATTTAAATAACAGCTGCTTTATATATATATATATATATATATATATATATATATATATATATATATATATATATATATATATATATATATATATATAGTATATTTTTGAAAAGTCTTATTATTTATTCAGAAAATGGAAGTGAAATTAGAATTCATGTTACATGACAATATGAAAGAAGTCACAAATTTGAACACTTGTAATTTTGATTAAATATTTATGAAAGCACACGGAGCACAACTCCTGTTTGTGGCGCTCGTGTGTGTTTGTTGTTTTGCAGATGATGTGTGTGTACACCTTCCTCTGCCTCTCAGGGTTCTGCTTGTTTGTGGAAAATGCCGTCAATGGTGATAATTATTCCAAACAAAATGATCCACACACACCACACATAATTATGCCAGCAATGCTAATTATTGTGTTAGTTATTAACGACTCATTAAACAATTATGGTCACCACCAAAGATATGCTAATGAATTACACATGAAATGTGTAAAAATAAATATCCAGCCACCAGGCGCTCAGGTTTGTGGAGGTGGATCTTCTCTAGCTGCCACCGCGCACACACACACACACACACACACACACACACACACACACACACACACACACACACACACACACACACACACACACACACACACACACACACACACACACACACACACACACACACACACACACACACACACTCTGTTTAGCGGGTGTTTTTAATGAAGTGGCTGTTATTATGACTTACTCAAGCATTCAGATATTATTAAGTCATTATTAAAATCAATATGAAGCCTGAGCTTCAAATGTACATCACAGGATAATCACTATAATAAACAAATATACATCCACATACCAGGAAACACCTGTAAAACATTTAAAATATTGATTTATCTTCATTTAAAAAAAAAGAATCCCTTGGCTTCAAAAATTACTTCCTAAATTTTCTCTATTTTTTGACGTATCTCTGATATAACATTTGTCTGTTCACTCCCATTCCTTGACTCTAGCAAAACTAACTGTTACATGTCAGTCCACAAATGATTGATCTATTGATCACATGAACACACAATGTGGAACCAATAGGAGACACGAGCAGCCTCTGCTCTGATTAGCATGGTGTGTGTGTGTGTGTGTGTGTCTGTGTGTGTGTGTGTGTGTGTGTGTGTGTGTGTGTGTGTGTGTGTGTCTCAGATGGTGGTGGCTTATACGCTCACAATGAACTATTTCATCTAATGACAAAATACCCCCCTATTCCAGCTCCTGGAGGGAGGGACCTTGGCTAAATTGATGTATGCTGCCTCCTCCTCCTGGATCTCTCCTATTTTTCTCTCCAGCAGCATTATGGGTGGTTATAAAATATTAATATGAGAGTGCATTTAGAGGAGAGCAGCCTGTGTGGGTATTCTCTGGTGAGTCCCTATTTAGGTCACTGGGGAGCGTCTGCCAGTTCCTCTGCTGCCTGATTTACTCTAAATACAACATTAAACATCCTCCTTCATTCTGGAGCCACCAGTCATGTTGCAAGTCTTTTCTTATCCCTATACTGTCAACCCACACATACACACACACACACACACAGTGATTATATATATATATATATATGTGTGTGTGTAATATATCGTATTGATCATATGAACAGTAGAAATTATATTCATGTCTGGGCGGCCCCTGAGAACACTGATTGGAATGGACTCAGTGTCATGTCTTGTTAAACATGAGATAAGCAGCTCATCCTCAGAGACACATATAAAAAAAGCATAAACACACACACACACACACACACACTTGTACATAAATGATTATGGAAACACATAAGCAAACAGAAATGCTGCAAAATTAAAGCTGCAAGCCGTTTGGCCGTTTGGAAGCATCACAGTCGTGCTCGTTGGGGTGAATGCCCACCCTGGAGGTAAACATGGCTCCAGGTCTGACAGTATTACACACACTGGGTGAGGAATGGAGATTTAATCGTTATTTATTCATTTATTTTAGTCTATAGTTTAGCAGCAGACAGCGTCCCGTTATTTCCCTTATCTTTTACGACAGTCTATCTCGTGGTGGCCACACTGTGAAAATGTACGTAAAACAAACGTTTTTTGATATGTAAGATATTTTTAGATTGGCCAGCAGGAGGCACTGTCACTTAAACCAAAGGTTGATGTACACACGTGTTCAGGGTGAGTCTCTGATTCCTGCTATTGAGTTTTGGGGCCTGATTGGTTCTTTACCATAATGAAGCTCTGTCCTTTACCTTTACCTGTCCTTTAAGAGACCAGAACCCAACCAGAGTCACATCAGAACATCACCACTTCAGAGGTGGAGGTCAAAATAGTGAGCGTGGTTTTTGAATTTCATAAGATATGAAACTTGTGAACCAAATTTCAGACTACATGCATTCTAAGCTTTTGCACAGGCGAGACTTTGAAACACTCCAGGTGGTTTTACCTGTACTGGTTTTACCTGTACTGTCACATGATCACAGTTCAATGGATGTTTGTGATCAAATCATAACACAAATCACCATGACACCTACATCATGCTCACACATCGCAGGAAGAAAAAGCTACGATCCAACACTGTAAGAAACAGACAGACACCAGTATGAGTCCACCATCTGCCAATGGGAATCAGACTGCTCTATCTCTACCATGACGATTTCTGGACCCAAGTCTGCAAAAATACCTTCATCACGACCAAAAATACCAACATACAACTAATATAATACAAGATTATCCACAAGACTCACCTCACTGAACAAAACACGTCCCCACTGCTCTCAACACTGCCCGGACACCTACATCCACGGTCTATTGTACTGCACCCCCAATAACATTTTTGGGAAAGGGTCACAGGACGGCTATCCACTTTCTTTGGTTGCTGTATCCCAACACCTCCATCTCTCTGTCTGCATGGAGACACTAATTTAACCATATTGAACAGTCAGTTGGACTGAGATGAACTCTTGTGTGGCCCTGTGATGAATTGGTGATTTTTTCAGGGTGTACCCTGTACAGATTGGACAGGATCCAGCATAACCCACAACCTGTATTTCGGGAAATGGCAGAAGACAAGACAGTCGTCTCATCTTCAAGAAGATAAATGATTGGTGAAAGAGGTATTGCTGGCACACAAATGTAGGAAAGTATTTCCTGTCACCAGTTGGTGGTGCTGTGGGCATCCCTCAATGACGGATGTCTTGAACGCAGGGCGTGGAGATTACAGATTAGATACCATAAAGAAACTAAATTCTCCAGATTGCATCATGGAAATCATGGAAATTCTTCAGAAGAAATGTAGACACAAAAGAATTTTGTTAATCAAATTGTGAAAATATTAAATCTTAGCAAACAAAAATGTTTAAAATAATGGAATTTTCTGAGTAAATAACTGAACAAATCCTGCAGAACCAGAAGTAATTAATGACGCTGACACATGCCGCTGTCGGCCCGACGCTGAACTCAAACACGAGCTGCTGCGTCTCCTCTGGACAACATATGGTGACGGGACACCATCATATGTGACTGGATGTAAACAGTGTGTACGCCGTGCGAGCTGCACGCGATTCACGAGGAGGCGGTGTGCAAAACAGACAGGAGCTGCTTTGAGCTGCTCAATAATTAAACATACGCCGCTCAGAATACTGCTGATGTGGAGGGGGAAGCCAGGCAGAAGCTAGCAGGGGGTGTACAGTGGAACTGTGTGTGTGTGTGTGTGTGTGTGTGTGTGTGTTACATCAAGGTTTACCATATCCTGTTGCCCCATCGTAGGATTTGCCCCTGGTGGTCATTAGGGCGAAGGTGGGGCATCCACCTGCCTCACACCTCCAGATGGAGGGTTCTTGTTACTATCATGGCATCAGAGTGTGTTCCAGCACATCAGCCGAGGGACGAGCAGAGATCCTGTTAGCCTTCATGTTGTCATTAAAGTTTCAGGTGGCGGGGGCCCGCCGCTGATCCCCGGCTGATGCCGCGCTGGAGCGCCGCCACGGGCAACAGCATGTCAGACATCAGAGTGCTGGTCTCCAGGTGCCCCCGCTCCACTAAGAAGTGTCGAGTCGGACCAACGGGGACCCGGAGCCACATATGCTTACATCACTCTGGTGCTGTTGGAAGACTTGTTGTACACCAAAGTCAACACTTGGGACGTAACAGAGTTTGGATCAGTTAGAATGAAAGACTATAAGTAGACCTTATCTATTTATAGCCCATAATGATGTGGTGGTCCTACTCACTTTATCTTCGTGTGTTAGGACCACAATACTAATTGTTTCTCTACAAGGGCTTGGTGTTCATATACTTATATATGGTTCAGATATGTATAAAAGTGTTCATTGTCTATGTAACTGTAATGATTTACCATTCTACTAAACATGATGACCACATATGTGGACAGAGGGACTCTGATTTTTCTCATTTTGTTTTTCAGTCAAAATACTGCTGTTCTGGCACACAATAAATAGTTTTGAACATCATTACTCAATTGTGAGTTTAGTGTTCTCTCAACATTTAAAACTGAATGTCCTCATAATGTCCTCTTTTTTTTCTTCCAAACAGCCCAAAATTTATATCTAAAGTATTTTCTGCACCTTTTTCATATAAAAGGCACACTGGACTATAAGACGCACTGTCGGCTTTTAGGTGCGCCTTATAGTGCGGAAAACACACACACACACACACACACACACACACACACACACACACACACACACACACACACACATATACAGTGCGCCCTCGTTCTTTGCAGTTAATGCGATCCAGGAACCACACGCGATTAACGAATTCCACAACTGAACAACAAACTATTTATCTTATTATTTATGGTAATGTAAACGTTTCTGTACCCACCCCCCCCATACTGACATTAAACCACCTTCTATCTGTATTACCTTTAAAACACTCTGATAGACTGTTTAAAGCACTTTTGTGTCTCACGGAAGTCCGAGACTCACAGAACGTAGCGCACTTCTGGATGTCGTCAGCCAATAGAATGCATGTACGGTATCACATGACTGCCTACCAAAAATCCGCGATGAGGTGAGGTCACGCGAGGGATTATTTCTATCCTGCCTAAACAGGATAGAAATGATTGGAGATGAAGAAACATTTAGAGAATTAAGATTTATCAGTGACTCTCAGAATCCACGTGGTCTGGAATGGGTTTGATTAATTGCACCACCGTTCCAAACTGCCCCTCCACTGGTACAAAGTAAGTCACATGTCAAGTTTAAAAGTGGATCAGATGAATGGTTTGGTTTGGTGAGGACAGACAGGCAGACAGACAGGCAGAGATTCCTGGCATTATAGTAATATGATATCTCTTTATTTCAAACAAACCCCCCCTGAATGGACAATGCCAGGATTTCTGAATAGGTCTCCTTATGACCAAAAAAACTGCAGCGACGCGATGAAAGACGGAAGAAAAGGAAAAATCCAAATCGCTCCTTCATTCTCCAAGAGCTTTGAAGTACTGTTTTCATTCCATTTCCACCAAAATAAGCGTGTATTTTCATTATGGCGTGTGTCAGGAGGTTGCTAATGGGTTTGGAATAAAAGAAAACATTCTGATTCAGACGCTCGCTGGTGGCGCCGAGCCCCCTTTTTTTTTTTTACTTCAGCTCATTTTGAAGCTGGAACGCCGCTGCTCCCCTATCATTGGTTGATCAAGTCAAAGATGATGACCCACTCAGTGTTAATGCTTGTCTGCAGTTAGAAGTGATCTCCCATGAACCAAATCAGACACCCGGCTGCCTGTTCAATAGACGCAGTGTTTTGCTCTGGTTATTCCAGTTAGAGATCCCGTGTGAAAGGCTGGGGGGCAGCTGGGGGCATCTGGCCAAGGCTTTCTCTCCTCCTGAAGCAGACTCCACCGTCTCTGACAGCAGACTTATTTGTGACCGAGGCCAAGTCAGCGCTAAAGCGACTATTGTGAGCCGTGAGGCATCCCATACCTGCGCCACTCAAAATGTCATGATGCATTACTGTAGACTGGAACATGTCAACTACTGTAAGGATAAGTTCATTAATTAAACAGCAAAATACATGGACTTATAGATGGTAACACAGGTACAGCTGTCACCATAAGGAATTGCATTATGTGAATAGATTCTGGGCAAGAATTGGAACGAACAAGTAGCCACCACGCAAAGTCCCGTGATGACTTTTGTAAGTTAATTAAAATGTGTTTTTGCATGGACTAATGTGATTACAGTTCAAATATATGACGCACGCTTCCATAGTTGGTCATAAATGTGTATTAGTTTAGAATGTTATGCATGTGATTCGTTACATTTAGTTTACCTAGCAAACATTCAGAAAAGATACCTCATTACACTAACCAGAGAAAGTACTTGTGGAATATCTATATCTATATCTATATCTATATCTATATCAAAGTAAACTTTATTATATGTAACATATATGCACAACATACAGCACCGATGAAATTGCAGTCCTCTCAGATCCACGTGAACAGGCAGTACAACAGGCAGTACAACTCAGGCAAGTACAAGACGAAACACAAGGGACGGTAAACATCTCTATACACATCTCTACACACACACACACACACACACACACACACACACACACACACACACACACACACACACACACACACACACACACACACACACACACACACACACACATATATAACGTAACAGAGATTGTTCCTGCTGAAGTTCCATTAAGGCATTACTTGTGAGCATCAATCTTGGAGTGAATGGCATAAAAGTAAATTTATTAAATTACAAATGTAATAAATTTTACACTAAATCAGATATTATTAAATTTCTCTGTTCACATGTAAAATACCAAGTTTCTGGAAGTGTGTACCTATCAGCTGTTCTGCACCTACATACCTGTTCCTCAGTCTGAATAACTAACATCAACACTGAGTTCTTCAGTTTTCAGCTTCAGATCTGTCCTACATCTACTGCACTGCTCAGATTTAAGAACAGTCCTCTGCTGTTCAGTCTGTACTGGTTGAACAGATGACTGTTGATCATTATCTCCCTGTGGATCGACACCAGGTGACTGGGCTGTCTGCTACGTGTGTGTGTGTGTGTGTGTGTGTGTGTGTGTGTGTGTGTGTGTGTGTGTGTGTGTGTGTGTGTGTGTGTGTGTGTGTGTGTGTGTGTGTGTGTGTGTGTGTGTGTGTGTGTGTGTGTGTGTACCCCATGCCTTCACTTTGGGACCACCTCCATTCATCTTTGTAAATATTCTCCAAACACATTCAGTAACTGCTGTTCTCAGCATTAGATGTTCATCTCTGTCACATTCACACCTGAACCTGATTCATTATAACATTACAGCATTTACAAAATTGGCTTTTAACATAGTCCTAAGTGTTAAATAAATCAAAGACTTACATTATGTTGTTTGGTTCTAATCAGATCAGCCTCTTTTGGCAAAAAACCTGTGTGACAATACCAAAAAGAAATAAAAAGCAAAGCAAATAAAACAATTAGGCTTAAAACATAAACCTATTTAAAAATACTAAGATTAGAGTATTGAGCAATAGACATTAGCTTCATTTCATTATATTGTAACTTTACACGTTGTCTTCTTACTTACTGGGACAGTTTATCAGCTGATTCTGTTTCATCTCTGACTACTGGACCTGTAATTGTCATTTAATACATTCCTCATGACAAACCGTTGGAATAAATCTGTCTGAGGTCTCCACCGACTCCAACGTGTCCATCCTTTTGCCTCTAGAGGTGATAATCAACACTGTTGTTTGGTAGCTTTGCTATCTGCCCTTTCGACAGCTAACAGGGACTTGATGATGAGATCTACCTGTGGTGTTATTAAAATGTACGATTGTGTCTGTTGTGGTTTTTAAAGAGCTCTTTAGCCCTCATTGTTAGTTGAGAAGAAACATGGAAGAGTGGTTTGTCACCTCTGAAGGTCTCCACCTTTTTTACATACAGGCCAAGACCCAGAGTCAAACGATTCCTGGAACAGCTACCTGTTGTTGAGACCCTCACTAATGTTTACAGTGGAAGGGATGAGGACATCCCTGCTCCTCTAAGGGGTGTGGTTTATGCCCCTTCCCAGGGTAACTATTTATATAGTCTTTCCTGGAGCAGTGACCTGACAGAGGTCCATTAGCACGCGTGTGTTCAACCTGTTAATGTGTTAAAACCTGCGTGTGTGTCGTGTCTAAACAGACCATCTGTCAGATTGTCATGTTGCCCCCTTTAGGGGCTGTTACGAGTTTCCTCAGAGTTTAGTACTCATGATATATCTGCTCTCTGGAGGCTGGTACAGACCCCACAGAAACAGATGGGACATCTATCTGGTGTTTCAATCTGAAGGATAAATACAACTTTTAGTGCATAGCTTAAATACTAACATTTAAATTTTAACGCCCATTCTTTCATTTTCTTGAAGGATAAAAGGCTGAAGGTGAGTCGATCAGCGACCCCAGTGAAACCTGTTTCTGAACCAGTGAGGTCAGCCGGGATGAAATTCACAACTTGTCTGTGTGGTAACAGCTTCAATAATAGATAATTAAACAATTCTCTTAAAATCCACCACAAAAACCTGTTAACAGGTAATAACTGGATATTTACCACTGTGACCTTTTTGAACTATGACCTTTTCTTCTGATTTTTGATTATGTAAACTCGTTTCTTAATTACCTTGGACTCAGTCACCCACTATTTCTCAGTCACCCACAAATTAATTAGATATTAACCAACTAGTCTTGGAACTAATTAGTTTTTAAACTAACTAGGTGTTGAAATAACTAGGTTAGACTAACTGCAGATTCTACAGTATCTATCTATCTATCTATCTATCTATCTATCTATCTATCTATCTATCTATCTATCTATCTATCTATATATATATATATATATATATATATATATATATATATACACTTTATGTGTGTGTGTGTGTGTGTGTGTGTGTGTGTGTGTGTATATATATATATATATATATATATATATATATATATATATATATATATATATATATATATATATACCCAGCATGCTAATGGTAACATCACCATTGCAACCACAAAAGCAGCACATATCAATTGATTAATTAATACGAAATCATAAATGCAAATTCCTATCCGTGGGATAACATTGTGTATTATTTATAATATAATGGTACGAATACTATTAATAAAGGTTTATTTGATTTAATTTTTTTTTTTTTAAGTGATGCTTGACCACAATAGAAGTTTGCCTGATGTAACTAAACAACCCATGTTAGCAGGTTGGCAGGGTTTGCTGAGTTCTCCATGAAATAACCAAACAAGCGATCATTCCAGTTGAATGGTCGTATTAATGAGCCAAAAAAGTGAAAGAGAAAAAACAACTTAATTTGAGATGACAAAGTTCATACACATTTAATTCATGTTTATTTTTATATTTAGGGAAAAAAAAATATTTATACTGGATGTACCATTTTATTTTGTTGTATTTATCCGCCGCACCTTAACGGCCGGTTCCATGGAAATATTGTCTGACGTTGAACCGCTCGGTACCTGTCAGTGCTGAAATCACATTTAATTCACTTATTTGTCCGGTTTATACTTAAAACACTATTTTACATTACACGGGAGACATAAGTCATGGTGTACAAATGGGCTCATGAACGGAGGTTAAGCTCTACAGTTTAAACCTGATGAATACTGTGGGTCATTTCAATAAAAAAAAACAGAGCAGCTTTTGTCTCTGACAGGCAGAAGACTATTATTGCTCTATTCTTCTTCTGACATCCATGATTCCCATCAGCCAACATCCAGACGCGGTTTGACCTTCATCTCAGAGGAGGATGACGGTTGACAGACGGCTACACTCAGCGCTTACTGCAGCTCTCATTTAAAGGCCCTTTGTTATACTGTACTAAGTTATACCAGCTATACAAATGCATTTGTTTGCTGTAAATTTAGGATAATCATTTTCAAGTAGACTTCATTTATTTTTTTCATGATTTGTTGTTTTTTCAATTAATGTTATTTTAGTTTTAACGCAATTTTAATGATAATTTTAGCACTCGTGTAAACAAATCCATTCACTTCTACATTTAATACTCATGACCTCACTTATGCTTTATTAATTTCTCTTTTATTTCTTCTTTCAATAGCTACTACACAAAACGGTACCGTGTTTATTTGTGTTTCCACATTCATCTACCACCAGTGGTATTAAATAGCAAAATATAAACGATGGATAAAAGTTGGGGCATTTGTTTTTGGGGGACTATTTCCTTGTTGTAATAATGCTCCTGGGAAGTATATATGTTATACCACTGGTAAAAACATGTATTTCCCTTTTAAATGGTACCATATTTGTCAGAATTTCCATCATTGCTCCTTACTCCTTACGTATATGCACACGTGTCTGTCTCTTGTCATTCTGTTTCTTTAACATTTAACTCTGCTTGTGTTATATATCTCATCATATGTATGATATATATATTTGTGTTTGCATTCATTATTGACAAAAAATAAACATAAATTAACATTACAATTTAAAAAAATACATTTTGTGGATGATCAGTAGAGTTACCGTAGATCCCGTAGCTTAAAACACTCAGGTGCTTAATTGTAGGTGGTGTTCAGATGTACGTCTTGTGGATTGTCAGGTCAAAGTGTGGAGAAGACTCAGAGAACTCTTCTGATTGCTGCACTGACAGGAACATCAGGCCGCAGGGCGATGTTGTGGAGCAGCATCTCCTTCAATGGAAAAACAAGGCTGGTCATCATGGAAGGCGATCTCAATGCAGAGAGAGATATCAAGATGAACAACCAGAGACAATCCCATATCCTCACCGTCTGGGACCAAACTCTCTAATGTAGATCATCAGAGAAGACCTCCAGAATTTGGGAGTGGAGTGGATGGGACATCCTGCCAGCAGTCCTGACCTCAACCCCACCCCAACTCCATCTCAAGCCCATTTCAATCCCATCCAACACTTGTGGGATCATCTTGTGCCAGAGTGACCGACACAATGCCGTGGCTAGCTTGAGACAAATGCTGGTAGAAGAATGGGAGGTCTTCCCTCAGCATGAGGAGGAGGTTTATGGTTCCTCCAGATGCTACTAAGACTCCTGTCTGTTAAATACCAATTTATCTTGTTTCTTCAGACTTTATTCACCCAACCCAGCAAACAGCACCAACAACTCGACTCAACAGCAGACAGAAGCTGTTTGGCATTGGCAGAGAGGATTTGGCCAATTTTCCATGGATCTAACTCACATACTCTGCTACTCATCCCACAAATGTGTGTTAATGACAAATTCAAAAAAAATAAAAATAAACAGGATTTCCAACTGCATCCTATTCATTGCCAAAAGACAAGTTACAACAAAGAATTAACCTGATTTCCTTACTTTTTGTGAGTGGTTTATGTACTGCCTGCATAGAATGAGAGGTATCTTCTATGCTCATGTGATCGCAGAAGAATCCGATCGTTGTATGGAGCTTCAGTACCCTCTGCTGGACAAATATTACAGAGTCATGAGTTATGCAGCGTCTCACTGGGACATCTCAGTTACAGTCCTGTGTTAAACAAATGTCCTGACATAATTTATAAATAACATGTCTTTTTTATTATCACAGCATCCCAAAGCTGGAAACGGGAAGGATCTTCAATGATGAACTAATGCTTGTAAAACTTTGCTATGATAGAGGAAGTCGTTACCGTCTCTGCTCCGGTCTGACCCAAACTAAATATGTTGAGTGACAGTTCTACCCTGAATACACTCATGTGGGTTGATGTGATAGATGTACATGTATACTGTAGATGGATAGAGAACTAAAATGAATATAATGGAGTGATAGCACCACCTAGTGGTGAAACTATGTTCAGCTAAACCATTCTCCAGGCAGTCCTTACCAGTTAGTTAGCTGTTAGAGAACTTGCTGCTCTCTAGCGCCATACAGTGGACAAGAAAGGTAAAATAGAAATACATCCATTTACAGTATATACCTGCTCTTCTGGGCCTTGATGGAACTTTTGTGCTATGGTACTATTTTATTAAGATTGACATGGTTTGAGATCTTTGCAGCATTGGTGGTTCCTGTCTGTGTGTGCATGTAAATATATATTATATATATATATATAATGTCACACAGAATGTCCAGGTACCTCAAAATGTACACTTCAGTATACTGTATGTGATACTAAAATCCCACAGATACAATAGTTACTCCTGAATTAAATTATATTATCAGATTACATTAGTTACATAACCAGTTAATATCAGTCATGTTAACTCAAAGTTCTTGACTAAACCCTCATTTCCACATCCTCTGTCAGCCTGAGATACATCAGTGTTAATGGTGAAGCTTCAGGTGTTCAACAAACATAATGGTCAGCAAGAAATATCAAATTACCATTTCTTCTTCTATAAAAGTATAAATTCTACCACATACTGTTGGTAGTAATAACTACCGCACGTATTTTATGAGTGTCTGACTACTGAACACATATTGCTGAGAAGCAGGAACAGCAGTTTGTGATGCAACAGCAAAAACAGGAAAAGCTGGTTTCTGTAGACCAGATTTTCATTTTTAGATCAATGTAGATTGAGTACATTTATATCACTAAAATGTGAGACCACTTTTATGTAGTTATTCCTTGTGAAGCATCTGTATCCTCAAAAGCACCATGTAAATAAAATGTATTACAAGGTTGAATAAGCGGTGTTCCTTCAAGCAAGACTTTTTCCACTACAGTAAGCACATATTTCAAATTTTAAACATTAACATTAACAAGTATAGTTAGTAAATTTTAGTTCAAATGTAAAAACAACTTTTAAAAAAACAACTTTTAAGAAGTATTTCTTTTAAAAAAATTCCATTCCCCCCCACTGGTATTGGTGTGGTGGGAAAAATATTGTCTCTAGAATAACAATTATAATTAGCTATAAATGATACATCTCAACTACAATTTATCTTGTGAAAATTCCTGTACTTTTCCGTATTTCCATACATACGCCAGAAACTTTCTTGAGATTCCTGCATCCCACATTTAAACATTGACTTGTGCATAAATAAGATGTACATAGCTCAGTGGTAGAACACATGATTAGATTAGGCTCACATAAACTTTTGATTTATTTTCTAGAATCAAAGAGAGCACACAGACTACACGTCCTTTTATTTAGAGAACAAGTCAGATTCACTGCACAATAAAGTCCTTTATCACCTTCCATCAATTCCCACCTTGCAGAATGAGAACTCCGTGCCGTGTATGAGACTACAAGATCAATGGGGCTCAGCAGCAAACGTGTTCAAAACGGGATGGAATGTCAGGTAACGTAGCCGAACAGGAACATGTTCATCTGCAAAGAAACGATTCAGCGTGACCCCAACAGGGGGGGCATCTATAGTTTGTGCTTCAACATGTTTGCATTCTTAAACGGCAAAAAAAACAAAACAGCATTTCGAACAATATTCACCATGTTTTGGCTGATAGGCCTGTGTAGGCGTGTTGGGACTACTGCAAAACATAAGGCCAGAATGTGGGGGTGGTGTGGTGTCACATCCATGGTATATACCCCTATCCCCGGCCCACCTCCCTGCATGGGCACGGGTGTACAACATTAACGAATCTGGTGCGTCAGAAGACATCAACTTTGGAACTGGCTTCTTCACTTGAACAGAATGTACCTTCTGGTGGTGGACTCTGGATTAGTCATTACAACTCAACATTGTGACACCAAACACATCTAAAAATACACATGTTCAAAACATATCCATCTAAAAGGCTTGTCAGGATTATTGGCTTATCACTGCCCGGTCCCTGGACTTATATATGAGTACATGTACAGTTAAATTCTCATATATCAAAGTTATTTTTTTAGCAAAATTAAACACAAAAATGGAATCTGGGGAGGGTTTATGGCCAACAGGTCGATGACAAAAACTTGGAAGAGAAACAGACAGGGCAGTAACGGAGTCAAGTTGGGATGAATGTTCTGATTCCTACATCAACATCCGATGCACAGTGAGTCCCACCGCTACTTCCTGTCCCACCTCACTTGGTGAAAACGGCCACAACAGCCCACAACAGCTCATTGGTGTTCGCCTTCATGCTCTCGCCCTCGGGCTCTAATTCCAGTAACTGTCGCACTCTCTTCATGGCCAGGTCATACTGGTCGTCCAGCAACGGGGCAAAGGCATTTTCCAGGACGTCTGAGGAATGGGCTAAGACGATGAGCGCAAGCAGACGCTTGTCCATTCGATGGGGGTCATTCACCCATTTGTCAAGAACGGCCTCCTGGATCTTCTTGATGAGGCGCTGTTTGATATTGTTATTGGTTAGGGGATGCGTGGTCATATCGAACAACAGGAAGTTCTGCTTCTCCGTCGTGAGGACGCCTTTTTCAACCAAGTTCTTTGCCAGTCGCTCACGGACATTCCGCAGTTGATAATGAAGCTTCAGAGGGTTCCAAGTCTCTCCTGAAGATGGAAAAATAAAGACCATTAATGTAGCCAGGTGTCGAGACAAAGACATCATCTCATCTCCTGCTGACATCTAATCCACACCTCTACCTGTCCTCCCTGTCCCTTTAACCAATTTACAAGAGGAGAGCGATCAACACAAACTGGAACTAGAACCAAGGCAGTCAGAGACTGCGACATCCCGTGACACCCCTGAATTCAAAATGTTACCCTGAACTACTTTCATTCATCAAAGCACTAGCTTTGATCTATGGTCTTACTCACACTGGCCTTCTCCCTCGTCTTTCTAATCCGGTTCCTGAGTGTACAAAAGTTGAAATTTGACCTTGATGTAGTTTTCTCAAGGTCAAGGTCATCATCTCATTTTCTTCCCCTTTGCTGCCCGAGTAATGTGCTTTTTGTTTCATCTTTCTATCTTCAACTTCTGGGTGCCGTCAGCCAATAGAATGCATGTACGGTATCATGTGACTACATACTACAAATCCGCGATGAGGTGAAGTCGTGCCTCTTGAAGCGCGAACACGCGAGGGATTACTGTAATATACACTGTGTTGAACGGCAGACTGAAGAACCTCAACTCACCGCTGAGAAGCTCGATCCAGCTCTGCACGGTCTCCAGAGGTTGTGTGTCTTTGATGTGTTTTAGGGCTTCATCCAGGAGCATGTCACCTGTTGGAGCGTCCGACTTACACACAACCTGTGAAGTTCATTCACACCAGTAGCAGCCAGTCAGAAGATGGAGTCAACAGAGAAACTGAGTCTTCAGCGGTCGCAATGGGGACCAGTTTTGTTGTCTAAAACTATAAAATTAAAATAGTATAAAATAGTATAAAATTTGAAATTCTAACGTCTTTCTTCATAGATAGATGTACATATAGTTTATACAAATATATTGCAGACATATACATGTACACACACTATGCATACGTACAGTACATACACACACCTTTGTCTTACCTTCCTGGCCAGTAGACCTTTCCTCCTCATACCACAGGCCTCTAGCTGAAGGCGTCCTCGGAGGGCCAGTTCGATTAGCATACATCCTCGTAGCCCTGATGAAATGCAGTCGTTCCAAAACGAGGTGTAGCCCTTCAGAAAAGAAACAGTAGAATCACAATCAACTGGAAAGGACGGGCTGTGTCCCCCTACTGGAAAAATGCTCTTGGTGCTGATACAGATCGACCAGAACCCTCTAGTACCTTCGTTTTAATATTTACCAGCTTTTAACAGGAAAATAATTACATTAATACTAATGAACAGACAGACAATGGTGTGACAAAAATACCAAGCTTTTTTTGTAGACATTTCATTATATGCTATTAGGATACTGAAACTACATTTAACAAGAAACAAAGGCAAACACAGTAAAAATACAGTCCTCTTAATATCCTAATATCTTACTCCAAAAATTGGAGTAAGTTGCAGTGTTTTTTCTAATGTTATATAGCCAGAGGTTTGGGCGATCTACAAAAACAATCTTGCCAGCTATACAATTATAGACTTATTGGCAGACATAAATTGCTTAATTACTGGCAAAAGACATTTTGCTACCCAGAGAAAAACCTGTTGGCGTCTGATGAACCTGAGCTTGTAAGTGCTGCTCCATAAAAGCAAAATGAAGCGTTTGAAAGCTGATATTTTGGATCACAGATCATTTTGTGTCAAAATATTTGGAAAACAGTCTAGTTGGACATCTAACAGCTGTGTGAGATCGATTCAAAAAAGTGTAATATGGGACCTTTAATTTTGAGGCCCTCAACTTCTCGCTAAAATTAATTCATTTTGCTTCCTTCGCTGTCGCAGGTCAGGGGGGTTGCTGAAGCCTATCCCAGCTGACTTAGGGGCATGAGGCAGGGAGATGCTCCGGACACGTTGCCAGGGCATCGCTGAGACACACAAAAGACGAACAACCACTCAAAAATACAGAAAATTTGAAGAGCTTGTTTTTGGAGGTGGGAGGAAACAGGAGAACCTCGACAGAACCCCCTCCGACACCAGGAGAACCTACAAACACTGCCCAGAACGGAACTGCGGCTCCAGATACATCCATGCACCTGGTAATTATTGAAGTGTTCAACTTACAATGGAAACAGGACTGTCAGATGACTCGCGTTAACTGGGTCACAACTACAAAGCAAAATAATACATTATGCTAAAAAAAAAAAAAAATTAACAGTGAAAAGATATGTGGTCAAAAATGCATGTCTGTGTCTTTCTGTCTGGTATCAGGTACTTTTTAGGGGTGTCAAACTCATTTTCACCGAGGGCCACATCATCATAATGGCTGTCCTCAAAGGGCCAGATGTAACTAATAAATGTAACTAAATGTAATATAAAACAAATGGTAAATAATTCTAAATTTATTACTTATTAAAGTTACAAACATTGAGATTTTAATTTGTCAGGTTATTTAACCCACTGAACTCCATCAATCAAGGATCAAACTATCAATGAATAAAGAAAAATAACATCAAACACAAGTTAGGATGTTAACTTTGTTCACAACCTTTTAATCAGAGTTAAAATTGTCTTAATTACTGCATTGTGGGAAATGTAGTTTTTGGTCACAGCACACTTTTGACCTATTTATTTTTAGACACTGACCTTTTATGCTCTGGCGGGCCACATAGAATGATGTGGCGGGCCACATTTGGCCCCCGGGCCGTGAGTTTGACACATGCGTTATAGAGAATCAAATTGATGGGGTTCATCCAATCGGACATGAGGACAACAGGCCGACCGACTGGATCAAACCCCCGTTGACACAATAAACTACAGATAGCATTGTAGCTACTTGGATGCTAACGTCGAGCTAACAGCTACGTCCGTCGGAAGCAGCGGCCGTTAGCTCTGAAAGCGTCCCGTCGGCAGGAGGGGAGGCTCGGCTCCCGGACGCACCTCTCGGTCCTTCAGGCCCAGCAGCAGCACCTCCTCCATCAGCGTGAGCCGCGTCTCCTTCGAGTCCCCCGGGTCGTCCTCGTCCGGCTGCTCCCCCCGCCGGGGCTCCTCGTTCTCCTGGCCGGGCGGGAGGTCCTTGTCGGCGGCGTGGCGCGAGGCTTCGGTCCGCCGCTGCACGAGGCCCGAACTTCTCAGAGTCAGGGAAGTCATGACGGCCGACAAGTTGGATCACCAGCGGGCCTGAACGTCCGACACGGGCCGCTTAACGGCTCCTGGTCCCCCAGGAAGCAGCGTGGAGCACCGACGGGAGAACTGACGGATGCAGCCGGAGGAGAAGCCTCGTCATTGGGGGCAAATAGCAGCAGTACTGCTCCGCTTCCTCCGCTGCGCTGTCCAATATGGCGTCGGTGGTGATCCGAGGAAACAAAGTGGGTCTAAGTTCCACTCCGAACTTCTGTAATAACAATAATAATAATAATAATAATAATAATAATAATAACAATAATAATAATGATTATAATAATAATAATGATGATTATAATAATATCAATTATAATAATGACAATAATAGTAATAATAACATTATTACTATTAATAATAATATGATGATGATTATGATGGTAATATTATTATTTTTATTATTAATATCAATTATAATAATAATGACAATAATAGAAGAAGAAGAAGTATACTTTTATTAATCCCCGCAGGGAAATTGCATAGTCACTCAGGTGTATACATGTTTTTTTGTGTTAGTTAAGCAGTCTACACACACAGGCCCCCTGAAACACAGCACGCAAGGGGGCCTGTAAGCATGCAGTTAGTACACATCAAACTACACACATCGGGAGGCAGAGTGACGGGCAGCGGCTTCCGGAACACGCCCCTAGTGAGCAGCTTGTAGGGTGGACGGCGCCTTGCTCAAGGGCGCCTCGGCAGTGGATGGGAGGTGAACTGACACCTCCCACCGTCAGCTCACACTCTGATGATATCCTCGCGGGAGCGGGATTCGATTCACCGATGGCTAGGGCGATCTGTCTACAAGACATCTGTTCTGCCGCTGAGCCACTGCGGCGTCGGGCACGACACGGTGCACTGGCGTCGTGCCCGACGTGTCCCTCGCCATACGCCCTATGCTGGCTGGGATAGGCTCCAGCTCCCCGTGACCCGCAACGGCGGATAAAGCGGCGGTACATGAAAATGAAATATCAATCATAATATTATCAATCATAATAATGACAATAATAATAATAGTAATAAGAATAAAAATAATACAAATAAGAATAGTGATCAATAATAATGAAAATAATATTAATGATATGAAGAAGAAGAATTATGATAATAATAATGATAACAAGTCAGGGCTATTATTGACAAAATTATTGTACTATTGGCAAAATTCAATCTTGCGTACGGCTTCTATTGTATAGTCTGTTATTACTTTTCGGATGCATAAACGTCCTGTTGGGATGCACACATTTTTTTGAAGTGCATCCCAGGGATGCACTATTTTCTCGAGATAAAATTTACTCTTTAAAAGTTCCCACAATTACACGAGTTATGTAAAGAAGCTGCAGATTATCATATAGAGAACACTTGTTTTTATTCTCATTGAAAGTACACAATAAACACAACAAGTGTGTCACTATAATTAACAGTTACATGAATAAAGAAAAATTTAGCACTTTGTCTCCAGCATTGGTTCAGAGACGGTGTTATCTTCATCTTCTCTGGCACCAGCTGGTGATGTTCTCTGTTTTTTCACCTTGAACACATCCCACTTCTCTGGAAGGATTTCCTTCTGAAACAGGACTGAGAACACGTATGAAAACAATAAAATGGAAACCAGGGCAGCCAGCAGGCAAATGGTCTTGAAAGGCCAAGTCTGGATGTAGACACCATCCTCTAAGATGCCATGTGGGAAATGCAGAATCACAGGGAGGCCGATCAGAGGCTCTCCACACAACACTCTCAACACCACTGCAACAAGGAAGCCTGTGGTTGCTCCATAACCATTGGATACATCAATGAAGAGGACGCAGACCAGTTGGGGTAAAATAACTGCAAACATTAGGTCTGAGCTCAGCATCCAGAACACCAAGACTCCATTGGTCAGGTTGGTTAGGGATGTCCCCACAAGCCCTACAACTACTATGGAGATGCGAATCACCCATCTCAGCTCTTTGTCTGATGCCTATTGAGTAGAGAACACAATATTTCAAGTATCTCAAAAATTGATCTGTAAAAGACAAGAAAATGGCATCACGCTCCCACCCAGTGGATTTTACCTGACTCCTGATGGTCTGGTAGATGTTGGTAGTGAAGATAGTGGTTGCAGACAACAGAAAGGAATCGGTAGATGACATCACTGCAGCAGCAATTCCTCCGATGCCGAAAACACTGATGTAGTTTGGGGTACAATGTTGAAGAATGATGGGCAACACCATAGCCCCCTCCCCTCTCTCATATGGAGTGGGAGAACCATAGGAGGTGGTGTTCCAGTCTGAAAGAAAGGTGCTAATATAATACGAAATACCGGCCAAACAAGCAAACTTGTACTTAACACAGTATGATAGGTGCCCAACCTGTTGACGCCGCCACAGCTCCAATCAGTACTGATGGGATTCCAGCAATGATGACAATTCCTGCTGCGAAGAAACAAACGAGTCTGGCTGTGGAGGTGGACCTGGAGGAGAGTGTTCTCTGGTGGAAGTCTTGAACTGCCAGATTACCCATGCACTAATCAAGGAATAAATTATACAAACAAAGGAAAAGATCGATGTTACCCCTAAATCTTGTGCACAAGTTTGGTTTGGATTTTGTAAAAACTGATTCATGACTGTTGTTGGTTCCCTGGTACCAGCTGATGACCCTTATACTTTTGTACTTTGTAGTGAAGAGAAGACCAGACGGAGCTGCATTGTGTTTTTCTGGAGAAAGCTGATGACAGGGTGCCCAGAGAGGAACTGTGGTATTGTATGAGGAAGTCTGGAGTGGCAGTAAGTTAGAGCGGTGCAGGACATGTATGTGGACTGTAAGACAGTGGTGAGGTGTGTGTAGGTGTGACAGAGGAGTTCAAGGTGGAGGTGGGACTGCATCAGGGATCAGCTCTGAGCCCCTTCTTGTTGCTATGGTGATGGACAGGCTGACAGACGAGGTTAGACAGGAATTTCCATGGACTATGATGTTTGCAGATGACATTGTGATCTACAGTGAGAGCAGGGAACAGGTGGAGGAGAAGCTAGAGAGGTGGAGGTTTGTCCTGGAAAGGAGAGGAATGAAGGTTAGCCGCAGTAAGACAGAGTACATGTGTGTGAATGAGAGGGACTGAAGTATCCCATGACAAAAACAGAGGCCGATGCAAGTTAATTCTTTATCTCCAGGTTCTCCTTGAACAAACATTTCACAGCTACAACATGGCAGCTCCCCGGGGCGGGGTCAACCACAAGAAATCAAGTTCAGTTGAGCCTAGGACACTTAGCGGTCAGGGGCCTTAGACTCCCGACTAGACCTCTGGAGCACTGGTGGCGCTGGTGGAGAGGAGTCAGCCGATGGTGGGCTAGATAGAGGTGGGGGCAGACCATCTCCATTGGCACCCAGCCCAGGTGGGCTGTACTCCACTCCTGAGGGCTCTGGAAGAGACCTGGTTAATTCCAGGGCTGGGAATAAGGGAGGACATGGGACCTCCATCTGGAAACTTGGGTGTGAGCCCCCAGCCTCAGGGGTAGGTGATGGGGAAGCTGGACGAGGGCGGACATGGTCCACATGGCGTCTGACCCGCTGACCACTCCCCAGCAGTACGGTACATGACACTGGCCCAGTCACCGACTCCACAGTACCAGGAATCCAGCAGGGCCCTGCACGGAAGTTCTTGGTGTAGACTGGCACCCCCTCCTGGAGACTTTGTGCTCTTGTGTGCTGATCATGCTGCTCCTTCTGCTTCCACTGCCTGTGTTGTACCCGTGACTGCAGGTCTGGGTGCAGAAGGTCCAAGGTAACATCAGCTCAGCAGGAGATTTGCCAGTGGTGGACTGAGGTATAATCCTGTAACTGAACAGGGCATGTGATACCTTTGTCTCCACCGACCCCCCTGAACTATTCTTCAACAGGGACTTCACTGTCTGAACAGCTCTCTCAGCCAAGCCATTCGAAACTGCATGCCAGGGGGCGGAGGTGACATGCTGGATACCATTTCGAGCCATAAACTCTTGAAAGTCTCTACTAGTGAAGCAAGTACCGTTATCAGAGACCACCATCTCAGGTAGACCAAATCTACCAAAACAGTCTCTTAGACATTCAATGGTGGCAGCCGTGGTGGATGAGTGGAGGGGATAGGCCTCTATCCATTTTGAGTGGGCGTCAACAATTACCAGCAACATACGTCCCATAAATGGACCGGCGTAAACTATGTGTACTCTACATCGCTTGACTGGCCACTCCCACGGATGCAGGGGAGCCTGCATTGGCATCTGCCGGTTCACTTGGCAGGTATTACAACCACTCAACAATGCCTCGATATCAGCATCCATCTGTGGCCACCAGACGTAGCTTCGTGCCAGGCCCTTCATCCTGGTCATACCGGGGTGCGATTGGTGCAGCTGTTGCAAATCGGCTGGACGTCCCTTTGGAGGGATGATCACCCGGGTCCCCCAAAGGACACCCCCCCCCCCCCTTGAATTCTGAGTTTGTCTCGTCTCTGGTGATAGGGAGCAAAACAGGGGTTAACTACTCCGGTAGGCCAGCCCTGCTCTACATACTCACGCACCCGGGCCAAAACAGGGTCCCATGTGGTCCACCTCTCTACCTGTCCATCTGTCACAAGGGGGACATCCAGGTGCTCGAGCATCATCACCTCACCCCCATCCTCTGAATCCACCTCCTCCTCCCTGGCGGGAACAGGCAGACGGCTGAAAGCATCAGCATTTCCATGGTCCTTGCCTGCTTTTTAAATCATCACATAGTTATACGCCCCCAATGTCATTGCCCACCTCTGAACTCGGGGAGAAACCATTTGAGGCACTGTTCTAGCCTCACTGAACAGACTGAGGAGAGGCTTATGGTCCGTCACTATGGTGAAATGACGATCATACACATAGTTGTGAAACTTCTTCACTCCAAACATCACAGCCAGACCCTCCTTATCTAGCTGTGAGTAGTTCCACTCTGCAGCAGTCAAGGTGCGGGATACAAACCCCACAGGTCTCTCTGTCCCATCCGGCATCCGGTGGGACAACACAGCTCCCACCCCATAGGGCGAGGCATCACAGGCCAGGATCACCTCCTTTTCCCTGTCATAGTGCACCAGGACCTGGGACGACTGAAGAAGAGACTTAGAATTCTCAAAAGCAGCTCGCTGTGTGGGGCCTTAACTCCACCGAACATCCTTCCTGAGCAGGGAATGGAGAGGTGCCAGAAGGGAAGACAAGTAAGGAAGGAAACGGTGGTAGTAGTTCAGCAGTCCTAGATAACTTTTCAGCTCTGACACCGTCTTAGGTGTGGGGGCATCCTTAATGGCCGCCATTTTCCCAGTAACTGGGCGGAGCCCATTCTTGTCAATCATGTGCCCCAGATACATTACTTCATCCTGAAGAAAGGAGCCTTTCTGTCGCTTCAGGCACAGCCCATGGTCTTCCATCCTCTGCAAGACCTCCTCCAGGATTTTGAGATGCTCCGTCTCTGTGGGACCACTTAGAAGAATATCATCCAAAAACACGCAGCAGTGAGGGATACCTCGAAGGATCCCCTCCATAACCCGCTGGAAAATAGCAGGGCTGGATGAAACACCAAAGGGCAACCGGTTATACGTTTACAACCCTCTTTGAGTGTTTATAGTGACATACTGCCTGGAACCCTCATCTAACACTACTTGTAGATATGCATGGCTCATGTGGAGCTCGGAAAACTGTTCTCTTCCAGAGCATTTGGCGAACAGGTCTTCCACTCTGGGAATGGGGTATTGCTCTACACTGGAAGCCTGGTTGACAGTCACTTTATAGTCACCACATATGCGGACCCCCCACAAGGCTTGAGGATGGGGACTATAGGTGCAGCCCATTCTGAGTGAGTCACAGGTTCAATAATCTTAGCTTCCAGAAGCCTATCTAGTTCAGCGTCCACTAATGGTCTGACAGCATAGGGGACTGACATGGGTTTGAAGAACTTCGGCATGGCCTCTGTATCCATCTGGATAGTTGATTTAACACCCTTCAGAGTTCCCAACTCATCTTTGAACACTGCCTCGTGCTTCATAAGAACCTGCTCCAACTGGTGGTCACTCTCCACGGGTTTACTGGGCACTGGCTCCACCTGGTGGACTGCGTCCACCTCCACGGCCAATTTCTGTAGCCAACTCCTTCCCAGGAGGTTGGGCCCAGAGCCAGCCACCACAATCACGGGTAACACTCTGGAGACCTTCTAATGGGTCACAGTGACCTGGGCCATGCCTTTAACCTTAAGCCTTTCTCCAGTGTAAGTTTTCAGCTTTACCGGGCAGGCCTCTAACGGTCATGACAGCTAGATCTCTCAGCTTTACATACTGCTTTTGACTGAGAATGGTGACACTACAGCCTGTCAACCTTGAAATGTACTTCTGCGCCATTTATAAACACAGATTGTTGGATAGGGGGCACTCTATGAGCTTTCTGTCCTACCATGCATAAAGCGTGCATTGAATACATTTCCTGCTCTGATTCTCTCCATCCCGCAACAAATGTGCCCTCCCCCAAGTGTCTTGCTAGTGAGACCTGGCCCTGCTGCTCTGAGACCTGGTAGACTGCCTCTCCAGGTTTACTCCGGCCAGCCGCTCCAGCGTCATCTCTCCACAGGGCCTGTATATCACACACATCCTTCTCTGCTGTCTCCATGGACTGAGCGATCTCCCAGGCCCGCTTGAAATCCAGCTCCCGATGTGACAAAAGTTTCCTCTGGATACTGTCATCATTCACACCACAGACCAAGCGGTCTCAACATCTGTAGCAAAGTGTCCCCATTACTACAGTCTCGTGCAAGCTTCCTGAGATCAGCCACATACTGTGCAATGGAATCTCCCAGGCGGCGAGTCCGGGTGTTAAACTTGAATCTTTGCACAATCTCACTGGGCTTAGGGTCGAAATGGTCCTTCAGGGTCGTCACCAAAAATGCAAAGTCTTTCTGTCCAGGTGTAGCAGGACTCACCAGACTCTTCAATAGACTGTAGGTAGCTGGGCCACAACAACTGAGCAAAATGGCTCTCTTCTTAACTGCCTCAGTAATCCCATTAGGTGTAAAGAAAAACTCCAAGACTTTACAGTACTCTTCCCACGTTTGGGACTGGCTGTCAAATGGCCCAACTGTGCCAAATGTGGCCATTTGTGGCCTGATGGGTCGTCAGAGGCACTCCAGGACTGCTTTTCAACCACAGACTGGAGCGTATTCAAAGACGCAGCCACCCACAACAACACCACAGACCTCCAAGAGTACACGGAGACCGTCACTGCATACATGAGGAAATGCATGGATGATGTCACGGTCACCAGAACGATCTCCGTTCGAGCCAACCAGAAGCCTTGCTGACAGGTGAAGTCCACAGGTTCCTGAAGGCACGGAACGTGGCCTTCAGAGCTGGGGACAATGTAGGCCTAAGGACAGCTAGGGCCAACCTGTCATGAGGCATCCGAGTGGCCAAGAGACATTACTCCAGGAGGATCGCCACCCACTTCAGCGACAGCAGACACACCAGGACCTTGTGGCAGGGGATTCAGTCCATTACGGACTACAAGCCCCTTCTGCAGTCCTGCGACAGCTCATCTTATACTTTGTGCTGTACTGTCTGATGTACTGTCTGTGTTGTACTGCTTGTTGCACTGCCTGTGTTGTACTGCCTGTGTTGTCCTGCCTGTGTGTCCTGCCTGTGTTGTACTGCCTGTTGTACTGTCTACCGTGGGTCAGAGAGGACTGCAATTTCATCTGTGCTGTATGTCATGCATATATGGTACGTTTGACAATAAAGCTGACTTTGACTTTTGACATGAACAACAATTGCTGAAGTGTCGTCCCTTGTGTCAGAAGTGTTATTGATTCATTTTTACAAGGGACTCATAATAGAATTGTCATCTTACCATCACTAGAAAATGATCAATCCATTGACCAACATCCAGAGACTCAAGATGACCAAGCCATGGTGCCTGATATGTGTTGTTGACAGCTGTTTCGATGATGTCGGTATAAATCCCAGATATCATAACAAAAGGGACACACAACCACTGTAGAGAGAAGAAATAAATGAAGAAGAGGGTGACTGAAACATACCACCTTTCAGATTTACTTTAAAAAGCTCACCAGGCTAACAAGAATCAGTGACATCTGGATGACATCAGTGTAAGCAACTGAGTAGAGCCCCCCAAGAACAGTGTAGATGATGGCCACTGCAGCAGAGATCCAGACGCAAACAGTGAAGGGCAGATCCAGAACCACTTTCATGGTCGCCCCTGGATCAGAATCAAATATATACAGTACTAGAATAAAGATATGGTTGAAAGAAGTCAATGTGTTTGGGTGTAGTTGTGTATTTGTACCCAAAGCAATCAGTAATCCAGGAGTGACAAGAAGTTCACTTATGACTTGAACAACAGCAAAAACTGCAGTCAGTGCTTTCCCATACTTTCTCTGGAATGGATCCATCATGTTGATGTAATTCTTTTCCCTCATCGGCTTTGCAAAGAACAACCCACCTTTAAATGGATTAAAGGGAGAAAGAAATACATAACATTATGAAAGAGAGTGTTGGCTTTTGGTGAACTTTATTCCTGAGAGATTTGATGACAAAAGAATATTATGGCACTTTGAAGATACCTGCAAACCTTATAATTTTGTGACTTACCAATGACAAAAGAAATTGACACTTGCAGAGGAATAAGTGACCAGATTAGACCTCTGGTGGGGTCGTAAACTGACTCTGCAATGCCAATGACAAAGCCACCTCCAACCCAAGTGGCTGCAATTAAAGAAATATATACACATAAAATGATAATAGGAACTGTACCATTACTCTGGGAAGTGGGAAATACAAACGATTTAGAGAAAATTCCTGTTATCAGACCACATGAACTAATTAAGGCTCACCTGTCATGGTGAACATTCCCACGATCAAGCCGACACTCCGATTTGCCAAAAAAGTAGTCTCTAACTCTCCACTGTTTGTGTTATTGGCCATTTTCTTTGACTTCATTGATGCCCAGATGCCGATTCCCAACACAAATACGTAGAAGACGACCATCATTATTAGACCTGCTACATTGAGAGCCATTGTGATCCAGCTGGGTATTAAAGTTCTTTCTTTTAACTTGCCTACGTCTATCTGGAGACATTACATGATGACTGATAAAAACAGCTTTTTTACAATCATATTGGGGCGGGCTGATTGTTGAGTTGATATTGACAAGAGAATGTGGTTGAGCAACTAAGTACAGGGCTGTAACATCAATAAATGTATCTGCATGCACTTCAATAGGAGTTAATGATGGCTGTCTGACAAATAAATTATGGATTTCAAACCCCTTTTTTCAAGGAAGTTGTGTTGGCACCAAACTATTAAAATGTGTACGGGTGAGCTGATGTTTAGCAGCTGTCACACAACAGTTGGATATTTAAGTTTGAGCAGAACATAAATGATTCCTGATTAGATTAACTCTTTTGCGTCAGTGAGTGAAGTTATGTAAAAAGTAAACAAGAAAACAAGATGAAGATATTTTTTAGGACAACTCTACCCACAAGGTTAAATTATGAAATGAAAACAATTTTGTCTGTGTTGAAGGTGACCTGATCAGTGATGATCATCAAACTCCACTGGCTCAACAGGTCTTAAATTGGAATAAACTATGTTTTATTGAACAGCTGACATTTGCCTCTGCTGCAGATTGCCTGTAGTTGCTCCGTAACCGCTCCAAAATCTCATTGTACTATGTATAGTGACAATAAAGGCTTTCTATTTTCTTCTATTGGACACATCAGCAAAGAGGACGCAGACCAGTTGGGGGAATATAATCGTGCAAGTCAGATCTGCACCGAGGATCCAGAACACCAAGACACCACTGCTCAGGCTGGTGAAGGATGTTCCCACAAGCCCTACAACTACTATGGAGACACGAATCACCCACCTCAGCTCTTTGTCTGATGCCTATTAATTCAAAAAGACTTACCAACAATAAAGGAAATTGACACTTGCAGAGGAATAAGTGACCAGATTAGACCCCTGGTGGGGTCGTAAACTGACTCTGCAATGCCAATGACAAAGCCACCTCCAACCCAAGTGGCTGCAATTAAAGAAATATATACACATAAAATGATAATAGGAACTGTACCATTACTCTGGGAAGTGGGAAATACAAACGATTTAGAGAAAATTCCTGTTATCAGACCACATGAACTAATTAAGGCTCACCTGTCATGGTGAACATTCCCACGATCAAGCCGACACTCCGATTTGCCAAAAAAGTAGTCTCTAACTCTCCACTGTTTGTGTTATTGGCCATTTTCTTTGACTTCATTGATGCCCAGATGCCGATTCCCAACACAAATACGTAGAAGACGACCATCATTATTAGACCTGCTACATTGAGAGCCATTGTGATCCAGCTGGGTATTAAAGTTCTTTCTTTTAACTTGTCTACGTCTATCTGGAGACATTACATGATGCCTGATAAAAACAGCTTTTTTACAATCATATTGGGGCGGGCTGAATGTTGAGTTGATATTGACAAGAGAATGTGGTTGAGCAACTAAGTACAGGGCTGTAACATCAATAAATGTATCTGCATGCACTTCAATAGGAGTTAATGATGGCTGTCTGACAAATAAATTATGGATTTCAAACCCCTTTTTCAAGGAAGTTGTGTTGGCACCAAACTATTAAAATGTGTACGGGTGAGCTGATGTTTAGCAGCTGTCACACAACAGTTGGATATTTAAGTTTGAGCAGAACATAAATGATTCCTGATTAGATTAACTCTTTTGCGTCAGTGAGTGAAGTTATGTAAAAAGTAAACAAGAAAACTAGATGAAGAAAGATATTTTTCAGGACAACTCTACCCACAAGGTTAAATTATGAAATGAAAACAATTTTGTCTGTGTTGAAGGTGACCTGATCAGTGATGATCATCAAACTCCACTGGCTCAACAGGTCTTAAATTGGAATAAACTATGTTTTATTGAACAGCTGACATTTGCCTCTGCTGCAGATTGCCTGTAGTTGCTCCGTAACCGCTCCAAAATCTCATTGTACTATGTATAGTGACAATAAAGGCTTTCTATTTTCTTCTATTGGACACATCAGCAAAGAGGACGCAGACCAGTTGGGGGAATATAATCGTGTAAGTCAGGTCTGCACCAAGGATCCAGAACACCAAGACACCACTGCTCAGGCTGGTGAAGGATGTTCCCACAAGCCCGACAACTACTATGGAGACACGAATCACCCACCTCAGCTCTTTGTCTGATGCCTATTAATTCAAAAAGACTTACCAACGATAAAGGAAATTCAGACTTGCAGAGGAATAAGTGTCTAAATTAGACCCTTGCTGGGGTCGTAAACTGACTCTGCAATGCCAATGAAAAAGGTGACTCCAACACAGTAAGGAAAAAATGTTTATTATGCTTAGGGAATAATCATCGTGACAAATGACATAAAGGTATGGTCAGTTTGATGAGTTTACAAAATCCTCGTGCCTAAATTATCCAACAGTCTTAACCTTTTAGCAGTGACTATCGAAAAGAAACATGTAGATGTTTAGAGATAACAAGACTTTGAAATGCATGAAGGAGTGTATCATTATGTGACACGTTCCCTCCATGTTCAGGTCACACACACAGGTGAGGAGTTATCTCAGAAATCATAAAGGACATTATAAATCATCAATAAAATTAGAACTGCTTTACATAACTTGCTTGAAATAAAGAGCCTTCTGATATCCAGATCATTTATTTCTCACACTGATGTGCTATCTTTCAAAGTTGACGTGTTCCAGGTATGAGATCTGAAATAGGAGTCTTTACATAGCTCACTAAAACCATGTTTTCTTCTTTGCTATGAAATGAAGTCTTTAAATTAGTAGTGTTTAAATTATTAAGGAAAAGGGCAAATCTGTTTTAATCCACTGGAGGGTGCTGTGGTCTCATTTTTGAGAAGTGGATTTTTTTTTTAAATTATTATTTGTTCACATGGATTTCAGTGACCCATGATGTCACTGACGTGTGACTAGATAAGATACACACCTCAGGAAGTCATGATGATGTCATGATCGTGTCTGATGGAAGAACAAACAGCGACAAATTAAAACGTCTAAAACGTATGAACAGAATCTGTTCCGGTCATTTGTTCCAGTTTACTGAAACGGACTAAGTTAATACACGCTACACACTCCATGTGCTTCAGACTGTCATCCCCACTCAACACACCCAACCATTTGATCACATGTGGATGTTATCATGTGGTCACATTAACACAGTCTGAACCCCCAACCCCCCAGACTGGTCCACAGTCAGACCCGGATCAGTCCCACCAGTGTGTGATGTGGACCGAACTGTAGATGACACTGCAGCCTGTGATGACCGCTCTGTGGTTGGTGGAGTTTTGGGGGTGGGGGTGATTGCCTGAACAGAACCCTGGAGGGGGGTGGGTGACACAAATGGCCGTCAGGTGAAGAGGTCGGCAACATAATTCTGAAATGCACAAATAAATCAGAAGTGTTCAGGCCGAGTGGTCCAACCAGCCACCTGATGTTTCCTTTCTAAACACTCACTCCTCCCCCAAGGAGCTGCTACACTGTAAAAAAAAAAAAAAAAAAAAGTTCCCCAGCGGGGGCAAAAAGGTGGATTGTTGACTGATTGTTGGTTGCTATAAACCATCTGTGAAGAAAACACGAAGAAGAAACAACATCGTCTTCCTCAAAATGACCCTAACTTACTCGGAAAAATAACATTTTTTTTTGTATGTTAGTTCAATTTGCTTGTTCTAGTTTTAAAAGAATATTTTTATGCTAAATATTGAAAATTTTTCAAGAAATGAAAACTGAGCATAGTCATTGTCCATTTTGGTGTGTCTGTAGCTCTAATCAGCCGGTCCATGGGATGCTGCTCAAGAAAAGCTGTAAGAAAACAGAAGGTCTGTTGATGAAGAACAATCCATGGCTTTGCTACACCATGATTAAAGATGAAAGGCAGACGAATCAGACTGACCAAGCCAGCAGACCTCCAGAAATCCACATTTTTTGCAGTGTAGTCCGGGTCCTACGACAGGCTGTCCCTGCCTGCTGTAGATCCAGGGCACCCAGAGGGCATTCACACCTTGTTAAGTTTTACAACTGGTGCATTTGTCAGTCCCAGAGTTCTATTGCCCCTGACTCAGTCCCAGCTTTGAAGTGACCTTCTCTGTCAACTTGGGTGATGGAGACATTTTGGGTGTTTCTGCATTCAGCACACCTCAGGGTGGGTGTGAACCTGGATGAGGTTATCTCTGGAGGCAATTAAGGGCTAATGAAGGGTTAATGTGAATTGAATTTCATTAAACTAACAGGGTGATGATTAGAGCGGGTGCAATGACACAACACGTTATAGGAAGACAAACAGTGTCATCTGTCTGCAGTCAGTGGGAAGACTGACTGCTGGTGGAACATAGCCCTCCACCGGCGCCCAGCAGCCCCTTCAAAATGAATCAAATCACAATAAACTTTTTTTTAAAAAGTGAATTTCAAAATATTAAAAGACATTTAAATTGTTTTAGAAACATCACTTCAACCTGATCCATTTAAAACATATGCATATATCCCATGTCAGCCCCTCCAAGGTGACGACACTATTTATGGACCACATGAAGATGGACTTGTGTCTTCTGACACAATGGAACTTAATGGATCACTACTACTTTTGAGAAAATTAAAGGCTTTTATGTGTGCCTAATAGTGCAGAAAATACTGTACTTATAAAAGTAAAATTTAATAAATACCTCAAGTAAATTGTGTGAAATTAATAAGGAAATACATTAAATGTAGGATAGTTGGGCATAATGACACCAGTCTGCAGTCATTAGCCAGATTTTTTAGAATTACTTGTGGTTTAAGGTGTAGGCATCAAAAAAATATGTGAGGATTTCCCATAGGGTCTGTTGGAGTGAAACCACAATAGAATGTGTTACAGTAAGACAGCAAAAAAAAAAGTTTGGCATCAGTTTTACTACTTGAGATTAATTTAAAACCTCCTTCAACATCTGACTGCTTGTATTCCGTGTCCTTTTTCTTTGCACCTCAGACAGATCCTTACAGGTAAACAAGTTTTTTAGTACTTTTAGTTGTTTATTACAAGAAAAAACTACAAACCATTAAATTATTGCTCTTTTACTGCACATGCAGGCATTTTTTGACCAACCTAGAGATCAGATTGTCTTGCATATTTGTGATTTTGCTTTTGAAGTGATCTTCTTCATGGCTTCTGTTCGGACATGAAGTCCCAGTTAGCGTAGATTTCTCGGTTTTGGTTTTTGGAGGTTTTTTCCTTTTGTCTGTGCATGACGGATTCCTGTAACCTGCACAAAAGAATGCCTGTTGAAGTGATTAAAGGCACAGAAAGCAGGTGATATTTAAGTGTGTGTGGGGGGGTAGACTCATCAGCCACACATCCTACAGTCGAGATTGTCCAGAACGGTACCCTGGTCAAGTTGGCCTCCAGAAAATGCCCATTGATGAATCGTACGTTATCCCAAATCAGACCAGAATTACACTCCACCTTGTTTATCTGTAAAAGTTTATTACAGTAGTAGAGGGCCCCCCTTTGCACCCCCCCATACACATTTTTTTTCAAGGTAAGGGTGGGAAATGGGAGGCACCTGAAACAGTCTTGTAACCCACCTTTCCGATATGAATGACTTTTCTTGTCAGGTCTGAATGTGGGATTAAACCTTTTGAACACACCCACTTTGTAGAAGCTGAATGTGAAATAAAGGCTGCTATTGTGCCCCCCCCCCCCCCCACCGACCCCCCACGGCCCTCACAGCTCCCAGCCTTCCAAGCCACGTTACGGACTCTCTCAAGCCTGAACCAGCAATTAAATGGTCAAATCCAAACCCTGGCACTCTGGACTAATTGTTTCTAACATGCCTTTGTAAAGGGCCGTTCCTTTCCCATTCAAGCGGGCTTCCCAGCCACTTTGTGTGAGATAGGGGAGGGGGGGGCATTGCCCTGGCCAGAGATAAGCCACAGGCTTTTTAATGCACCGGGGCAGACTTAACGTTCACCTTCCTTTCACGGCTCTGGTGCATATGTGTATTGAGGCGGTCGGATTGCTTTGGGTGGGTCGGCCTGACACATACTGTACCTCACAGGATGTCATTCATCAGCCGCTTCCGGAATGTATTGTGTGCGTGTGCATGTGCATGTTGCGTGTGCGTGTGTGTGTGTGTTAGGAGAGGAGTATCAGATCTACTCATGACATGATTTGTCTAAAAATGTGCAGAGATGTTCTTTGAAAATGTCTCTGGTTAAAGCAGGAACCTCCCCCAGACAAACTGTGAGACACACATTTTTTCATGCAACAGTGTGAGTGTCTATAACAGGAGCACTTTGTGTTGTCCTTGTGGTGACGGATGGGTAAAGTCCAGGACGGATTAGAGACAGTGGTGCTGAAACGAAGACAGGAAGTGGAGCTGGAGGTGGAGGAAATGAAGATGTTGAGGTTCTCTAGGAGTGACCTGGTTGGATCAGAAATTAGTTCCTCAGAGAAACAGACAAGGTGTTCTGGAGACAGAGTCAGAGAGACAGTCTGATGGTTTGGACAGGTCTGGAGGAGAGATGGTGAGGATGTTGGTAAAGAGCAAGAGGAAGGGCAAAGAGAATGTGGATGAAGGTAGTGAGGAAGACATGAGGACAGCTGGCGTTAGAGAGGATGAAGAAGATAGACTGACATGGAAAAGGACGACACGCTGTGGAGACACGCCCACAGGAAGAGAAGAGTTTAAAGGAAACTTAATCAAAAGTAAAATCAAGCCAAGCCACTGCGTCCTCACCTGTATGTCATTTGAAGTTACCGTGTATGCTATCGGGTTTACTTCTTTGTGCCTGTGGGTTTTCCAATGTTCCTGTTTGGCTGATGACTAGCACCACCTGCTGGTGTGGAGTGTTGCTTCCTCTTGTGCAGGTGCAATGTTAAGAAATGGCTTTCCTGTCCACATTAGTCTTGTAGAACTTAATTCTGTTCAAGTAGGTCTCTCTGTGTTTGCTGCTGCTGCTCGTTATATAATTCTGGTGTCTGGACCATTTAAGCTGGTGTGAATGTGACCCTTATCCATCATAATGAAACCTAAAACCCATCCCCTATTTATACATCGTGTGGTTAATGTGGATTTCAAACAGCAGACAATCGGGCTCCCACACTGTGGAACCAGCTCCCAGCTGGTAGTCAGAGTCAGACCCCCCCCTAAAGGTCTGGACCCCAGAACCTTCGTCTGTGAGTTAGGGTGAGTTCTGGTGACCCAAACCAGGTCTTAGTCAGGCTGGCATTGGGCTGGACTGCTGGTGGACTCCCTTTACATATGGAGCTCTCTCTCTGTCTTTGCTTTTATTTGGTCATTGTTCAACAATTGTTCGACCCTATTATCCATTTATTTTACTGATTTCTATCCACACATACCAGTCCACGTCCTCAGACTCTCTTTTGTCAGTCCTTTCTCATTCCAACATTCAGTCCAACTGGAAGAGGCACAGGTGGCCCAGGTCACCACCTATAGGTCATCACTAGCTCTTATTAGTATATATGTCTAAATATTATATGTGATTTTATTCAAACGCTCTGTTCTCAAGGCATCTACAGTGTGCCCTCGTTCCTCGCGGTTAATGCGTTCTTAGGAACCACACGCGATTAACGAATTTTACGATAGAACTGCAAACTATTTTATTATTTACTGTAAGTTAAACATTTCTGAACCCCCCCCCCCATACTGATATTAAACCACCTTCTATGTGTATTACCTTTAAAACACTCTGATAGATTGTACTTTTGTGTCTCACGGATGTCCGAGACTCACGGAACCGTCAGCCAATAGAATGCGCGTACGGCATCACGTGACTGCCTTCCAAAAATCCGCAAAGAGGTGAATTTAAAAGCGTTGATGCACGAATGCGTAAGGACGCGCTGTATATGTGGACGATATGTAGTAATATCTCCATCTCTCCTAAGGTAAAATAAAAATAACATGAAAATAATAATTGAAAGCCCTCAATCAGTGCTGTTAGTCAAGCTTTTGCTTTATTTGATGGCATCTCTGTCAGAAACACCCCAAACATCCATGATGGATTAGAAATCTCTCCTGACCTTCTTCTTCTTCAGTGTTAAAGATAGCCTGTCAGGGAGGGGGGTGTGATTCCGTCTATCTGTGACTGACCTGCTGTCTGCACCCGGCCAGCCCCGCGCACCCGCCTTGTTTCAATGGGAGTGTGACTGGAGCTATACTGGGAGCAGCATGGAGGTGGGGTGAGGCTTTTCCATCACTGCCCCCGCAACACACACACACACACACACACACACACACGCACGCACGCACGCACACACACACACACACACACACACACACACACACACACCCTGCTGTGGACCCCTGTGTCTGCTGCTGAGCCTGTCAACCTGAGAGGGAGGCACAGGCACACATTTTCTCAGGAATGCTGGAACAAGTGACGTGAAACCGAACCCTCTGTTGGATCTCAGACCTTATCTCTGCTGACTAACCCCACAACCTGGATCGGAACCGCTCGTCCCTCCTGCTTCCCTGAATGAACATTCTGATCAGGATATCTGGGTCAATAAAGCTTGTAAAAATAGTTTGATACCCCCAGACCCCCACAGTGGGGGTCTGGGGGTATTCAGGGATAGGATGCGTAAGTCTTTATGCCTTCATAACCATGGACTTCATATGCCTTCATAACCATGTACTTACCAAAGACTTAACTAGGATTTACCAAAGACTTACCAAAAACTAACTAGAACGTACCAAGAACTTAACTAGGACTTACCAAGGACTTATCAAAGACTTAACTAGAACTTAACAAGGCTCTACCAAGGACTTAACTAGGACTTACCAAGAACGTATGATGCTATGGGTTCTCTGATGTGGGTTCCTTTCAGCCTTGGTGGAACCGGCTGAACCAAGGCTGTGCGAACATGATTTTGTGGGCCAAAGAGGCAATGGCATCACAAAATAGTTGTGTTTTTTAAATGTACAGAGCTAAGGATTCTTTTATCTACTGTCCAGAAATAAAAGAAAAAATCACTATGCTAACAAGTAAACATAAGCTAGGTTTTTTAGGAGTATGGGGAGAGGTAGCCTCTGACCACTGAAGCCACAGCTCTTCACATTTGCTTTTAATGCAGTGACAAAAATGGATTTTTTTTATTAAATGAAAACTTAAGTAAGGGGACAATGCTGCTTTAAAGCAGGGAAACTGTGTGTAGTATAGGAATATGACCTGAAATAAATGAAATGTGATCCGGTAATGGCAGGCAGTGACGCTGAGCTGAAGTCAAACGGGATGAAATCCTTTCAAAGTTCGTTTGTTTTTCCTCGTCCTTTCTGTCATGCCGTTTTCACCACATTTATTTAGGATCCTGCTGTTAGGAGGTAGAAGTGGGTGTCCTGTTGTCACAACTCCAACAGATGAATAATGTAATTAAAAAGCAATTGTTTGCTGCATAAGGTGCTGCTGCCTGTTTGAAGCCCCTCTGCCATCACCCTATTAGTTCATGCACTTGTGACACAACTGATTGGGCTAACGGCATTAGTCTCTTTGACCCCCCCCCCCACTGTTTACTTTCTACCCAACCAAACAAGATCAAACTATTCTCAAAGCACCCCCAGAAGAATCCTTAGCACAGACAAATCAAGTTAAATCCATTATTCTGAGAGCACCATCTAGTGAGGACCTCCTGCAGACAGATAACACACCGACCATCAGGTCGACACGCTACTGCCGCTTCGGTGCTGTGGTATCCACGGTAACAGGTCCTGTAGCAACTTGTTCAGGGCTTGATGCCCGAGCTTTTCGGGTGAACGGTGACAAGAGACCCCCTGTTTTTTACTTTTTTTTCCCAAGTGTTTGTGCTGTCATTGATTGTTTACTATCCTTTTGTTTTTTGATTAATACTTTGTGTTGTACTGCCTGTTGTACTGCCTGTGTTGTACTGCCTGTGTTGTACTGCCTGTTGTACTGCCTGTTGTACTGCCTGTGTTGTACTGCCAGTTGTACTGCCTGTGTTGTACTGCCTGTTGTACTCCCTGTGTTGTACTGCCTGTTGTACTGCCTGTTGTACTGCCTGTTGTACTGCCTGTGTTGTACTGCCAGTTGTACTGCCTGTGTTGTACTGCCTGTTGTACTGCCTGTGTTGTACTTCCTGTTGTACTGCCTGTGTTGTACTGCCTGTTGTACTGCCTGTTGTACTGCCTGTGTTGTACTGCCTGTGTTGTACTGCCTGTTGTACTGCCTGTTGTACTGCCAGTTGTACTGCCTGTGTTGTACTGCCTGTTGTACTGCCTGTGTTGTACTGCCTGTTGTACTGCCTGTGTTGTACTGCCTGTTGTACTGCCTGTGTGGTACTGCCTGTTGTACTGCCTGTGTTGTACTGCCTGTTGTACTGCCTGTGTTGTACTGCCTGTTGTACTGCCTGTGTTGTACTGCCTGTTGTACTGCCTGTGTTGTACTGCCTGTTGTACTGCCTGTTGTACTGCCTGTTGTACTGCCTGTGTTGTACTGCCAGTTGTACTGCCTGTGTTGTACTGCCTGTTGTACTCCCTGTGTTGTACTGCCTGTTGTACTGCCTGTTGTACTGCCTGTTGTACTGCCTGTGTTGTACTGCCAGTTGTACTGCCTGTGTTGTACTGCCTGTTGTACTGCCTGTGTTGTACTTCCTGTTGTACTGCCTGTGTTGTACTGCCTGTTGTACTGCCTGTTGTACTGCCTGTGTTGTACTGCCTGTGTTGTACTGCCTGTTGTACTGCCTGTTGTACTGCCTGTTGTACTGCCTGTGTTGTACTGCCAGTTGTACTGCCTGTGTTGTACTGCCTGTTGTACTGCCTGTGTTGTACTTCCTGTTGTACTGCCTGTGTTGTACTGCCTGTTGTACTGCCTGTTGTACTGCCTGTTGTACTGCCTGTGTTGTACTGCCAGTTGTACTGCCTGTGTTGTACTGCCTGTTGTACTCCCTGTGTTGTACTGCCTGTTGTACTGCCTGTTGTACTGCCTGTTGTACTGCCTGTGTTGTACTGCCAGTTGTACTGCCTGTGTTGTACTGCCTGTTGTACTGCCTGTGTTGTACTTCCTGTTGTACTGCCTGTGTTGTACTGCCTGTTGTACTGCCTGTTGTACTGCCTGTGTTGTACTGCCTGTGTTGTACTGCCTGTTGTACTGCCTGTTGTACTGCCAGTTGTACTGCCTGTGTTGTACTGCCTGTTGTACTGCCTGTGTTGTACTGCCTGTTGTACTGCCTGTTGTACTGCCTGTTGTACTGCCTGTGTTGTACTGCCTGTTGTACTGCCTGTGTTGTACTGCCTGTTGTACTGCCTGTGTTGTACTGCCTGTTGTACTGCCTGTGTTGTACTGCCTGTTGTACTGCCTGTGTTGTACTGCCTGTGTTGTACTTCCTGTTGTACTGCCTGTGTTGTACTGCCTGTTGTACTGCCTGTGTTGTACTGCCTGTTGTACTGCCTGTGTTGTACTGCCTGTTGTACTGCCTGTGTGGTACTGCCTGTTGTACTGCCTGTGTTGTACTGCCTGTTGTACTGCCTGTGTTGTACTGCCTGTTGTACTGCCTGTGTTGTACTGCCTGTTGTACTGCCTGTGTTGTACTGCCTGTTGTACTGCCTGTGTTGTACTGCCTGTTGTACTGCCTGTTGTACTGCCTGTGTTGTACTGCCTGTGTTGTACTGCCTGTTGTACTGCCTGTTGTACTGCCTGTGTTGTACTGCCTGTGTTGTACTGCCTGTTGTACTGCCTGTGTTGTACTGCCTGTTGTACTGCCTGTGTTGTACTGCCTGTTGTACTGCCTGTGTTGTACTGCCTGTTGAATGTGGGTCAGAGAGGACTGCAATTTCATCAGTGCTGCATGCCGTGTTTTATCAAAACAGTAAAATGGCGTTTCGTTACAACCAGAAGCATCAGGTTCCATAATACCCAGGAGTGGTTTGAGTGTGTTAAATAAATCCTTTTGTTCGAGGGAAGGCAGAGGAAAGTTCTTTAAATTATTGCTGCATGTTCCCTGAATAAGTCAAACGAGTGGTAATAAAATGAGTAAATAATGTGTGTACTGCACCTGACAGCTAAGGAAAACACTGTAAACCATCTTTGGGCTTTGACGAGTGCGTTCCTGATCAGTAACACATTTGTTTTCTGAGCATTGAATTATTGTTCATTAATTGCATATTTTTTCTGCACCATAGCATGAAGACAATTACAAGATTCTCCTACAATTTAACTTCCTACTTGTGATATTTTTGGTCCCTTGTTGATTGGTGCCAGCAGCCTGCAGTCGGCTCTGGTAATTGGGTGAAAGTCCAAACCAGCCAGGATTGTGGATTCATACGGGTTCCGTTTGTGTCGAAGTAAGAACACCAATTTTTTGTCATTTTAGGTATGTCATAAAATGGGTGTGAATGTTCCCAGAATGCATTAAGATGTCCAAACTCCAGAATCATGACAGCTGTGAAGGAGTGGAGGTAAACCAGTAGAGGGACGATGCAAGAAGAGCTTCAGCAGGGATGATGGAGGTCAGAGGTCAACACTCCACTCCATCCCTGAGTAACATCAGTAGTTCTTCATACAGAAAGCAATAAGTGACATTTAAAACTGACTGAAGGGTGGATGTTGGTTGAAGTCGGTTGGCTGTAGCCTACATATAATTACTAGAGAACAATTAATCTGATGTAAAGGATTAAAGTCATATGAAATGGTATTTCTTTGTGTATTTCATATTATATATTAAATGTAATAAATGTATTTTGTCATTGACTTCTTGTCCAAATAGTCACATGTGTGTGAAACAGGCCCATTAAAGCTGCAACACTCCTGTAAATGCAGTAATATGCAGATTTGTTTAGAGTAAATAACCCTATCTGTTAATGTTAGCCTGACGTTGAAACGCTATTGGTGGAAATCTTCCTGGTCACCACGGACAGAGTGTGTGTGTCACACTTGACTCTGGTGGTTTGGTTAAACTCTCTGGTCCCTCCACAGCAACTGAGTCATGGAAGAAGTCCTGAAATACCAGGCGTGCTGTTGTGTCACTGCTGTGTGGGTCTGTCGCCAGCCGCCACGTCGTGGGGCACCACTTGCCATTGGTCTGGGGGGGGCGGTTGTGAGGTGGGGCAGAGCGGCGGAGGAGGGTGTCAGAAAATAGAAAATGGAAAATTCCTGTGTGAAGTGCAGTGGTTGTTGATCAGGTGTGAACTGCGAGGCAGAAATCAGAGCAGGAAGGGGAATGGAGCAGACAGCTGCTGCAGCCCCACGCCGGGCCCTTGTGCTGCCGCACACCAGCTGGGTTTGGGGCCCCCAGCTCACGGCCGGGGGCTCGGCTCACACCAGACCTGCCATTGTGATAAAGACAAAAAGGACCTTGTAAATCATTGTACAATTCACAGAAATAATGATTTGGTTTCTCAACTTCATACAAATCTTTCACAGAGTTATAAAAATTATTCATTAAAGTTGGACAATGTCTCTCATTATTCTGTAAAGCTGACTTACTGACATAAAATATACACTCATAGTTTCAAGAACACTGTTTTGAGAATGTTTCTCAGAATGATTTCAAGGATTTTCTTACATCAGAGTGACAGACATGGGCTTCCAAATTCCATCTGCAAATTAAATAAAATTAAATCAAATTAAATTAAATTAATTGATTTGTAAATACAACTAGATTAAATCTTCATTACCAAGAAAATCAATAAATCTGCAAAATATCTCCAACATCTCTCCACCGTCCCTCCACCAGCTCTACATCATCACTCCACATCACTCCACCATCATTCCATCTTTACTCTCCCTGTGTTTTGTGTTTGAGTCTAAAAACCCTCATTATATTTGTTTAATTCATACTCGTATTATCTGTATTCTTTGTAAAAGTGTGTCCTTTAAAGTCTTCCTCTACAGGAAGTGAGGCTTGCTGATGGGGTTTCGGAAACTTTCCTAAATTTGTTTCCAAACCTGCTTCTACTTCTGCTGGAAGGATTCTGCTGGAGTTATGTGAGGTGTGTTTTGACTGCAGGGCCCGCTGACATCAGCAACATCTGTCTGTTGTCTTGCTGTCAACTGATGACAGAATAAATCTTGAATGGCTATCAATGAGTCCTTGAAATACCAAACCAGTCAGATATAATGGCCCAATGTGTCCTCTGGGAGCAGGAGGTCACATGTTTCTCCTTCCATAACTAATTTCTAAAAAATGGCCAGTTTCCTAATGACAGCGTTCAGAGGTCACATTGTTTGAATGCTTTGTACCTCCTGGCTACAGATTCTCAAGAATCTCTTTATTAGGTATAAACTACTATGAAACTGTAAATATAATACCAATTATTTTACCATTTTATACGCATATTGCTTCCAATTTGTGAAACTTCCTTTACAAAGTAGTTGGTACTTAGTCAAAGAGACGCCCCAAACCTAAACAGTCCTTCACACGTCTCCATTAAAGTTAAGTGGAAATCAGTTTAGCAGTTATTTGGAAAATTGGTGGAAACTTGTCATTTAAAAGTTATGAAATGTAAAAAGTAGAAAATCTTCTGGCTCCTTTTTCGTCTCCCTTTGTGGAAATATGTTCAGCTGTTTCTGTGTATTCCCAGTAGAAATATTACCAACCCTCCAATAAAACCAGATACCAAATTAAATTCCTGGGCTGAAGTCATTTGTTTCCACATTCGGAAAGGTTGTGTTTCCACCTCAATCTGTTTGATGATGAAAAACTGCTGAACAATCTGTGAAGACTACCGTTTTATGATCGATGAAATATGAGGAAGACTTGGGCAGAACTGTAAGAACAAAAGGACACGGGACAACATGCAGCGGGAACACAAAACCAACTCCTCAGTGGGACTTTGACAGAGGCTCTATATCAGTTTCACTTCAGTTCATTCACTGTTAGCGTGAGTCCAAGACGTTTATATGATGGTAGAATGGCTCACGACTTATACTTCATAGATTATTAGCTGAAGAACTGTGTCACAGGGATTAGATGGCCCTGATCAGACCCCATACTCTCGCAGTACCTCCCACAGTGTACCCCTAGGGACCCTTTTCTAAGTCCACAAAACACATGTAGACTAAGGCTCGACAATCGGCCGGACCCTCCTTTCCAGCTCCTTGGAGTAAACGTTCCCAGGGAGGCTGAGGAGTGTGTTGCCCCTGTACTTGGCACACACCCTCTGGTGCCCCTTTTTAAAAAGAGGAACCACCACCCCAGTCTGCCACTCTTTCACCACTGTCTCTGACTTCCACGCAATGTTAAAGAGGCGTGTCATCCACGACAGCCCCTCAACACCCAGAGCCTTCAGCATTTCTGGGTGAATCTCATCGACACCCGGGGCTTTGCCACCGTGAAGTAGTTTAACTACCTCGGTGACTTCGCCCCGAGAGATTGACTCGGATCCCCCATCATCCTCCAGCTCTGCCTCTGCAACAGAGGACGGGTCAGTTGGGGTAGTTGGATTCAGGAGTTCCTCAAAGTGTTCCTTCCACCGACCGACAACCTCCTCAGTCCAGGTCAACAGTGTCCCATCTTTGCTGTATACAGCTTGGATGGTTCCCCGTTTCCCCCTCCTGAGGTGTCGGACAGTCCTCCAGAACAACTTTGGTACTCCGATAGTCCTTCTCCATGGCCTCTCCGAACTCCTCCCACACCCTCTGTTTTGCCTCCATCACAGCCGAGGCTGCAGTCCTTTTGGCCTGTCGGTACCCTGCAACTGCCTCAGGAGCCCCCAGGGACTAAAACCTCTTTGCCTTAGGTGACCCTACCTGGAGTACAAGACTCATAGGGTCCTGGGTTTGTGTGCCCAGGATCCTTAGGGCACACAAACCTCTCCACCACCATAAGGTGACGGCTCCTCGGAGAGGTCAGCTATGATCTACATCTATATGATGATGAGACGCAAGTCCTCATGCTGCCACACGATAATCAATCTGGCGCACACACACACACACACACACACACACACACACACTCACACCTACGGACAGCCCAGTCCAGTCCAGTCTAAAATTTTAATTAGTTCAACTTTTCAGTTTTCGAGGAATTCCGTTTAGTAGTTTTCCTGCAGCCATCCTGACAAACTAACCAATGGAGGAGGGTCAAAGTAAAACATGGTCCCAGAGTTAAGACCAGTGGATCCACTGCACACACAGATCATTCACTACAACAAACAGGGAGGTTGATGTTCTATTGCATGATTCTAATTTTTACAGACATGTACTATAATGGAAAGTACCATGTTACTATGGGAACAGAAATGGTTTGGCTAACTCGACCATTTAGCTTTCATTCAGAACTAACTGAACTAACAAACGATGGACGGGGTGCACTAAAGTCGGACGTTCCTGCAGACGGGCTTTTAGTGTTCCCGCACATACTAGTAAAGTCAATTCAGAGCTAGCAGTGACTTTTCATAGGACTGCAAAGCCGTAGCATGTGTGTCGCCAGCTTTTACAGCAGCATCTGTCTTCAGAAAGCGATCTGGCTTCGGCGTGACCTTGCTTCTAACCCTGGTAGATACGCGTCTCGAGCATGTCCATTGCTCTGCGATATTTGCTCCTTATAAATAACACCGATGCTGGGACTGTCTGCCTCTTTAGCCTCGATGTAGCTGGATGTCCTGTCCGGCTATTTCCACACACCCAACCTCAGCCTGTCTGTTGGTGTTTGTGCCTCTAGGAAGGCCAGTTGTGTCTGTCGCTTCATTAGCTCTGAGGTCTGACGTGTCCCCACCTTCAGATCAAGCAGCAAGGGTCTGTCTGCACCCGGCAAGTGTTAATCAACGATCAGCAACTTGGTTATCACCTGTCGGACATCCCAGCACTCGGGGACACGGGAGATTTGCACAGTCTGGTCACCCTGGCAACACTGTCTGTCACCCATTAACTCTCCTAAATCCACCTCAGTCGTTCACACACGTTGGTTCAATCTGCCATGTGTTCCATTTTTAGACATCAGTACTCATTGTCACATTTCTACAGATTTATGATTTTCTAGATTGCTTTTCTCTTTCATCTTATAATGCAACTTTATCCTGAGATTATCACGTTGGGATTGCTGGTATGTGTGCATGAATGTGTCTGTGTATGTGTTCAAAGGCTTTGACGGCACTCATTATGGATAAAGGGGGTGGGAAACGAGTTCAAATTTATTGCGTCAGCTGTGTCAAATTTGGCAAGCTCAAATGGTCAGCTTGCAAATGGCAGGGCGATCCCTGAGAAGTTAGGAACCCTTATAATCAGCACCGAGTTGGACATGTTTGCCACTCAGTCGGCATGTTGAGTGTTCATCTTGAAATACAACCACAGATTCTGAGTCGTACATTAGTACATTCCCAGGGTTCAAGAAGGACAAGAAGAGCCCTGCTGCTTCTGATGAGGAGCTGCTGGTCCAAGGAAATGCCTTTTTTTAAACTTTTTTCCCCCTTTTGATCATTCATAAAGGGGACCACCCACTTTCTGAACCCTTCCTTCTATTTTTGCAGGGTCAGAAAGAGTGGCCAGTTGCTCTTTATGGCGGATTTTTTACGATGTAGTCAGAGCTGTTTGGAGACCACCAGTTCCCCTTTCACTCGTCACTGGTGCTACAGTAGCCCCAAAGAGGACTGGATGGGAAACGCTCTTCACTGTTTTCAAGTGCCGGACTCTTGGCATCTGCTCAAAAAACTGGAACGCATTTTTAACCTCTGTATGAATAAAGCTACAAAACGTATTTGCCTAATTTCATTGTGAAATCAATGTAATTTCATAGAATATCTAGAAATCTCTATCATAACCAGTGTGATTGAAAATGGTTTAAAAACGGTGCTCCAGTTCTTCCAATAAATGAATATATTACTCCCTTAAATCATCAAATACAAGGTCAGAGCTTCACAAAGGAAAGATACATCACTTTAGTGGTGATGTCATCATGAACTAAAGACATGCAAATACAATAGAGCAGGACTGGCATCAGTATTGGGTGTTAGATGTCCATCAAACAATCCTTCCTCTTCAACAAATACCCCGCTATAGGTGAACGGATTGAGAAAGGGAGGGCAACAGAGAGAGAGAGAGAGAGATTTCATTTTTATTTATTTTTTATTCATATAATATTATATCTATTTTTATTGTTTTTATTTATTTATTTATTTATTTATAATTAAAATTCATTTATCATCACGTTCATTCATAAAAGTCAAATTACACATTAATCACGTTGACACAAGATCCAAAAGAGATTCACGTAAAGATGATTTTCAATAGTACTGTGTGTACTTTTAACATTCATCAAACTGAAAAATAAAAACCACAGACAAAATTAAGAATAAATAAAAAAATATCTGTTCCCCACGATCATCTTTTCTACAATCATGTCTTTAACTTTTTTCATTATAGTTTTTTCAATCTATAAAACTCTCGAGACAGGACCAACAGGATCAAATTATAATAATGAGGAATGTTCTGATATAAATAATAGTTTGATCATTAACTCATCAGTGACCAGACTGATGAGCAAACACTGCTGTGTCCATTTCTATGACACTTGAAAAACATCTGATTTTTAAATATGATTCACAAGCCAGAATCATTTTAAGGTAACAGTTGTTATTACATGTTTTACTGTGTGTTTATTATTCTATTATTATTATTACTATTATTATGTTGAGCGGAGGCTGACTGATTCTGCCTGTGACTGTAAATCATGACATGTTGTTTCATCACACATCACTGACGTGTGTTTAGGGCTCTGACTAGATCAATACCGATCGCTGTGACACAACAGAAGAAGTGATTGATGGATTGATTGATCAACCACTGATCAGTTGTTGCTGTCAAAAGCCGACTGCGGTGTCAGGGATGCCTAACTGCTGAATTTTATCACTTTATTGCCCCAGACAGGGGTGATGGTCGCGGTGGGGTCAAGAGAACGTGAGAAGGGTAAGATGTGAGGCTTCGTGTTACACCGGTGTTCATGGACACAGTCTGGCCTCCTCTCCTCTCCTCTCCTCTCCTCTCCTCTCCTCTCCTCTCCTCTCCTCTCCTCTCCTCTCCTCTCCTCTCCTCTCCTCTCCTCTCCTCTCCTCTCCTCTCCTCTCATCTCCTCTCCTCTCCTCTCCTCTCCTCTTCTCTCCTCTCCTCTCCTCTCCTCTCCTCTCCTATCCTCTCCTCTCCTCTCCTCTCCTCTCCTCTCCTCTCATCTCCTCTCCTCTCCTCTCCTCTTCTCTCCTCTCATCTCCTCTCCTCTCCTCTCCTCTCCTCTCCTCTCCTCTTCTCTCCTCTCCTCTCCTCTCCTCTCCTATCCTCTCCTCTCCTCTCCTCTCCTCTCCTCTCCTCTCATCTCCTCTCCTCTCCTCTCCTCTTCTCTCCTCTCCTCTCCTCTCATCTCCTCTCCTCTCCTCTCCTCTTCTCTCCTCTCATCTCCTCTCCTCTCCTCTCCTCTCCTCTCCTCTCCTCTCCTCTCCTCTCCTCTCCTCTCCTCTTCTCTTCTCTGATTAGTTGTTGGCCTTTCTCACTTAACTAGAAGTGTGACCAGTTAACATCAGAAAGGACATGAGGTGAGGTGTGTGTTTTTTTTTGGGGGGGGGGTCTCTTTAACACCTAATGGCCACGCCCATTAGGACCCATTAGACAACACCTTTAAATACTGTAATGATCTACATTAAAGGGAGACGGATTGAGCCAGTCTCACGTTCTGGGGAATTCTTTTCATCATTTAATCTAATTATTACTCTTTCTAGTTGTTTTTTAGTTTTAAAAAAAAATATTTTTATTTTTTAAACTGTGACTGATCTGTCTGTGCATCAAGTTGCCGTTGGGGCCCCCGGTGGTTTTGCCCACCCACAGCAGGAGCGCTTCAGGGAGGGACCAACATTTAACCACTGCGCAGTGGGACCCCGGTGAGACAGGGGGGGGCTTCTCAAACCTGGAACTAAAGCAGGCAGACCCCCACGTTTCCTCCGGTGATGTGTCTGAACACCTTCAAGGCTTCCTCTCATGGAGGGGTCTCCGTTTGACGCGCGGCTCGGAGCTCCGGAAGGGCCCCCATCATCTGGATCGGGTTTTTGACGTTCATCAGTGCTTGTGGATGGACTACAAGAGCCCCAGTTGGATTTATTTGCAGCATCCTTGAGGATTTCTATCGATTATTGATCGGGCGAAATAAAAAAAAGAATGCATGGAATAAACCGGCGCAGTATTTACATGTAAGGTGGAGATGGGTTGATCGATTTTTCTCTCTCTCAAAATCAGACTTTTCCGACAGGCTAACTCTTCATTTATTGTTACTTCTGCAGATCGTTTCATTTTTTCGTGCTGTGGTGCCATGCTCAGGTAAGCGCGCAAAAATAACGTTCAATTCCATAAGTAAGAAACCCAAAGGAAAATAATCAATTCAGGAAAATAGTAAATCTGGCTTTACATTTCTTTCCAACTTTCCCAGATTAGAAAGAAAAACCATGATGTATTTCATTTTTCCCTATGCATTAAAAAGGGGGAGAATCACCCGTCTCCTAATTTTAACCAGTATGTGAGGACGCAGGGCGCAGTGACAGACCAGCTGAGCCGCAGACAGGTCAGGGTCTACCAGCTCTACAGCCGCACCAGCGGGAAACACGTCCAGATCCAGGGCAGGAGGGTCACCGCCACCGCGGAGGATGGGGACGAGTTCGGTAAGGGCTGACCTGGGGTCTGCTGGGGGGGGGGGGTCCCCTTCTCTGTCACTGCCTTATAGTCCACAGTCAGGGGAGAGAAAATGTTCTCTTTTTATTCTGATATTTCCCCTTTGACCTCATGGAATGTGTGTCCAGTTATAGTGAATTCATGTAAATATCACAAATTTTATTTTCTGAATGTTATCAATATAATATTAATATATATCAATATATATCAGTTCGGTTCATCCACTTATTCTTGTTCTTATATCTTCTTCCTTTGCTCCTTCTTTGTCTTATTATGCTTCTTTTTTATTTATGTGTACTGTTGTTGTAGTTAATGATGCACTTATGTGATTTAGGTAACCTCTTTTTGTCTGTGTCAGTCACCCCTATGTGTATTTAGTAGTATTTTTTATTTGTATTTTTTGTTGTGAGCAGATGTTACTCTGAATTTCCTTCGGGATGATTAAAGTATCTATCTATCTATCTATCTATCTATCTATCTATCTATCTATCTATCTATCTATCTATCTATCTATCTATCTATCTATCTATCTATCTATCTATCTATCTATCTAGAGACATCATTAGTAGCAGTAATTATTGGGTATTTAATTGACCTTCTGTTTGGGTTCATAAATCAGGTATCTGTAATCTGAATGGGATTAAGTGAAACTCAAGCAGCCCGTTGCTGTGAGTGTTGTCACAGAGCTCCTGCTGGGACCGCTGTCCCGGGCCCCCCCGGGGGCCAACCAGCAGTGTCACCTCCAGCCTGCTCGTCCCTCCCACTGTGAAGTGTTTTCAGTCCTATATGCTAATTTATCCCACCTCACATCCAAGAAGTCACGGTCTGGAGAATTAGCAGCTGATTAGGACGCGTCTTTAGTCTCCTTGACTCCAATACACAAGTCAGCTGTAGGAGCGTTAATATAAGAGACTGAAGACAAATTCAATTACAGGATGTATATTCTGCCTCGTCACGCCTTCGGACTGTCCCAAGGTTCACAGTGACTTCAACAGCTTGGAGTTCAGTCTATTACAAAATTAAATTCTAAAATTAACAATCTTGTTTAGTGGCAGCAGATAAAAGTTTAGTAAAACTTTGTAAACTCCATTATTAGACCGCATGTGTCAAACTCAAGGCCCGGGGGCCAAATGTGGCCCTCCACATTATTTTATGTGGCCCGCAAGAGCATAAAAAGTGGAAGCATCTAAAATAGGTCAAAAGTGTGTTTTGAGCAAAACTACATTTCCCATAATGCAGTAATTTAGCCAATTTTGGACAAAGTTAATGTCCTAACTTGTGTTATTTTTCTTTATTGATTGATAGTTTGATCCTTGATTGATGGAGTTCTGTGGGTTTAATAACCTGACAAATTAAAAGGATTTATGTTAGATTAAGGAGTAGTTACATTTACTTACATTTATTAGTTACATTAAGGAGTAGTTACATTTAGTTACATTACACTGAGTTACATTTAGTTACATTTATTAGTTACATTAAGGAGTAGTTACATTTAGTTACATTACACTGAGTTACATTTAGTTACATTTATTAGTTACATTAAGGAGTAGTTACATTTAGTTACATTACACTGAGTTACATTTAGTTACATTATTAGTTACATTAAGGAGTAGTTACATTTAGTTACATTACACTGAGTTACATTTAGTTACATTTATTAGTTTGATGACACCCCTTATGCTGATGGTACCTCAGTTTGACCCCCCTGATCTATACTCTATTTGACTGTTATTGCTGGTTGACTTGTGTAAATGCTGTTCATGTCTGATGTTCTACTGTGAAGTATAAACCTGTTTCAACAGAACCATCAATGGAAAAGTGTTTGAGCCCTGGAGGTCTACATGTCGTGTCCAATCCTCTGAAGAGTATTTTTTTGTATTTTCCCTTCTTCTTTCTGTCAGCTCGTCTTTTCGTGGAGACCGATACCTTCGGCAGTCGAGTGAGGATCAGAGGTGCGGAGAGTGAGCGCTACCTCTGCATGAACCGGAAGGGGAAACTTGTTGGAAAGGTACGGAGAGAGCTCCATGAGGGCACGGAGACTACCAGCAGTCAGACCGCGTCCTACCAAGGTCACCAAAGAGTTACATGTAGGCGTCTTTTACCACACTGCCCATGCTGCAGCTCCAACACTACTGTAGGTGTCCAGTCCACTGTCATTGTGTCCTCGTCACCCCAGGATATGATGAGCTGGAAAAGGAACCCTCAGAGGATGAGAGACAGTCTCCGGGTCTCATGGACCCGGCACACACCAGTGAGGGGAAAGGCGCCTCCCACTACCTGTTTTTGGTTTCATGTCAGCTCTCCACTTCCTGCACGGAAATGGAAACGATGGATTCGTGTCTGTGGCTGATGTTAGTGACATCATGGTTCACAAGTGTAGGGATTGTTCTGATTGTTCTAGAGTCAAACTAGTGGTTATTTTACCGTTTAGGGATTGGTCTATCAACCTGTGGGTACCACAAAAGACTTTCTTCATTTCATGGACTGAAATAAGGAAGAGTTTCAAATCTTTAATTTATATTTATGTGTTTGTGACTCTTTTGAACTCACGTTTTCATCACTTATCCAAATTTGTCTCGTTGAGGGTTACTACCCTGTTTGGTAATTAGCTGGTTAGCTTACTGTAGTTTATCATGGCTGGAAATAGAACTCTTAAAACTGAAGCTCCAGCCGGTTCCGTCCAAATGTACAGAAACCACGTTCCCATAAATGAAACTGTTTCTATGAACCGAATGACATACATGAACGTGTCACTAATCCTTGTTGGAGTTCTTCCGCTTCGGACAGGCTCAGGTGCTAACGATTGATTAGTCATCACTTCCAGGTGGTGTCAGTCTATTCACCTGCCCTCAGCCAATAGGATTACAGGCATCATTGTGACCAACAGCTAACCAACATCTGTTTTTAACTTGCATCGCCTATAGGTGATACTAATGCTTACTTCCAGTATACTCTGTCACATGTGTCAAACTCAAGGCCCGGGGGCCAAATGTGGCCCTCCACCTCATTTAATGTGGCCCACGAGAACATAAAAGGTCAGAGTATCAACAATAGGTCAAAAGTGTGGTTTGACCTGAAACTACAGTTCCCACAATGCAGTAGTTCAGCCCATTTTAACCCTGACTAAACGTTGTGAACAAAGTTAACATCCTAACTTGTGTCTGATGTTATTTTTCTTTATTGATTGATAGTTTGATCCTTGATTGATGGAGTTCTGTGGGTTTAATAACCTGACAAATGAAAAGGATTTATGTTAGAACAGAGAAACAAACAAACATGTTTTTTCTGTCTAACTGTAATGTTTGGAACTAGAATCAGTCAGAAATTCAGTTATTTAACATTAAGGAGTAGTTACATTTAGTTACATTACACTGAGTTACATTTAGTTACATTTATTAGTTACATTAAGGAGTAGTTACATTTAGTTACATTACACTGAGTTACATTTAGTTACATTTATTAGTTACATTAAGGAGTAGTTACATTTAGTTACATTACACTGAGTTACATTTAGTTACATTTATTAGTTACATTAAGGAGTAGTTACATTTAGTTACATTACACTGAGTTACATTTAGTTACATTTATTAGTTACATTAAGGAGTAGTTACATTTAGTTACATTACACTGAGTTACATTTAGATACATTTATTAGTTACATTAAGGAGTAGTTACATTTAGTTACATTACACTGAGTTACATTTAGTTACATTTATTAGTTACATTAAGGAGTAGTTACATTTAGTTACATTACACTGAGTTACATTTAGTTACATTTATTAGTTACATTAAGGAGTAGTTACATTTAGTTATATTTATTAGTTACATTAAGGAGTAGTTACATTTAGTTACATTACACTGAGTTACATTTAGTTATATTTATTAGTTACATTAAGGAGTAGTTACATTTAGTTACATTACACTGAGTTACATTTAGTTACATTTATTAGTTACATTAAGGAGTAGTTACATTTAGTTACATTACACTGAGTTACATTTAGTTACATTTATTAGTTACATTAAGGAGTAGTTACATTTAGTTACATTACACTGAGTTACATTTAGTTACATTTATTAGTTACATTAACGAGTAGTTACATTTAGTTACATTACACTGAGTTACATTTAGTTACATTTATTAGTTACATTAAGGAGTAGTTACATTTAGTTACATTACACTGAGTTACATTTAGTTACATTTATTAGTTACATTAAGGAGTAGTTACATTTAGTTACATTACACTGAGTTACATTTAGTTACATTTATTAGTTACATTAAGGAGTAGTTACATTTAGTTACATTACACTGAGTTACATTTAGTTACATTTATTAGTTACATTAAGGAGTAGTTACATTTAGTTACATTACACTGAGTTACATTTAGTTATATTTATTAGTTACATTAAGGAGTAGTTACATTTAGTTACATTACACTGAGTTACATTTAGTTACATTTATTAGTTACATTAAGGAGTAGTTACATTTAGTTACATTACACTGAGTTACATTTAGTTACATTTATTAGTTGCATTAAGGAGTAGTTACATTTAGTTACATTACACTGAGTTACATTTAGTTACATTTATTAGTTTGAGGACAGCCCTTATGCTGATGGTACCTCAGTGAAAATGACCCCCCCTGTATGTCTATCTTGCCGTATGTACAACAAACACGACAATTTTCACTCGTCAAAGAGGATAAATTCAGCTTTTTCACATTTAGTCGTCACATTTTAAATCTATATTAAATACGTTTACTGAGCTGTACTCATGCATGAATCAGAATGAAGGCTCGTTTCTGTATGCAGTTCGGTCCAGATTTATCATCAGAACCTCTTCTGCCCCCCCCCCCCCCAGCACAACGGCCGCAGCAGAGACTGTATCTTCACGGAGGTCGTCCTGGAGAACAACTACACGGCCTTCCAGAACGCCAAGTACGAGGGCTGGTTCGTGGCGTTCACCAGGAAGGGGAGGCCGATGAGGGCCTCCAGGACGCGGCAGAACCAGAGAGAGGTCCACTTCATCAAACGGCTCCACACGGGGCCCCCGCCCTTCCCCAACACGGACCAGAGCAAACACTTTGAGTTCATCCGATTTCCTTCCACACGCCGAGCGAAGCGGAACAGGAAGTCAGGCACCTCTACATAACACGCAGGAAGAGACACGGACCAGCGATGTTTGTCGGACAGGAAGCAACAGATGTGATTTTATTTTTGTATATTTTTGATAGGTGAAATGGTTATGCCATAAATCTTAAGTAATATTGCTCTAAAGTGATCATGTGTAAATACTGAGAGTAAAGAAGATGTCTTATATTTAATTGTCGTGTGCATGTGTTGACTCTTAATATTTCATAATTTAAATTGTTTTTTATAAAATAATACCAAAAACCTCCTAAAAAATCAAAGAGGTGACTTGATCTGCTGTGCACCCATCTTTATACTTTTTTTTTTTTACTGACAACAGCATCCATGAAATTCCAAAATATCAAGGAATGTTAAATTCTGTAAATTTGCAGAAATTTCTATGCATGTCTGTACATAAAAGGATGGATCTGTAAATATCTGCACAGTGCAACTGCCGTTGTAAGTCAAAATAGTATTAATGTACACATTTATATACATTTGTCTTTGCATTAACAGATCTGTCATTTTATTCACAGATCTGTCCGTATTTACAGAATTATTTTACACAGTTACATATTGTAGTATTTACATTTTCGCACTCGTTTACAGATCCACATATTTACAGTTTGTCCTCAGTTTTACTGGTTTATCTACACATTAACAAACCGCTCTACAAGTTTACAGAGCTTCATTCCTACAAATGTCTAGAAATGGACGCATCTGGCTCCACATTTCCAGAATTATAGACATCATCCTAAATCTCAGTACTTCATTTCACTTACTTTACACTTACTCACTTCTCAAGTTATTTTTCTATATTTTTAGCACCTCTCAGACACAGATTTGGTTCTATTGTATGTGTCTGCTGCTGAACAAAAATAATTCCATTGATAAGGGCCAACAGAAGGGCCGACAGCCCCACAGGCTGTGTTCAAGGGGCCACAGAGAACAGCTGCAGCTACCTCTACTGGACCTTCATTATAGCTCTGCACAAAACGTTATAGTTTGAAATGATTCCAAGAAGGATTGTGACGACTGAAAATTCAATAGAGAAGTAGAGAAAACTTTAATGAGAAAAGTTGATTTCATTAAACTCACATCAGTTTTTCAGTGACTCCAGTGTGTAATCATGAATGGAATCCAGTTATAAATGATGATATTGAGTGTGTACATGTAAAACCTACAGACTGACGCCCACGTCACCAGAACTGACACGAGGTTACGACAGATTAAAATCCCATTTGGAATTCAGCCAAATAATGTGGCTCTTTTAATGAACTTGGAGTCAGGGGCCTTAGACTGCATCCAGACTGATGTCAATGTAATGACATCTATTTTTGCCATGATGCTGGGAAAACCTTTGACAACAGGCCGTTGGAAGAACACCAACAGTTTGTTCCATCCATCCAACCATTTTCCTGAAGATGAGACGACCGTAATCGTCGTGTGGGTCACGGGTGACGCTGGAGCCTTTCCCAGCAGGCTGTGGGTGAGAGGCGACGTATGCATTCCTAACATGAAATACACGAATAACTGTAAAACACGTCTGAAAATAGCAGAAAGACTAAAAAAAGTGAATTGGTACAGGAATATTTTTTCCCCCCAGAAACAGTAATAGGAGTCAGATTAGAAAAAAAACAGTTTCTCATGTTTTTGTAGTGCAAATATCATTATTTTAATCTAGCATTATATTATTTATCTCAGGAAAATACTGTATTTTAGAATTCCTATATGAAAACCAGGAATGAGATGATCTGTTCCTTCAAAATGAGTGGATTCTTCTTCTAATTATTATTATTATTATTATTATTATTATTATTATTATTATTATTATTATTATTATTATTGTTATTATTATTATTATTATTATTATTATTATTATTATTATTATTATCTATCTATCTATCTATCTATCTATCTATCTATCTATCTATCTATCTATCTATCTATCTATCTATGATTTTAGTTTGTGTCGTCTATTTAATTTCCTTCATGATTCCTTATCTGTTTATCTGTGTGAGGTCAAAGGTCGTGTGAGCCTTCAGCGTCTCGTGACTGTCTCGTGTGTGACCTTGTTTCCTCTACTCGGAATCCCTCCAGCGCCATCTAGTGGCATCCACGGGTAGTTCTTGTGGTCACGTGGGCAGTCAGCTGAGTGTCCCACAAACAGGAAGAGGAAGTCTCCGTTCCACAAACTAGTCATGTTAAAGGCTTTAACGTAAAGCCGCTGTCCGGTGTCCGCTCCGGGTTTATCTCGAAGGCGTGAGACGCGAACATGTTCGGCGGAGACGATGAAGACGGAGACTTCCTGTCCCCGACGGGAGGGTGAGTCTGTCTGCGGGGCTAACGCCGCTTCCTGCAGGCTAACGAGCGTGCTAGCAGTTAGCCGGGGCTAAGCTAGCTGTAACTAGCGTACTAGCAGCTAGCCAGGGCTAAGCTAGCTGTAACTAGCGTGCTAGCAGTTAGCCGGGGCTAAGCTAGCTGTAACTAGCGTGCTAGCAGTTAGCCGGGGCTAAGCTAGAAACAAATGTCATTTGAACCGTTTCCAGTGGAATATGACTCGTTTGCAGCTAACGCCTCTTAGCTAATGACATAAAAACACGTTCTACATTGATAAGGTACTTTCTAAGTGTCTTCAATTTATTTGCACAATAAAACAAATAGTAAAGTAAATATCCTAAAATGTATTTTATTGTCAAAAGTTGTGCTGTGAAACAACTCTAAAAGGTATTCAAGGATATTGTCTAAAAATTATCAATATATTAAAATAATGACTTAATATTCGTTAGTGTTTCATAGTCAGAGGGCTAACAGCTGCTAACATAAGAAAAAAATTAGAAAAAATGATAAAGAAAAAATTCTTTATCATGTTAAAATTAGCAACTGTTTCCTCCGTAGATTGAATAATGTTATTAAGAGAAGTTGAGTTCCAGCTGTCAGATGTTGTCATCCTGATGTCGTCTGTTCTGTCATGAGTTCCTTCTTACAATGAGGGTTTACTGTTGTCTTGGTAACCACAATCCTAAGAATCAAAACTGAGCTTTTAACCCAGCCTGAGATCATCAGTGTAGTTTCCTTGAGGTTATAAACAGGATAATAGGTTATAAAGTCACGTAAGGTGTTATTACAACAGAAACTAGAACCAACGTAGTCACAACATCCTGCGACACCCCTGAATTCAAATTTGTACCCTGACCTACTTCCATGGGTCAAAGATCAGAGCTAGTGCTCTGACCTACTTTCATAGATCAAAGAGTGCTCAGACCTACTTTCATAGATCAAAGCACTAGCTTTGATCTACAGTCTTACTCACACTGGCCTTCTCCCTCGTCTTTCTATCTTAACCGGTTCCTGAGTGTACAAAAGTTAAAATTTGACCATGACCTAGTTTTCTCAAGGTCAAGGTCATCATCTCCTTTTTATCCCCTTTGCTGCCGGAGTCATGTGCTTTTTGTTTCATTTTTCTATCTGCGACGGTTGTGAAGACATTTGGTGGACTAACGTACGAACACTGACATTACAATACATCACTGCTTTGGGGTTGACTCTCAGATGGGGCGTTCAGGACCAGCGGTGCTTTACGGCGCTGCGTTACAACAGCGCCGTATGGAGCCGATGGGGCGAACACGCCAGCTCTGGAGGGAGTGTTATGGCTGCTAATTCCTCTCACATGCTGCCTGTTAGAGGAGCGGAGCGAACATTTCTCCCACAACCCTTCTCTGTTCAGCGGGGATCAGCTCTAGGTTGGAGTTCCTTTGCTATTGCTGATAAATCTACCACAATGGTGTAAATGCACGGGGGATATTAGTCTGAAACAGCCCAGGAGGAAGACTTGGAGCGTCAACTGGAAGGATTTTAAGTCTACCATGCACACAAACTGCCCCACCTCACCCCAGTTCCTCACCCTTGGGGGCGAAGACCTAAAGGTTGTCAGCATGTGTGTTGTTGGAGACGGCAGTGACTACCAGTGGAAGGAGTTCCAGGGGTCGGTACCGTTACCACGACAGTTTCTGGATGCATGGTTTTAGTTTTCAAATGTCGCTGTAGTCCTGGTTGAAAATGAGACTCATGCCCGTCATTCAGGAAGTAATTGTATTGATGCATCGGTTGTTTGGATGTTTTTGTAGCACAACTGTTGTGAAGTACTTACTTCATCAGAAAATGAATCACTTTCAGTTTAAATGTTTGTTTTATTGCTTAATGATCTTTCCACTTTCCAGGGCCAAGTTGGCGTCTTTGTTTGGACTGGACCAGGAAGCCAGTCAGGGGAACGAGTCATTCCAGTACACAGCACCGAAGCAGCCCAGGAAGAGCTCCAACGCAGGTGATCGTCCTCGACTTGAGGCCCGGTCGTGATGCGGGAGACGAACTGAATGTGTCCTTTGTCCGTTTACAGCAGCAGCCTCTCAGAAAGCAGCGCCGCCGTCTGGATCTCCTGCAGTCTTATTCGCCACAGCGGTCCAGACCTTCAGATAGTGAGGAATTCCTATTTTAAACCACTTCACAAAATGTTGGTCTGTGTTGTTTTGTATTTTCCAAACCTAAAAGGTTTGAGGGCTGCAACCTTAAATCCACAGGAGAAAAGACGAAGCCTCCAGACGTGTGTGAAGTCGCAGGTCGTTTCATACCGTACTTTTCTGTTTTGGTTATAGTTCTAACGGACAGCATGTGAACCAAGGCAAACTGGGAGCAGCCGTGCTGGGAAACGACACAACCAAAGAGGTTTGGAGCTCTGCTAACTGGTCACTTGTTGGAGATTTTAGTTGTGACTTTTGGAAATAATGCATCTCTTCTCTTTTTTTCAGTACAAGCTGCTTCTGTACTTGAGCCAGCAGAAACAAGTCACCGCTGCCAGGATTCATGTGGGCTTTGCTTTCACGGTGGGTCGAGACGTAGATCCTCTGGTGTCTGGATGCTTTACTGTTGTCAGATTCGGCAACAATTATTTAATTAAAATAAAATTTTGTAGCATTCTTGTATGAAACATGACTTTGCTAAATATCTAGTTCTGTCCTCTATTATTCCACATTTCCAGCCATATTGAAATCTAGAGATTTTAACAATGTGATTCATTTGTTTGTCTGTTAATATATCATCTGAGAGAGTCCCAGAGAGTCAGAGTGAGTCACGTCAGATGACCATGATCTCATACTGACTTACCACTTTTGTTCTGTTCTAGACAAGTCATTGTGTTTGATGAATGAATAATTTTAGAATATCATTTTCATCCTTTTTTTATAATAAAATATAATTATTGGCAGATGCATTAAATTGTTGTTTTAGGTATTTAATTCACATTATAAATGTAAATTAAATCAGAATGAACCTGGGTCTTGCTTTCGGAAGCGGTTCAGAACTCCACACGGTTTCTTCTTGGGACGTTATCTTCAAACTGCTCTTAACTAATGCTGTGCCTTTTATTGTCTCTGGTTTTATTGATCACTACTCAAAAGAAATGCTTGTTAACTCCAGCATGAGAACAACAAGGGAGCTCAACGATCACTTCCCTCTAACATCTCAATCATAAATATTATGGATTGTGTTCCCATTGAATCAAAAATATTTCTTCTCTGCATTGTTAAATGAAAGCTTTAATGAAAGAAATGACATAAAACTAATTTTTTCACTTTTAAATTATAATTGTCAAATGTATGGATTGTAATGCAATGTGGAAAAAACTGAGTAAAAGGTGAGGGACTTGTTTTTTGCCCCATAATAATAATAATTATTATTAATAATAATAATAATAACAATAAGTGTGTTTCTGACACAAACCACACTTTATAATAGTGCAGCCTTAACTTTAGCCCAGGTTTGTGTGTTTGTTAGTGGTTCAATCCCTATTTCACTGCCTCAGGATGAGGCATAGTCTCATTTTAAAGCCTCACAGAAGGACTCATCAGACCGAGCTCTCGTTCATTTTCTTTCTTTCTGCTCCTGAACTCTTTTCTCTTTGAACCCCCACAGATGCAGCCAAACAACTACTGCACGTTTTATGACGACCAGAGGCAGAACTGGTCTCTGATGTTTGAGTCGGAAAAAGCTGCGTCCGATTTCTGCAAGGAGGTGAGATGCACCGCTAGGATAGAAACACACACACGCACACACACGCACACATACAGATGATGATGACTTGTTTCTTCCCACACATGTCAGCTGTGTTTGGCCAAAGTGAACAGCACCCCCTCGCTGGATGCTGTGGTGGTTCAGGATCTGAGTCTGGGGGAGGGCCAGGCGGTGGAGAATGGAGACTCTCTGGAGGTGGTGTACACAGGCTGGCTGCTGCAGAACCACGCCATCGGACAGGTGACACCCCTCCGTCATTATTTACTCACGTTTTGTCCTCCGTGTTCCGTGACTTCTGTAAACTGAATGGTACACGACTCATGAAAAAATCTTTCCAGATGTTCGACTCCAACCAGAACAAGGACAAGTTACTGCGCCTGAAAGTTGGAGCTGGAAAAGTGATCAAAGTAAGATAAAGTTTTCAGTATTAAATGAGAGTGACATTTAAAGTTCAATATTTATGACGCAAACACTGTAATTTTAGAAAATGTGATTTTTATCACTGAATGATTCAATCAAAAACCTAATTTTTTTCAGATATTGCGCTGGTTTGAAACCCAAACAGGATCCCTGTGGTGGGATTTACTACACCCCACATACTTTATCTGGTTAAAAATTGACAGCAATCTGATGTGATATTGGTAGATGGGCTGACAACTTGTTCTTTAAACATGTTGAATGTCGTGTGATTCTCTGCAGGACTTCCTCTAAATATTTCTGTGTTCCATATCAGACTTTAGAACGAGAACGAGTAACATGGATCTTCCCCAGTGTTCATTTTTTTATCACTTCCTGCTCATATTTCCAACTTTTTGTCTTTCATACTTTTTTCATACGACAAGCTGAAACTGTGACTGCGTGGTTTTCATGCCATTATTTCTCCCCCCATCCTGACTAGGGCTGGGAGGAGGGGATGCTGGGGATGAAGAAGGCGGGTCGGCGTTTCATCATCATCCCTCCCCAGCTGGCCTACGGAGCCAAAGGAGTCCCCAACCGGGTCCCGTCCAACAGCACCCTGATCTTTGAAGTGGAGCTTCGTCGGGTAACGCCCCCCTCACCAGTGTCTAAATGTTTACCTCGTTCTTCACATGTTAATCCTTCTTTCACTCATTGATCATTTTAATTTCACAAGAGCACTTCGGTTCTTATTTCACCAACTTTACAAACAGCTGCAAGTAAAGAATTCACATCACGAACAGAAGCGTTTAGAGCGTCTTGTTGTTTTCGTGTTTTAGGTGAAGTTTGCGAAGGACGCGGGGTCGGATCAGACCGGTTCCAGCTCCAGAAGCTCTGCTGCTCCTTCCCCAGTCCCCAGTGTGGAGAATGTGGCCCCAGAGCCCCCAGGTCCAGTCACACCGGGGTGAGACTCAAACATCAGAACTCATTCATGGTGCGGTTCCACACATTAAACTGACGTCTCTCTGGCTCTTTCTTCTCTTTTCTCAGGGAGCCCCCACTTCGAGCAAAGTCAAACTCATTCAGTGAACAGCTGGCGGTAGGCATTTCTGCTGCTCTTGTCTTATTTATGACATTATTTCATCATGATTTTATTAATTTTTTTGCCCCTTTTTCATCTGAAATGTCCTTTTCTGACTTCAGAATCCAGACGCCACCAAAGCCAAGCTGATCTCTCGCATGGCGAAGATGGGTCAGCCGATGCTGCCGTTCCTGACGGGAGTGGTCAGCCAGCCGGAATCCAGCGACTCTGAGCTCGAGGTGGGCTGGTAGATTCATCGCACTGACAAAACTAATGTCTGCTGGCGTTCTGCTTTTCCATGAAAGGAAGAAGCAGCCGGTTCCGATGCTCGTGAGATAATGTCCAGTCTGTGGTATTATGATGCATTCAGTCGTAAATGTTAGGGAGGTGTAGAATCAGCTGCTTCAGGAGAATTAAAGCTGGAAGTGTGTGAGTGTATTTGTCTACAGACAAATGTAAAACAAACATTCTTCACCTTACATTAATTAATTTCTTATATATTAATGTTATATATTAAATTAATTTAAAAATCACGTTAGGCTCTTACACGGATCTTTAATGAGAGGACTCATTCAGTCAGTATCTTGTTCAGATTAATAATGTCCATTCAGATTGATTTTTCTGGATTAACTAATATTAATCCAGAAAAATCAATCTGAATGGAATAAGTAACTGCAGAATAAGAATGAGTAACTGCAGAACATGAATAAGTAAAATAATGAATAAGTAAATTAAATTATTAAAATAATGAGTAAGTCACTACCGACAGAAGGTGACTGTAGTTCTGTTGTGAACACGTTTCACCCGTTGGTGTGTGTTCACCTCCAGGACACCAGCGGCAGCAGAGGCAGAGATCGTCCGGTGGCTCCGTCTCCTGTCCACGTATCCGCAGCCTCCCCAGGTGCAGCTCACGGTCAGGGTCCTCTACCTGTTGGTCACATGTTCACGTTCACTGTGGTGATCAGGTGATTAATCAGTTAAATCCTATTGGTTCTCCTCCAGTTCATCCCCGTCACAACACACCTCCACCTTCTGCCTTACTTCCTGTTATGACCACCGTTGCCCCGCAGCACGGCTTAGCAGGCAGCAGCCACGCCTTCCAGGTGACGTCCCCCCCATTATACACTGATCAGTAACTACCTGTGACTACATTTGGTACCATCTATTTCTTTGCTGTATGATTCTAGCCTCACTACACTCAGACGTCTGTCCACCCGGGACAAACCATCCCGTACATGGGTGAGAAGATTCAGTGTAAAATACATGAATTATCAATTTGCATGATTTATTGTGAGCATAATTAGGATAATTAGTAGAAGTAACACCTTGTGTGTTGCTGTGTGACTCGTCCAGGTTCCAGTGATGTCACTTCCTTCCTGATGACTGAGGCCAGACAGCACAACACAGAGATCCGACTGTCTGTGGGAAAAGTCGCAGATAAAGTGGATCAGCTGGGCTCGAAGGTAAAAACCCGCCGTACAGGATCGTGTGAACAGGAGGAGGATTTACAGCTGATCACTTCACTCTTCAACAGATTGATGAGCTTCAAAGGCAGGGAGGCGTTTCCATGGGGATGTCTACTATGTCGATGGAAACCTCTATGATCGTGCACAACATCCAAAGAATCGTCCAGGTACACATCTGAACGGTAACGGCTAGTCAAGCTATCTTTATGTGTTTTTCTATTTTAAAAGCTTCTGTTTCGTTTTGTAGGAAAATGAATGTTTGAAAAAGGAAGTTTATGAGAAAAGCTTCCGCATCGAGGAGCAAAATCACAAGATTGGAGAACTCATCAACCAGAACCAGAAGTGAGTCGGAAAGGTTCAAATGTAGTTGGAAGTTTGTTGAATATATAGAAGTGATTTTCAAAGCGATGACGCGAGGACGACGTTGGTGTTTGTGCTCCTCCAGGTTCATGGAGCAGAGCCACCTGATGCTGGAGAAGAGGAACGACTCCCTCAAGTCCACCAGCGAGCAGAGCCAGGCCAGGCTGCTGCAGGCTGAGCAGGACAAGGTGAGGATCAGCATCAGCAGCTGGTGATGAACACATACATCACACACACACACACGAGCACAGACCATAATATAACACTCCTGATCTGACCTCTTTGGCTGCAGATCGCTGCTCATTCATGTATTCAGAGCCTGTAATGCAGGACAGGACATTCACTTCTTCAACACGCGTGTCAAAGCCTTCATTCTGGACATGTTGAAGTTATCTTTAATATGTTCTGTTCAGTAACAGGTAGTCCTCAACATACGAACATTCAAAGATGAGAACAAATGCGCGCCACATTATCCGATTATCATCCTGCAGTTCCGTTTTCTACCACAACCCCACGGGGGGCAGCACCGCTGCGTTCACGCAGCTCCAACAATCAGTTCCTCGAATCTTTTTCTCCTCAAGGATTAAATTATAAGGATTAAAGTTTACTGTAAACTAATCTGGATTAAAACGATCATGTGAATCACGAGTGACGCTTAACGGCAGATACTGGAACTATATTTACGTATTTAAATATGATTATATGTTTTTATCCTTATTAATTAGACTGTAACATGACATTATGTGCATTTCATGGTTTTCTAGTGATATTTGGATTCCAGTATTTTTGGTTGTCACACGCTGAATCAGGGGAAATGACGTAAACCCGATTTTCATTTTTCCGTGTGTTTTTTTGAAAACCAACGTTTAATCAGAACAAAAGAACTCTAAAAAAAACTGAACCTGTATTTTATGTATTCTGTGTTTTTTTAATGTCCTGTAATTGTTTCTGGTCAGTCTGAGGGAATAGAACTTTAGTAGTTAGAGCAGTAATGACATTTAAATGACCTCAAATGGAGATTATAGGTTTTAATAAATTTAATAAATAACTTACGAACAAACTTTAGGAACTAATTGTGATCATAAGTTGAGGACTACCTGTACTTTATATTTACTGATATCAATGTAGATTGGTTTACGTTGAATCATTTCCTGTGTGTTGATGCTAACGTGATGCTAACGATAGCCGCCTCAGTCTTTTCTACCTGCGCCGCTGTGCTGTAGAAACCTAGCTTCTGCTGCTCTCTCTTCTCAGCACACGCGGCCTCCGGACCCGGGCTCGGGCCAGGTGAGACGGTTTTTCTGTGTCCTGCTGCTGGACTGGGGTCAAATAGTATGTTCAGTTACACTGGGAAACAATATCAGGGTGAACTTCTGATCACAAGTTTAAACTCAACCAGGACCATCGACTCTGTCCTAAATGATTCTGGAATATCAGTTTAAAGGGAATACAATGATTTAATTCCCAGATGAGGACTGTTGTAAGTTAATATAATTACTGTTTGACCCAGAGCCGATTAATTCCACTAAAGTCCTGCTCATATCATTCTTTGTTAATACTTTTTTGAGTTTCTTTCACATCTTTCCCTTTCCGTTACCCATCAGCCACCACTGATCTTCCACAGGGTCTCATTCCTCCTCACACGTAGCCACTCATACGGGCCGTCACGTTGAATGAACGCCACACGGCGTCCCCGTCACGCTCTCAGCCCCCCGCTGTCCCGTCTGTTTGTTCACCAGGTCCGCCTCACGGAGGATCTGGCCTCGTGCACGGCGCGTCTGTCTCAGGCGCAGCTGGAGGCAACGGCGCAGCAGCAGAAGGCCCTGGAGCTGCAGAACAGACTCAGCTCCGCCCTGCAGGACAGCGAGAGTCACAGCCAGAGCGTGTCGGCCCTCGAGTCACAGCTGGAAGGTTCGTCAGCTAAAACTACAACCGGCTGATTCAAATGAAACGATGCTGGTATGAGAATCATCCTAAATGTCTTTATTATTTACTGGATAACAGAGTCTGAGCTGACCTCGAACAGTGAGGATTCAGGGACTCCAGCTGGCTGCCTTAATTCAGTTCAAATGGAAAAAAAACTTTATTAGTCTTCAAGCAGCAATTGAAAGTACATAAAGCAGGACAGGTGTAAAAGTGTAACATAAACAATCATTAAATAATAACATAAATATAAATACAATGTTTATGTTAAATAATAATTCAAAACCTAGTGAGTTAGTTCAAAACTTAGTTAATTTAAAAACCTAGTTACCTCAAAACCTAGCTAAATAATAATAATAATTTAATAAATGATTTACAGTGTAAACATAAATAATTAATAACACCACATAAATACACTGTTTATGTTACATAAAATTCAAAACCTAGTTTAAAAGCTAATTAGTTATTTCAAACCTAGTGGATTAGTCAGTTCAGAAACTAGTTAGTTTAAAACCCTAGTTAGTTCAAAACTTAATTACTGTAATTGGTTCAAAGCCTAGTTAGTTCTAAATGACCAAGCCGTGCTATCTCAGCCTGTTGCCCTGGAGGTGGTGTTGTCTTAACGGTTCCTGTTTGCCCCCCAGAGGTGAAGGGGGCAGCAGAGAGGACTCAGAGTCAGTACCGCCTGGAGAAGCAGCGACGCAAAGACGTGGAGCTCCGAGTCAGCGCCGTGGAGGAGGAGCTGCAGGACCTGAAGACCGACAAGGACAGGCTGGAGAGAGTAGGTCTGGGGGCTCCACAGAGCGTCAGCCAATCAGATCGCAGCACACACCCAGATTAGGCTCTGAATGATTCTACACCGTAGAGAAGAGATGGGGTCCTGTAATGAAACAGTCGTGGTTTAAATGCTGAGACTTTGCCCCCCTCCCTTTAAGACGCTGGTGGAACGGAAGACAAAGTGGCAGGCTGAGCGCCAGCGGCGAGACGAGGAGGTGGAGGAGGTCCGCAGGAGCAGCCAGCAGGAGCTGGACCACCTCCGGACCCAGCTCCGCAAGGCCCGGACCAGCACCGACACCGCTGCAGCGGCACAGGTGGGTCCGATGGGAGGGGTCTGATGGGAGGGGTCCGATGGGAGGGGTCAGATGGGAGGGGTCCGATGGGAGGGGTCCGATGGGAGGGGTCAGATGGGAGGGGTCCGATGGGAGGGGTCTGAAGGGGGATACAAATTTTCTGAAGGGACATCGACAGGAAGTGTCGGTCAGCGTTTGTAAATAAAGGTGTTTGTGTGTGCGTGTGTGTGTGTGTGTGTGTGTGCGCGTGTGTGCGTGTGTGTGTGTGTGTTTGTGTGCGCGTGTGTGTGTGTGTGTGTGTGTGTGCGCGTGTGTGCGTGTGTGTGTGTGTGTTTGTGTGCGCGTGTGTGTGCGTGTGTGTGTGTGTGTGTGTGTGCGCGTGTGTGCGTGTGTGTGTGTGTGTTTGTGTGCGCGTGTGTGTGTGTGTGTGTGTGCGCGTGTGTGCGTGTGTGTGTGTGTGTTTGTGTGCGCGTGTGCGTGTGTGTGTGTGTGTGTGTGTGTGTGTGTGCGCGCTGCAGTTGTCCCAGCTGCAGGCAGAGCTGGAGGAGGAGCACAGGGTGAAGTGTGAGCAGCTGTCGGCCTCCACCAGAGAGCGTCACTCCAGGGAGGTGTCGGAGCTGACGGAGCAGAACGACGCCCTGCAGGAGAAGCTGACCCAGCTTCAGCTGAAGGTAGAGCAGCTTCAGGTCCACAACGCTTCACGGGACGGTTCTTTACTGCTTGTTGGCCTTTAAAACCCACAATGCTCCTTATAGTGCAGGAAACACTGTACTGATGTTATTCTGATGATGTCATCTGAGTGACGCTGTAGGAAAAGTCTTCATGAAGTTACAGCAGACACTTCCTGCCATTCTGTCTTTGTCAGAATTAAACTTTTTTTGCTCTGGAATCTTTTTTTTAATCTCAATTTATAACTTGATGGTAGAAAAACACGAGATGTGTGTAAATCTCAAAGCAGAATAAATGGAGAAACATTTTTGTTCACCAGATTTTTAATGTGGTCAGCTTAATTTCAATGTAGTCATGATTTGATTAAACTTTCAAAAATTAATTCTAAAAATATAATTTTGATGTCCCTATTTTTGATCCTTCTTATTAAAAGTTTGCGGCTCTGAAGCAGTCAAGAGATTCAGAAGAACAGAGCAGAGAGACGGAGGAGCTGCAGGCCCTTCAGCAGAAGGTAAGATTCATTCATATCAAGTACACAACCGGGTATTATTAACTGGTTCTTAAGCACACACGCACACACACACACACACACACACTGTTGTTTTTTAGTACACAGCCTTGGAGCAACAGGAAGAAGCTGTAAAGAAGCAGCTGGAAGGTCGGGTGGCTGAACTGGAGACCAAGCTGGCGCAGCAGGAGGGTGTAGCAGACACCGCAGCAGAGGTGAGCCGCCGCCCATCGACACACACTCAGTGTGTGTGTGTGTGTGTGTGTGTGTGTGTGCGCAAATGGAAGGGGCGGGAGGGTGTCGTGTGATTCCCCGCGCTGGACTCCACCTGTCCACTATTCTGGGATAGTGTGACGTCAGCGATGATCAGCAGTGGCGTCTGACCACCACCAGGTGGCACTCAAGCACTTTGTGTGAACGTCTGTCAGAACACAAAAACAGGAAGTCACAGGAGTTTTTAGAAGTCGCTCAAACTAAACCGTTTTGGATTCTGTTCTGATTTGTTCGCCAGACATTCGTGTGGTTTGATTTAAATAAAGTTTTATTTTAATCAGCCAATCGGGGGAGGAGCAGCTGAGTCGTGTTGTTCTGAATGGAATTAATGCCGATTGAACAGATTGATGTGAAAAGACCCGTTAGAAGTGTGGAAGTGATGCCGTCTGTGGGTGCGTTCAGGTGAAGCGTGTGATGAACGGAGTGTTCCATTCTCTGCGGGGGGAGTTCGACCTGACGGAATCGTACCGCGGCCAGGCTGTGCTGGGGGTGATCGTCTCCACCATCAAGGTGAGTTCTGTGTTTGAACAAGCTCGTCCAATGAGGTGCTTCGTCTGCGGTGTCGTCTGTCTTTTTAAAGCGTTCCTTCAGTTGTTCAAACCTGGACTCTCTGCAGACGATAACCAGGTGTTTGTGGACGTTCATCGGGGGGGTTTTCTTTATGGGTCTTTATTTTCAGAATGTAACCCTGCAGCTTCTCAGTGGCTCCGACAAAACTTCACTAATGAAGAGTCGGAACGCAGAGGAAACTAATGACGTGGGTCAAAACGAGGAGAACGTCCACCTGAACGGATCCATGAAAGTCAGTGAAGAGCCTGTAGCTGAAGTCAGGGGGGTCCAGATGGGTCAGGGGGGGGCAGCAGAGAGGCAGATGGACACAGAGTCACACACACTGAGTCATCTGGAGGCTTCAGCTGCCCCCGACCCCCGTCCAGGTTCCCCCGCCGGACAGGAACCACCAGAGACGGCGTCGGAGTCTGAAGCGGAGCAGCAAACAGGATCCTCTGCTCTTGAAGCCCCCGCCGGTGAAGAAGACCCCCCCAGGAGAGGAGCAGAGCTGCAGGCAGGACCCCCAGAGGAGGAGAGCAGCACTGCAGCGACTCCAGAGGAGGAAGAGAGCAACGGAGAACACGCAGGAGAAACGAGAGCCGCGTCCCTGAAGGACTTCGGCCCCCCCAGCAACCCCCCACCACCACCAAACGGTCACCACGGCGACTCGGCGCAGGACGCGAGGTGAGGCAGGAACGCTCACGATGACACCATGATCCTGCCCCAGGGGCACGACCGCTGAAGAAAGAAGGAGCTAAAAGCAGATTACTGGGGCAGCAGAGGGGATGAAATGAGGGGGTGACCTTGAGAAAAATAGGTCAAGGTCAAATGTCAACTTTTGTACATTTTTTTTTGCACACATCTCAGGAACCGGATAAGATAGAAAGACAAAACAAAAGGCGTTGTATTCAGGGAGGCAAGGGGATGGAAATTAGATCACAACCTTGACCTTGAAAAACTAGGTCAAGGTCACATTTTCATTTTTATATCTTTTTAGGAATATCTCTGAAACCTGATGAGATATAATCACTAAACAAAAAGCAACATTTTCAGGAAGCCAGAGGAACAAACTTGTGTGGGTCAGAGTAAAAGTTTAGAATTCAGGGGTGTCGCAGGATGTTTCAGGTTTTATTGTTTTTTCATTTTACCTGCCCCCCCCCCTATCTCTGCTAATTTATGCATGTACTCTATCCCTGCTTTGTTTCATTTCCTAACCCCACCTCTACCCCTGAACACACACACACACACACACACACACACACACACACACACACACACACACACACTTCTTTTCTGCCATCCTCTCAGTCTGACGGGGGGAATGTCTGAGGAAAATGGAGAGGAGCCATTTTTCCAGAGCACCTCTCCTGCCCACCCCCCCAAGGGACCCAGTGAGGAAGAGGAGGAGGATGAGATGGTGAGGAAGGATCAGTCTAAGCTCTCCCATGATGCAACAGTTTACAGCCCAGCTTTTTCCTTTGTTTTATGTCAGTACCAATCAGTCGCTGATGTTTATCTCTACGTGACCCGCCTTAGATATACTCAATTATTACTAAATCATCAATACATTGATTGATGGAACTCGTGTTTTCATGTCCAGAGCCTGAAGGGACGGCCCCCCCCGGCCCCCCTGTTCGGCGATGAAGACGATGAGGATCTGGACTGGTTGAGCTGACGTGGAGCCGGTGCGTCGATGTTCAGCACCAGAACCCAACGGGTCCCCCAGCGTCTCAGGTGGGGGGACGATGATGATGATGATGACAAGAGACACCTCTGCTGAAGAACCCCCCCCAGCTCACCTCCGATGGACGGTAGTCCTGCTGACATCACAGCTGCTGCAGAGCCCCCCGATTTTCATGAAAATAGCTGAACGGACCATTATTATGTTTTTAACTACTCGTCTGTGTACTTTTACACAGTTTTGTAAACGCTGATGGACATTTTTACTGCTAACGGAGGCAGAAGCACGTTAAACGTCTCCGGTCCAACAGTACACGGTAGGTTCGGTACATCAGGAACTTTTTATCGTAGGATTGTTCTTGGATTTTGTATCAGTGTTTTCAGATGAACGTGCCTTCCTAAAGTCGTCACCAAACGTTCTTCATGCTGTGAAATACCGCCTGAGCCCAGCAGAGGGTGTTCCACACCCTAATACAGCCTCTCTGTTGCTAAGTAACAAGTACTAACCAGGAACAGACTGATTGCGTAAAACTTAACGGTTTATTTGATGATTGTGATTGAAAGGTGAATGTTTTACTGAGTTCAGTTTACAGGTGACCAAATCTAAAAGTAATTGAGAAATAAAGTAGACAACTGTCTCAACAGCTTTCTAAAGGGTGAATTTATTACATTACTGGAACGTAATGATTTGGTATAGATAGAGCCGACCTGAGTCCCACAGGAAATCTATGGGAACACGTAAAGAGGACGTTCCCCCAAGCAGGAGGTGTCTGGAAGCTCTTATTATCAACAAAAGTATGAAATACATGTAAGCGTGTTCTGTTCTTACCCCCTGGAACATTCCATTCTGTTATACATGATCTACAAGCTTTGATTTACTGGCATGTGTTTGTCGTTACCCACGTCTGGTGAACATTTCATGTCAATAACGGCTCCTGAGACAAACTGACGTGTTCAATGCTTATTTCACCCACTGCACCAGTAAATCAAATCCAACATTTGTCCAAAAGTTTGAGATCTAGTATATAACGATCTACAAATATGTCTCTCCTGAAAATCAGACAGAAATCCAGATTTCAATGTTTTTTCTTTCAAAAATGACAGGTAGAAAAAAGTGAAAAATTATTTGTGAAAGTTAAAACGGATTAATTTATAAGTGGATGTAGAGAACTGTGTACCTTCATGAGCTGATCTTTCTCTGGGATGATTTTTTTCTATAAATTCTTCTTCCGTTAATTTTAAAAGTTACAGTTTGTGCGTTACCAGCAAAAGTGTAAATGCATTTTTTATCCACTATCAGATCTGATCTGTTATTGCAGGTAGAGACCTGAACCCAGTTCCCCCAGTACATCCCAGTACTCCCAGCTCATCCTCATTCCAGTTCTTATCTTATTCTCAGTCAGTTTTAACTTCGGTGTTCTGAAATATTCCCCCCTGAGTCGGGTTTGAAGCGTTCCTGCTCTAATAACCTGCTCCAGTTGGAACAAACAAAACACTGCTTTATACTGTTATTAGATAAGGAATGGATTTTAGAGACAAGTATTTAAATAAATGTATAAGACATCTAAATAGTGAAGTAGAATTTGCCACATGTCTATAGAACAAACTCAGCGGTTAATAATTATCATTATTATTATCATCATTATTATATTAGGGCGAGTGAGGACAGAGGAAACTGAATACATTAAAGAATGACTTATTGGCACAAAATTGGGAGAAGGTATATAATGAAAAAGACATTGATAGTGCATATGAAACTTTTATAAAAATATTCACATTATATAATAAAAATTGTCCAGTAAAACAATATGACAGGAATCAAAAGTACAAAGATGGACCATGGTTCACAAAGGGATTACAAAACGCCTGCAAAAAGAAAAATACACTATATAGAGAGTTCATTAAAAGATGAATGAAAGAGGCAGAAATAAATACAAAAAATATAAAAATAAGTTAACTAATATTATAAGGGTGTGTAGAAAGGAATATTACAGCAAAATATTATGTAATAACAAAAACATTACAGGAATGTGGGACGTATTAAACAGTGTTATTAAAATGGTTCTAAACAACAGCTAACACGAACATGGACAATATGGATGATGTCGTCGACAGTTTGAACAGTTTTTTTGTAAATGTTGGACCCAAACTGGCAGATGAAATCCAGATCCATGTATGGATGAGAAGTGGAGTGACAACCTTATCGAAAGGAATCCCAGTTCAGTGTTCCTCACAGCAGTGGAAGGACAGGACATAATAGATATTGTAAATAAATGTGAAGGTAAAACATCTATGGATTTAAATGGAATTGATATGAAAAAACAGGTTGTAAAACAGGTCATTGAGGGGATTTCAGAACCACTAACATACATCTGCAACTCATCATTCCAGACTGGTAGATTTCCTAACAGCATGAAAATAGCTTCCACAATTCTCCAAAATCCTAGAAAAATTGTTCAATAACAGACTGGATACATTCATCAATAAACATAAATTACTCTCTGATAGTATGGATTTAGAGCAAACAGCTCAACGTCACTGGCATTGATAGATGTTGATAGATATCCACTATCAGATCTGGTAGTGGATAGTGGATCACCAATGCCATAGATCATAAACTTCACTCTGTTGGAATATTCATAGATCTACAAAAAGCATTTGACACAATCAATCATGACATTTTAATCAATAAACTAGAGAGGTATGGGGTCAGGGGGTTAGTACTGCACTGGGTGAGAAGCTGTCTGAGCAACAGGAAACAACTTGTGAAGGTGGGTGAACATCATCGTCATGCTTGGACGTTGCTTGTGGCGTCCCCCAGGGGTCAGTGTTGGGTCCCAAACTTTATATAAATGAGATATGCAAAGTTTCAAAGGTATTAAAACTAGTATTACTTGCAGTTGACACTAGCATTTTTTGTTCTGGGGGGGGAATTACACAAACTACTGGGGAGGGTCACTGATGAAATACACAAATTAAAAATGTGGTTTGACAGGAACAAATTATCATTAAATCCAAGTAAGACCAAATTCATGATATTCACAACTGCGACAAGAACATTCAGGCACATGTACAGGTAGATGGGGTGGATGTTGAAAGGGTTTATGAACATAAGTGTCTGGGGGGGGTAATAGATGACAGGATTAACTGGAAAGCTCATATCAAACACATACAAAGTAAATTATCAAGAAGCATTTCAGTTGTGAGCAAAGCCAAACACCTTCTGGACCACAGGTCACTCCACATTCTCTACTGTTCTCTCATTTCACCATATTTACATTACTGTGCAGAGGTCTGGGGCAACACTTACAAACGTACAATAAATCCATTATATTACAGAAAAGAGCCATAAGAATAATCCATAATGTCGGGTACAGAGATCACACAAACCCACTGTTCTTACCAGAATATTACATTTTGTAACTTATTTTTCTGTTTATTCTCCTTTCTTGTATACTATATATGTTTAGTACTTCATTTGTTCATTTATTTTTTGTACTTGGCGAATTCATGTCAGTGGAGAAGTGCAGGAGGGGGAGGATTCAATGAGTTTATGCTTCCTCCGACTCCTTGTCGAGCATCTTTTGTGTGTTATTAGTATTATTGTTGTCTTCATTTTTGTTGTTATTCTGCGCAGATGTTCGAAAAAAGGCATTCATTCATTCATTCATTCATTCATTCATTCATTCATTCATTCATTCATTCACCTTCATCGTCATTATTCTCATTATTATTAATATAGTTGTTGTAAAGTTTATTGGTGTTATTATCTCAATCACTCTTCCTTTTGTAGCTTCCTGTTCCTGAGTAATGCGTTTCCATGGTAACCCTTGGATGCTTCATGTGGTCTGGACTGATGTCTGTCTGGACTCTCAGTCGGTTTCTTTCCCTCCCCAGGGGTGGAAACCGTTTCAAAGGCGTCTTTGAATGAACGATCTCAGTCCCGTTTCCTACGAGCACAAACACTTGTGACCCCCTTTGGGTGTGAATAACGGTGAATATTCACCGTGGGACGCGTGACGGTCAAACAAACGTGCACTGAGCTCCAGCCCCCCCCCCAGCTCACACCTACAATACCTACTGGGGTGTGATTTCATGATTAGAAGTGACTTCATTTCCATTTACTGTATATTGGTTTTCCAGCAGCCGGGGGGGGGGGGGGGGGGGGCACAGTGAGCTTTATGTGTGTGTGTGTGTGTGTGTGTGTGTGTGTGTGTGTCGGTTCCCGTCGGCCGCCCTGGAACGTTTTCTGTTTATGGCTCTACTGTGATAACATCCCCCCCCCCCTGAATCACAGGCAGTGCTGTGTAGCGGTGCCACCTCTCCCCTGCCCGCTAACAGGACGCCCTCTGTCAGCCGCCGCCCCCCCAGCCCCCCAGCCCCCACACTAAAGTCCCTTTGAAATAGCAGTTTGTTTATCCGACTGTACTAAAAATGTAGTTTTCAGTTGAAGAAACGTCAGATTGGTGGAGAGAACGGCGTCTGTGGGGGGGTCACTCTAGCTGAACTCTGTTCCTACAGGACAGAGATCCAACGCCGGGCCTTCATCTCTGCTTTATCAGTTCTGCATCTTCATCTTCAAACAGGGATGTGATGGAGGTGGTCCCACCCAGAACCCTCCTCTTCACCTTTCTTCTGAGCTCGTTTCAGGAGAACATCTCAGGAGAATCTGGGTTCTGTCTTCAGACGTCTCTGTGTCAAACAACCCTTCAGTGCTTCAGTACATTTACTGCTGAAGCACCTTTAAAAAAAGATAAGGGATTGGTGAAAAGAAAATGAAGCTGACGATGGAGACGATCACAACCAACGCTGTGGTTCCTCTGGAGACATTCAGAACATTGTTTTACCTTTTTGTTATAAGGCTAAAACTTATTACTTATTACCTTTTCTGTCTAACTGTAAAGTTTGGAACTAGAATAAGAAATAAATTCAGTTATTTAACATTAAGGAGTAGTTACATTTAGTTACATTACACTGAGTTACATTTAGTTACATTTATTAGTTACATTAAGGAGTAGTTACATTTAGTTACATTACACTGAGTTACATTTAGTTACATTTATTAGTTACATTAAGGAGTAGTTACATTTAGTTACATTACATTGAGTTACATTTAGTTACATTTATTAGTTACATTAAGGAGTAGTTACATTTAGTTACATTACATTGAGTTACATTTAGTTACATTTATTAGTTACATCTGGCCCTTTGAGGACAGCCGTGATGGAATCACTGCTGTCGTCCAGCGTCTTGACAACCAGTAGAATCCAGTAGGTTTTCATCTGACCAGTCACTGCTGGATCCTGTGTGCACCTGCTGTATAACTCCACCAATGACACGCCTCTATTCCAGATTAAGTGGAGGTAATCTCTGATGAACATGAACTCTTCATCACAAACCTTCTGCAGTTTGTTCACCAGAGACTCCCAGGGGTTCCTGACTCCCGCTGTGACTCTGTCGGCGTCTCGGGGGTCGGTGACTCGTTGGTCAGTAGCTGCAGCCCACCTGCTCCTGCCAGACAATGATCAGGTTAAAGCCGCCATTGATACACCGCGAGCCGTTATTGCCCCTCTGTGCTCCCTGCTTTCATCACTCCTATTAGAAGCAGAGGTGGAATGTTCTGGACACGGCCTCCTTCTGCCCCACGCTTGGGCAGCTGCCAGCTCAGATCCCCACTCCCTTTTGTACACGGCTGCTGGATGGCCACACCTGTTGCCGCCGCACGCGGGACTACTTTTTCATTAACTTTTATTGAGTTGGTGGAAGCGCCTCGTCGTGCTAATGAAAACCCACCCGACCAAAACCACGTCTAAAAAAAGTTAAATAGTCTTTAGGACAGAATGTGTTCGAACTGCCCATAAAATGAGACAAATCTTTTGTTTGATTAAAAAAAAGGTAAATTCTGTCAAATATTTGATTGCAGACACACAGACAATATTTAGGCAATATTAAAATCATACAAGCATTCATCTGTGGATGAAATTACAGAAGTTAATACTGATGTGAAGGAAGGAAATACGTGTTTTTCTATGCAGGCACCAGATGACGTTGTGACATAATGGACTCACACTCATCTACGAAATCTGCAGTCCAGTGTTTACAGTGTGAACATGATGTGTAGGAAAAATGAAACCCATTCAGAGCCGCAGTGGGACGAGAGATGATTCCAGTGTTCTGTACCAGCAGCGCTTTAAGGACACTAGCATGAGGAATGTAGCGCAGAAGTTAGCTGTGGAGACGGCGTCATGACGAGGGCTGACACACACAAACACACACACACACACACACCCATGATCTCATAACCTAACTCAATACTGAAGGGTTCTGGACGTTTACCTCACTGAAAAACCAGATAGGATAGAAAGACCCTGGAACAGAAGCGTTGGTACAGTCACGTTAAAGACTCTGGGATAAACTGGCCCAACGAGCGTTAGTGTTCATTAAACCAACATATTTTAAGTGTGGAGCTGCTTCCTCAGTCTGAATAAGACTAGTGTTTATTACGAGATGGAAGATCGAACTGAGACGGGCCGATTTGTGGAGAAGAACACAGTGTTTACAAATGGGACAGAAATCAGTGGAGACGACAGATGATTACAGACAGGACGTAATTAAAGCTGTGGTTCCCTACGGTCATCACGGACGATGAGAGATCACTGACCAACAATGGTTAATATTTCGTGTAGGATCAACCACAGCTTCCCAAATGCTGTTCAAACAGTTCTAATGTCGTCCCCTGCTGCAAATCTTATGTTTAGGAAGGACCCACAAGTTCTCAGTCAGGTTTGGATCAGGTGAGGGAGGGGTCATCACATTATTCTGTCAACTTTAAGGCCCCTGCTGACTGGACATGCAGTACTTGGGTGCTGGGGATTGATGCATTTGTTCTGCAATGACTTTTTCATGATGTTTAGTCTGTCGTCAACCAGAAACGGTCCAGTTATCTCAGGGTATCGTCAAGGACCAGGACCAGGACCAGGACCCCGGCTCCACCTTGGTGGAGTCTGACTCGAGGTGGAGTTCTGCACCAATCAGTGGTCCAGCCTCGTCCATCCAGTCGGTCAAGAGTCTGCCATTCACCAAGGACTCTAGGCCCAGCCTGGAGTCTTGTTCAGTGGTCCTTACCTGGACCACGTTTCTGACCACCAAACAACTTCTGGACAATCCAGGAAAGTGGTATTTCTGGATGTTCATGGATTCCTGCTAGCTTCACATTTAATCCTCTGTCTCTCTCAGGTTACATATTTTCCCCCTCTTTGCAGCTCCTGTTGACTGTTGCAAAAAGCCTTAAACCTTCGTTTAGCATCCCGCTGAAAGGCATTTCCCATTTTTTGACATTTTAGCTGGTTTTCTCAGGGTGTAGATGACTGTAGGTCTCAACCTTCCTCATTACACATCACCTGCTAACACTTAAATCCAAGTAGCATTTGATTTTGTGCAGCTTGGATTTGGAAAATATGCATGAAAATGAAGAGTAGTGTCATAATAATTGTGCATGCGAGCTCTTTTGTGGACAGAAGAACACATCCTGACCCGCTGAGTGAACCTTATGCTTTGCTCCTCCAATGGAAAAACGGCTGTGGATGTTCCTGTAGTCCATCATCTCTGCTGTTGACTCAGGTGTGATTTCCTGCATTCTGGACACACTTCCTGTTTATTTCTGAGATGGCCATGAAAGTGTAATTCTGAGGTGTTGAGCAGGATGACCTTAGTTCAAGACAAACTTCCACTCAGAGGAGTGTGATACCTCCAGTGGTCACCAAACCAGAGCAGAACCAATAACATTACATAAGACAGTTGTTGGAACCGTTAGAGACGGATCTGGTCCGATCTGGAGCTGGTAAAACAAACAGTATAATGACTTGTCAAAAATTCCTGACCTCCACTTGTTTTGGAAATGTTCGCCTGGCCAACAAACAATGGTTGGCACATGTCCAGGCAGGAGTCTGCCAAACTGGCAACCCTTCCACCCCCCGTTGACTACCCCCACCCCCCGCTCCTGCATCAGTGTCCGATGCAGCCCGGCCAGTGCACACATCCTGCCTTTGTGGGCCAGGAATGCAAAGAATCCAGACTGCTGCCCTCCTCCACACGGCTGCCCGACGAGATGCTGCGCCCACCTCCCATCTCGCCCCCCAGCACTGCTTCACAGCCTCAGCGGTGATCCGTCTGCGTGTCTCTCTGCACCTCGTGGCTTCAGTCTGAGGTCGGGAAGCTGTTTCTGGTGGGACCAGATCCATGTGTCCACAGGTTTGCTGTCAGGAGCGAAGCCACCTCTGACGGGGTGTTTGGAGGATTCACTGCGGCTAACTGAGGTTAGCCTTTCTCAAGTGACAGTCATCCTGAAAGTTTCTGAAAAATCACGATCTTATTAAAACCCATAAACTGGTACCACCTGCAGCACATCGAGACGATAACGGATGATTTGTGACAGATGGTGTTTCAGGACCCCATAAAGCAGACGCTGATGTGGCCTCTTTACAGCCACCAACCTGATGGTTAGAACATATCTGACATGGCTACATGAAGGTGCACCTGTTTTCCCCGTAGGGTTGCCCCCTGAGGTCTCCACTTTCAGGGAATCCGAGCACACGTGACCAGATTTACTCTGTGTTGCGTTCTAGTTCCTGGCTGGATGCCTCCTGTTGACCACCATCACCACAGCGATGCTGTTTGACCATCATGTCTGGTCTCAGTACAGAGAAGCTGCTGCAAGTCAATGTCTGAAGGTCCGAACCAAAACAACGCAATACGAGTACAGTAATCCCTCGTGACTTCCCCTCATCGCGGATTTTTAGTACGTAGTCACATGATACCGTGCACGCATTCTATTGGCTGACGGCATCCTGAAGTGTGCTACGTTCCGTGAGTCTCGGACTTCCGTGAGACACAAAAGTGCTTTAAACAGTCTATCAGAATGTTTTAAAGGTAATACAGACAGAAGGTGGTTTAATATCAGTATGGGGGGGGGGGGGGTCAGAAACATTTAAATTACCCTAAATAATAAGATAAATAGTTTGTTGCTATATCACGGAATTCATTATTCGCGTGTGGTTCCTGGAGCGCGTTAACCGCGAGGAACGTTTTGTCATTAATGAGATGAACTTATAACCCCAACTACTTCAGAGTTTAGGGCTCCCCCTCAATCTATACCGTATGGAGAGGGGGGGGAGGGAGGGAGAGAGGGAGGGAGGGAAGGGAAGACCTTCAGTAAATTTGGTTTCCCATGTTTTGCAGCCAACACTGACTGCGAGGACCTTCCTGCACTCCAACAAAACACTCCAGAAGCCCCCCCTGAGATGACAATGGAAACGCAGAGCTTTTCCTTCCAATCATGGGAACCTGAGGATCGGCCTGTGATTCCTGGAACGACGCCCGATAGGAAAGAGGAGGGAACTCAGGTTGTCCTGACCTTGGCGTCCCACAGTCCACTGCGCTACGGAGAGGACCAGGGGGTTGGCGTGTGCAGGTGGAAGACGTGTTCGCAGGGGTTTTCTCCACAGCACCACACCCCCATCACGTTGAAGGAGTTCCCACCTCAGGGCTTCCCATCACTCCGACCCTACATCACCTGTGTGACCCCCCCAGGGCATGAGGAACAACCCCTCCGTTCGTCCATTACTTACTCCACCAAATATCTTCTCAACCGTTGCAGATAGAAAGATGAAACAAAAAGCACATTAGTCCAGCAGCAAAGGGGATGAAGATGAGATAACGATCTTGACCTTGAGAAAACTAGGTCAAGGTCAAATTTCAACTTTTGTACTCTCAGGAAAGCAATAAGATAGAAAGACGAGGGAGAAGGCCAGTAAGATCATTAAAGCTAGTGCTTTGATCTATGGTCTTAGACTGGCCTTCTCCATATGCACTAGTCTATGCACCAGTCAGGTACTACTTTCTACCCTGACCTACCCTGAAAGTAGGTCGGGGTATTTGTGGGATGTTGCATTCTCTGACTGCTTTGGTTCTAGTTGAACGTTTGTCTCTTACAGTCATGTTGACATTTTTTCTCCATCTCATATGTTTACAATTAGAGAGATTTGAACACGTCTCTGTCACGGCCCGGCCACCTCCTCCCTCTGGACACACTCCAGCCATCTTGAGGGGAGAGTGGATGATGTCACTCCAGGGGTGGGAGCATGTGTGTCTATAAGTAAAGGGCCCTCACAGGGAAACCTCTCTACGAAGCCAGGCTGAGCTGACCTGTGTTGACATCAACATACCAACCGGACTCTGGATACATTTCTTCTTTCTTCTTCTTTTTTTTTTAACCGAAGCTGGAAGTCTCTCCTCGGGATTGTGGGTGTTTTATCTGGATGAATGTGTTCTGATACCTGTGTAGGTTTCACCAGCGTTGGCTCGAGTCATCACGATGTGCGGCGCTTTGACTTGGCACCAGATCGTTTCGACTCTGTTTGCGTTCAGCATCGCTGCAGAGATCGTGAGTCCTTCTGATTCCTATTTGAAGATCCCACTGTTTCAGATCCTGACCTTGACCTCACCTCCCACCTGGCTTCTCAGGTGGAGGGCGACTGCCCGGCTGAGTGCTCCTGCACCCCCTCACCCCCGGTATGCCCTCCCGGCGTCAGTTGGGTAGCAGACCGCTGCGGTTGCTGTAAAGTTTGTGCTCTGCAGTTCAATGAGGACTGCAGCGCCACCGAACCCTGTGATCACATTAAGGGGCTACACTGCCACCTGGGGGCTGGAGGGGACCCTGAGAGGGGGCTGTGTCGAGGTGAGTGGCAGCAGCAGGGCTGACCAGAGGCACACTATGAAATGAAATGTAAAAAATGTGGGTTTAAATCACAATGAGACTTGTTTGAATACTGTGCAAGTAGGGAGAAATGAAAAGTAGGTAAAAGTAAAAGTTATTTTACAATTGTAAGGAATGACCAGATAAATAACGCAACAAAAATGGAAAAATCTGAGAAGAGAACATCTCAGTTGAAGGTTTCCATGTCATTTCTTCTCATCACATGTCATGGAATCTGGCTTTTAGACTCTGTCCTGTTGTAGGAACTGGCAGACAAGATGCTCAAATACTTTACTTCTCAACAAAAGTCAAGTCAACTTTATTTATAAATGACTGAATCACAGCAGAGGCTCTTTACATAGTCAGGAAAGAGAGGGAACCAACTGAACCCCCAAGTTCAAGCTTGGGGGTTCAGTTGGGCAGGAAGAATTACCCACTGGGAAGAAACCTGGGCCAGATCTTGCCCCAATGGTAGGGGGGGGGGGTCTTCTGCCTGGACAGGTTGGGGTAAAAAAGGAAATACAAGGTAGAAGACAGAGGGAGATAGTCTGGGTGGCAGGCAGGTCAAGAGGAGCCACACCCCAGGTCCAGGATGTGTCCGCTGTCCCTTCACACCTCTGGTGTCTGTCCACTGACAGCCAAGGCCCACGGTTTGCCTTGTGAGTTTGGGGGGCGGGTGTTCCAGCACGGAGAGGACTTCCAGCCCAGCTGCCAACACCAATGCACCTGCATGGATGGGGTGGTGGGGTGCATGCCTCTATGTCCGTACCAAGTGCCTCTGCCCAACTGGCACTGCTCCCGCCCCCGGCTGGTCCGGCCCGAGGGCGCCTGCTGCGAGGAGTGGGTGTGTGATGACGACAACCGCATCAGGGAGGAGCCCGAGGAGCCCACACACACCGCCTCGCCGGACGTCCAGCCCCTCCCCAACCACATCAGCGCTCTGCTGCAGGACCAGCTGCAACCGCGACCCCCCGCCGCCGCCAGAGAGGAAGTGTTCAGAGGTAGACCTCACGCCGCGTCCCAACACCGCTTCTCATGACGCTCATCACGGGTTCTCGGTTCAGGGTTTACAATCATCCAAGGAACATACATGTTCCAGATTTAATGTCTCTAACCAGGCTAGCCTGAACATTATTTTTGAGGCTCGAGTCACGCAGAAGAAACCAAACCAGAGACCTCTCACATCTTCATGCCCAGCTTTGAGGCAGAATAACATTACATATCATGATTTCAAGCTGAGGCCATGAACATATGGATCTGTTTTGTGTTCTTTTTACATCACACCGCCGTAAAAGTATTGAAAGTTGGGTCTTAACTTGTTTCTTGGCTGCCCCACAGAGATGATGTCATTCCCCATGCCTGAGATGTTGCTGGAACCCAGCTGTTTCCCACAGACCACAGAGTGGACCGAGTGCTCCACCAGCTGTGGGATGGGCATTTCCAGTCGGGTCACCAACAACAATCCAGAATGTCGCCTGGTCAGAGAAACCAGGCTGTGTCAGATCCGACTGTGTGAGCAGACGCTTCCTGTTCCGAACAAGGTGAAAACATTTGTGGAACATCAGGCGACTTGATCACAAACTGAGGAACTCTTCATTTAAGTTCTGATAAAAAGAAACTACCTAATAATTATTCAGACCTCGACGTCGGGTGTTGATGACTTCAGGCTTTACCTTTCCTCATTTCATGAATACACCTGATAACTACACCTGATCACATTTAAATCCAATTAGTATTCATGATTATATAACTGGGAGCTGGAAAATGATGATAAGACCAAGATAGTCAGATACCCAATAATTATGTGTGCAGTGTGTACAGTCACATAGAAATCTGTCAGTTATCATGTTTACTGTTTATTTGAGGCATTTAGAAATGTTAAAAAGTACTGATCTGTTCACAGACCATGGAATATATATATATATATATATATATATATATATATATATATATATATATATATATATATATATATATAAAATTATTATATATATACATTATATTTTATTATATATTTATTTATATTATATATGTATATACAGTATGTATATATATATATATATAAATATAATTATATATATAGGTTAGGTACATGTCGGTATAATCCTGCCTCAAACAAATGAAATGAATGAATAAATAAACGCTCTGGTCCAGGTGGTCAGTAAATACTGAATTATCTCTAAATGAATATTTCATAGGAGCTTTATGATGTCATTTTAATACCGTCTCTGTTTTCATCGTCCAGAAGGGGAAGAAGTGTCAGCGAACCATCCGACCGCTGGAGCCAATCAGAATGGCCTTTGCCGGATGCTGGACGGTGCAGCGCTATCGCCCTCGTGCGTGTGGAACGTGCACCGACGGCCGCTGCTGCGTCCCATCCCTCTCTCGCACCGTGAGGCTCCGCTTCCTCTGCCCCAACGGGGAGCGCTTCTCCAGGGACGTGATGTGGATCCAGCGCTGCAGCTGCCGGGGGGGCTGCCTCACGCTCGGCGGCCCCCCCGGGCCCTCGGTCAGCCTCCACAACGACATCCACACCTTTAGCCACTGAGGCCGACCCCCCCAGATGAAGACTCTGACTTGCTTGCACTTTAACCTCCTGATATGATGACATCAGTGTGTGCACAGTGGAGGTGTGTTTAAAACGTCTTTATTTATTGGTAACGTTGTTCCCTCAAAGGATGATGGGAAGGTTGTTCAGACGGTGTGTTCGTGGTAACTACAGTATTTTCCGTAACATAAGGCGCACCTAAAAGCCTTTAATATTCTCAAAAACCAACAGTGCTCCTTATACAGTGGTTCCTCTACTTACAAACGTCTCTTCATACGAAATTTTCTACTTACGAAACGCCTCAGCAAGAAAATATTACCTCTAGTTACGAAAGAAATTTTCGAGTTACGAAAGGTAAAAATACAGTATGGGCTGAGACTCCCATTTCCCACAGGTTCCTGAAAGCAACACTCTCATAGCTGCTCTGCCATTGGCTATTACCTAGCATCCTGGCATCCCATTGGCTCAGAGGGACCTCTGTGTGGAGCTAGATAGGTGTCTATGCAGCGTCCTCGTCATTCGGCCCTCGACCCATGAGGTGTTCTGATAGTTTTATGTAAATATATTAACTTTTAGAGTATTCACTATGGACCCCAAGAAAGTGACGGAGAAAAGAGGAAAAGAAAAGATGAAGAAAAGAGTTTTTTTGTCCGTACAAACAAAGCAAGAGATGATAGAAAAGCCTGAAAAAGGGATGAGTTTGGTTGATCTCACCAAAGAATATGGCCGTAATGCATCTACAATCACCACGTTATTAAAACAAAAGGAAGTTTAAGGAGTTTAAGGCGTCGCGTGGGTGGTTGGAGAAGTTCAGAAGGAGGACTGGAATTCACTCTGTTGTTCATTGTGGGGCAAGAGGGCATGAACCACAGAGGGCAAAAAACAATGAGGACAGCAGTTAAAAGGTAAATGACCATCATGTTTATTCTTTGTTTTTTTACGTTATGCACAACTCTCATTTATTGTGTAATAATCTAATCGTAACATGTATTTGTTACATGTTTTGATGCATTTTTATGCTTTATAAAACATTTATGTCTGAATTTTGGGGGGCTTGGAACGGATTAGGACATTTGCATGGAAAACGCGTCTCTACTTACGAAATTTCTTCCAGAACCAATTAATGTCATAAGTAGAGGTACCACTGTATATGGTGGCTCCGCGGTGCACTGGCGTCGTGCCCGGAGTGTCCCCCGCCTCACGCCCTATGCCGCGGAGATAGGCTCCGGCTCCCCGTGACCCGCTGCGGCGGATACAGCGGTGGTCATCTGAAGATGACTGACTGACTGTATATGAGAACTGTTCTAAATAGACCATTCAGTGAGTTCTCAGATGAGTTCTCAACTCTCAGCTGTAACCTCAATCCCGTGCGCTTTATCTGTGAATATTTTTTTAAACGGGTCCCTGATTGAAGGTGCGCCTTGTAGTGTAGAAAATACTGTAATGACAATACTGGTCTCACATGAGGAGGTTGACAGAATTTAGTGGTTATGGAATTCATGACGTGTGTGTGACGGTGTGGGTGTGTGTGGGAGAAAACGGATTGCTGTGCATGAAAAATGACAAACTTTCTCCAGAGACTGTGCTTCTATGTGTCTACAGAGCAGAGGTGAAAACATAGACTTCACTCTCGGTTGTGGAGTGGTAGATTCTAGGGATCGCCTCATTTTCGGGGTGTCATTTTATTTTTATTGTGTGTACGTATAATGATTTATTTTGACAGATGACATTGCATTATATATTATTCAAATATATAAATATATTTGTCTGTAAACTCCATTTAATCCAAATTAAAAAATGCATTTAGCTATAAAATGTATTCTTGGCTAATGTGTTAAAGAGGTTTTGTGTGTTCATGCAAATGCATTTAACTTAAGACTGTTTGTTTCACTAAATTTAATGCTTTTAGTAGAATCAGAGGCTGGAATTCATTATGAAATATTTAAAAATCATGCTTTTCTGGAGCCTATCCCATTAAGCTGTCCATGGGTGAGAGGTGGGGGACACCCTGGACACGTTGCCAGCACATCACAGGGCCACACGAAAGACAAACAGACCATTTGAAGCGATCGATTCACCTGAATGACTTGTTTTTAGAGGGAGCAGGAGAACCCAGACAGAACACACACTCACAGAAAGGAATCGAACCTTTCTGTGAGTGTGTGGTCCTCACAGAGTAATAAAATGCTTCCCTCTACTGGACGTCCGGTGGAACTACAGCAGGGTGACCGCTCGACACACTGACTCCTGCAGTGGTTTTTTAATCCTGAGAGTCCTTTAACATTATTTATTTATTGTGTACTTCACAAACTGTGACATAATAGTTTCTCAAATAAAACCCCAAAAGTAAAATTTGTGGTGGGTCATGGAGTAAAATCCCTTCATTAATGGACAACAGTCTGCAAATCAAGTCATTTTAGGGGTTAACAAAACAAATATAAGCGTTCATCTAAAATAGGAAAAGGATGAGACGCCGTGGCGACACCAAACTGGACAAGAGGAAAGGAAGGTCATGGGTTTGATTCACATCTCAACAGCAGAAAGAAATAAAAAATCACAGGCACACACTGTCACTCATTACAAACTTTCTTGTATGAAGTATTGGTGTTTAATTTGTGGAATAAGTGTCATCAAAAACACAATTTTTATGTATGCACAACAAACATACACATATTACACACATTATGTATTATCTATATATTCTATTTAAAATAATCTGTTTATTATCAATTTATTTGCATCAAGATGTTTTATTGATGCGGGAATAATGAATGGATTTGTTAAACATGTCTCCAACCAGCGTGTGTGTTTCTGGAGCCGTCGGTGTGTCGCGGGGTCTTGTGGGGACCTGAAGGTGTGAAGGTGCATATTAATAAGCGACTATAAACTCATCAATCATGTGGCCTGGGGACACGCCCCCTGCTCTCCTATTGGCTGCTGAAGGCTTGCTGTCGGCTGCGCGCTGCTCTCGGTGACTTAAATCGCGTCTTGCGTAATTGGATGAACATCATCGTAAAGAGGAGGACAGATGGAGACATGTCCGCAGACTGACAGCTGCTGCGTCATGTCCGCCCCGCGTCTCTCCGTGGACTGACTTCTGGGAGCTGGATGCTGGGGGGTGGGGGGGGGAGCGTTCTCTCAACTATCCCCGTCCTGGACTCCATGCTGCTGCGTCTTCCTGCGGACCGATGCGCTCCGGATCGCGTCGGGTCTGAGTCCGTCTCCTCCGCTCCGACCTGTGGTGAAAATCAGCGTCTGGAAGTTTAGCGCGGGAAGAAACCTTCAGCTCCCCCAGGTAACGGCTCTCTCCCCCCGCGAAAATCATGCGCGGAGCCGCGGACAGAGAGTTGGACAAAATGCTGTACTTGTCTGTTCCTCTCTCCAAATCAGGGGTTTTAATTGTTTGTGAATCGATTACACGAGTGAAGTATTGGGTCGTAGGACTACAGAGAGCCTCTGATAGATGTAATGTCCTCATTCTTTTATTTCTGTGTTGTATAGATTTGATGTGACATACTTTAAAATCTTTATTCCTGCCCCTCAGTGCAAAGGATTTGTATGATTATCAGCTTGATCCAAATCTGAATGTTTCAGGTGAAAATAAAAGCCTCGTCCTCATTCCTGTGAGACTTACTGAACTACTGTATTTCACACCGCCTGTGCTCTAAACCAGTGGCCCCCAACCCCCGGGGGCCAAAACTCCTGTAGATTACTGTACATCCGTTTTACTTATTTCAGAGTCTAAAGATGTTTTATTTTGAAAAGTGGCGTCTGTGAAGGACACACAGGTGAATGCGTGCGCCTGTGCCTCTTGACAGGTCAGGGTCACGTGACAGGTTACCAGCAGTTACCCCTAAATGAAGCGCCCACAACTGCCCCAGTGTTCTGGATTAGAGTCAGGGCAGATTATCCTGAGACCCCAACAGAATCTTGATCCCTGCTTCCATCCCCTCCTCCTGTCTCTGAAGTGGATTTTCTGCAGAGACTAAAGAAAACCGAACGAGTCGACCGGACGTCTGAACACACTTCAGGTGTCATTGTCTCCGTTACCCCCAGATCAGAGGCCCCCCACCACTGATTCATTACTGTAATGATTATTATTGATTGATTGTTGACCCTTGATTGATGATCAGTATTTGTCCTACGGTGAATGAACTGATTGTAGGTCTCTATATTTACATAAACCTGATCAGGGCCGTCCCCTCGCTGACAGGTGTTGTTCATCTATTGATGGATAAAGGTTGTTTATTGTCTGATGTCGACCTTTGACATCAAACCACTGATTTAGGATCAGACTCCAGCTGTCCTGGAGTGTTAACGGTTATCCAGCAGACCAAGACGCTCTGTTACATGTTGTCTGAGGGGAACCGCTCCCTGGACACAAAGGGGGCCGCTGGTTTAAACCGTACAATCTGAGAGACTTCAGTCTCAACCTGATCTGGGTTTAGTTGCTCCTGTCTCAGTTGTTGGATTGATTTGTGTTCAGGAGCGTCCCGGACCAACATGGTGAACAGCCAGACCCCGGGCGTCCCCCCGGCCCCCAGGTCGTGTGCCGGATGCGGCGGGAAGATCTCCGACCGCTTCCTGCTGTTCTCCATGGAGCGCTACTGGCACAACCACTGCCTCAAGTGCTCTTGCTGTCAAGCCCAGCTGGGGGACATCGGCACCAGCTGCTACAGCAAAGGGGGCATGATCCTGTGTCGCAGCGACTACATCAGGTGAGGGGCGGGGCGGGGAGGGGAGGCTCACCTGGAGAACTCAGTGTGAGCTCTCTGCTGATGTGTGCAGGCTCTTCGGGCACAGCGGCGCCTGCAGCGCCTGTGGTCAGTCCATCCCAGCCAATGAGATGGTGATGAGGGCACAGGGGAGCGTCTACCACCTCAAGGTGAGGACCGAGTGTCACCTCGCTACCACGCCCACTTGTTGGGTAGGAACGGGGGGGTTTGTTGTGGAGAGATGAGAGGATGATGTGAATGTACTTAATCTAGGTAGTCCTCAACTTACGAACACAACCATTTCCCAGAGGTTGTTTGTAAGTTGAATTCCTCGTAAGTTGTTATTTATTAAATATCGATCCATAATTTGAGGTTATGAAATACTTGGAAAAATAAAAATCTGGTTTACATCATTTCACTCAACTTGACATCTGTTGTCCACAAATACTGGACTCTAAATCTAAAACTCACGTTACTGTACAATAAATCAGAATAAAATCATGATATCATATTAAAATCCGTACATATATATTTCCAATATCTACAGTTAAGCGTCACTCGTGATTCACGTGATTGTTCATATCCAGATTAGTTTACAGTAAACTTTAATCCTGATAATTTAATCCTTGAGGAGAAGAAGAACACATTTTGAAGGAAGTGCGTGTTGGAGCTGCTGGAGCGCAGCGGTGCTGCTCAGCGGGGGTTGTGGTAGAAAGTGGAACTGCAGGACAATTGTCGGATGTGGCGGCACACGTTCGTATCTCTGAATGTTCATAAGTTGAGGACGACCTGTTGTGTCTTTCTGACTGAGACAAGCGAGGATTCACACAAACATGTATGAGACGTTTTAACAAGTTTTTTAATAACTTATTTACTATTTGTTCCTGCAATGTGTGTGTGTGTGTGTGTGTGTGTTTAGCGTCACAGATTGCGATCAGTGTGTGACTCTTTTTGCCGTGTCCCCAGTGCTTCAGTTGTGCCACCTGTAGAAACCGACTGATGCCCGGCGATCGTTTCCACTACATCAACGGAACGATCTTCTGCGAGCACGACCGACCCGGCGCTGCCTTGCTCAACAGCCACCTGCCTCCACTTCAGAGCAGCTCCGTCCTGACCGACCAGAAGGTGAACGAACCAACGGGGGGGGTCGTGTGACCACATATGAATCTATTTAACGTCTGTCGTCCATCCATTCCGGGTCTCTCTGGTGCTGCTGGTCCGACTCTTCCTCTCCTCTCGTCCACAGGTTTGCTAAGAGATCGCCTGTTTCCAACGGCGTCTCTTCTTTCCGAAGCGCCGCTCTCCTCCCGTTGTGTTGCTGTTGTCGTGGATACATGCCCCGCCCATCCTTCCTTCCTTCCTTCCTCCAAGAGGACACGATGCATCTTCTCTGTCAGACTAGATTCAGTACAAAGTCCTGTTAGTGTTGTGTTTAATGTGCATCATGCAGACTGTCGGTACACCAGCAGAGGGCTGGACTCTGGACGGAGCGCCAGCTGGAAGACGCTTCACTGAAACTTTGACGGACTTCTGTAGAATTTCCTTTTTGCCGTGTGATCTTATTCCTCCGGGGTGTCGATGCTGAATGACTCCTCTCTCTTGTACATGTTAATCTGGACTCTCAAGGAAATCAAACCGCGTTGATGTCACCTAGGATCCCTTTTCAGATGTCCTGCACAGAGAACTGAACTGACCCGGGGAAGGTTTACTTCTTTTTTTATTTCTTTTTTCAGATGGTTGTTCAGTGTGCTGAAAAAAAAAAAAGTTGCAAAACAAAAATCGTATTAAAATAATTTTCTCGTAAGGCGTCACGAAGTGAAGTTGGCGTTGGTGTTGGAACCTAGTGTGATTGGGACCGCCTCGCTCACTCTCCTCTACCCTGGGTGGTGAAAACATGCCTTGATTACCCAGAGGAGGGGTATTAGCCGTTTACCGAAGCAATTAAACATGAGCCCTGTATCTGTGCTGCTGGAGCCCCTGGGAGTCTGAAGTCAGGGCATATCCCGTTGCTGACTGGCTCAGTGGCTGCCTGCCTGCCGCTAATAAAGTCTAATCTGAAGGCAGGCTAATTAACGGGGAGCGGCCCCCTTTACATCCAGGGCATTTGGAGCAATCTGATGTATTTACTATTTACCATGTTCCAATTAACGCTCCCGCGCCGCCCGGTTCGTCTGCCGTCACGGCTCTTTGTTCTCAGACTCTCTCCTGAGCCGCGTCTAATTCTTCCTCAATTCTCCCTTTTAATGCTATTTAAAAACTTCTCAGCGTACCGTCGGCAGATGGGAGAGAGAATTAGTGCGATTCCAACAAGACAGTTGCCTCAGGAAGGGCATCCGGCGTTAAACTTGTGCCAAATCAAACATGCGAATCAAACCTATGACTTCCATCAACAAGGTAGTCAGAGACTGTCCGCGACACACCTGAATTCAACATTCTACCCTGACCTACACACTTTTGTGCCTCTGGCTTCCTGGAAATGTTGCTGTTGTTGTTGTTTTGTGATCATTTCTCATCAGGTTTCAGAGATGTGGACCTAAAAAGGTATAAAAGTGCGCCATCGTTCCTCTCGGTTAACGCTTTCCAGGAACCACACACGATTAACGAATTCCACGATATCGGTACAACCTATTTATCTTATTATTTACGGTAATTGTAAACGTTTCTAAACCCCCCCATACTGATATTAAACCACCTTCTATCTGTATCACCTTTAAAACGCTCTGATAGACTGTTTAAAGCACTTTTGTGTCTCACGGAAGTCCGAGACTCATGGAACGTAGCGCACTTAGCCAATAGAATTGCACGTACGGTATCACGCGATGAGTACAAAAGTTGACACTTGACCTTGACCTAGTTTTGTCAAGGTCATCATCTCATTTTCATCCCCTTTGCTTTCCTAGTAATGTGCTTTTTGTTTGGTCTTTCTATCTGCAGCGGTTGTGCAGATATTTGGCGAACTAACTAACGAGACGAACGCACAAACACTGACAGTTACAACACATCACCGCTTTGAGGTAACAACGATGCACGCCGTTATCAGGGCAGATGATCGTATCTGCCCCACTTTCACACCTTCGGCATCAAACTCACACCTTAATGCGCTTAGCTTCTTCAAAAAAAAGTCCCACTTGTGGTGGCGGGTGCTGATGCGGCATCAATCATTTATTACACGTCTGATCAAATAGCGTCATGCAAATTCATTAGCTTATGCAAATCATCACAATTACAATTATCTCTGTGGTGTTGGTGGAGAAATAAAAACCTCGGCACATTCCCGAGTCCCACCACACCACGAGTTACACTCCGCATCCAAACTAATCAAACCTCATCTGCTTTCTCCTAATTAGCCCGAACATTTTCAGATGCCAATTAGCAGGTCTCATGAAAAGGCTTTTTGCCACGAGGCGTTGTCTTTTATCGGAGCCTTTGCAGGTGTGTGGCTCACCATGACGTCCGTGTCACAGGAAAGTGTTTATTCCTGCTAATTAATCATATTAACACGTGCAGATGAGTGTAATTGCCTGAGCTCCTCCACCTCTCACTGTGTGAAAACACAAGATGATGCCAAGATATTTGTACGTACTCATGATGAAGAGGACAGATGAAGGCTCCTTACAGTGAAATAGATCCAAGATGGCCGCGTCCATTCTGGTCAGGTGACGTGTTGGTTCCAGCTCCACGTCAGCCGTCACCGTAAAACCAAAGAAATAGTTGGAAGTGATTCAAACATGTAAGTAGAGTCAATTTTCTGGTTGGTTGTTATACAGTAGTGGATTATACATTCAGTAATGATGAGTTTATACATTAAAGTATGAGATTTCTCTTTAACAATTCATGCTAGTCTAGTCTTATTTTATCATTTATAATTCATTAATTAATTATATAATTTATTTAAGCAGGTAAGTCAGTTTAGAACCAGTTCTTTATTTATAATAACAACCGAGCCACGAGATCATTTAAAGAACAACAGTGTACTCGAATACTTTTTGAAACTGTAAAGTCCGACAGCACAACTTCAAATGAGCACATTTTTACTCTTTCAATGCCGCTCAAGATGCTAAATTGCATTGACTCGGTATTGACTCCGCATTAAGGAGTATAAAGTGACCCGCTGACCTGTCGTTAGTCATGATCTGAACATCTTTTTAAAGGACAGGATCATAGTGGGTACCATAAATAGTGTGAATGCTGCAGAATCAATCAGATATAAGGGTGAATCTTGTAGATATTTATTTGATGAATATATTTTTTGACACTGAAATGGTTTTATGGCTTTAGTGTCCATCGGTGAGGTGTGGTTGTTACTTCTGCCTCTGTGTGAACTGTCTGTTATTCATGTGACCATTTGTTTTACTGAGGATGTTTTCATCAGCGTCTCCAGTCCAGAACTACAAACATGGAGAGAAGTGATGCGTGTTTAAGGGATGTAGGTGTGAAACCGTTAGCGTGAAAGCTGCCGACTGCTTGTCACCATTAAAAACCCAAGAAAGGAACCCAAAGGTCTGTTGGGCGGTGCATGAAGTCTTCGTCAGACGTGTTTGCGGTGTAGTTCCAATCCCTGAGCACCAGCTGACTAGTCTAGTTGAGTAGTAGCTGCAACATTTACCAGCATGCAACTTGTGTGGACCCGAGCGTGTTTAGCGTGTCCTCTCGGCGGCGTCTCGTCGTGTGGGAGTGAAACACGAGACGACGCTGGAACACACAGGAAGTGAGGCGCGTCGCAGCCATAACTCACCCCCCCATTAGCGGGAGAAGTGTGACGACAAAGAGCTTCACAACTCCGAGCCTCACGCAGGAATGTCATGGAGGGGGGAGGGGGGGAGAAAAGTTCTCCTGGCCAATCGGAACACTTTGAATAATTAAAGTGATCGGCTTAATTAGCTCAATTACGTTAATTTGACCACGGAACACGGCCATATGGTGAAAGGAAACAAAAGAGGGGGGAACTAATTAAAAGTAAAATAATGAGGATTTTAATTAACTGGCTCCCCAGACAGCAGAGCGCAGGGATCAGGAGCCCGCTCCCATAATTAAAGCGCTGCAACGCTGGCAACATCTCTCCTCTCTTCTCCTGTCTGGGAGGGCTGTACCATCTAATTAAATCTGTAAATAAATTAGCAACATGGAGGGTTCCTGCTTGACTTAACACCACCTCCCGCCCAGCCCCCGCCCCCCGACAACAGGCTCACCTTAGTTTCGTCAGCATCGGGCTGAGGTCCCCACAAAGCTCACCACCGGACGCACACACACACACACACACACACACACACACACACACGCTCCTGAGAAAATATCTGTTTCTAAATGATGGTGTGTGTGTGTGTGTGTGTGTGTGTGTGTGTGTGTGTGTGTGTGTGTGTGTGTGTGTGTGTGTGTGTGTGTGTGTGTGTGTGTGTGTGTGTGTGTGTGTGTTCGCCTGTCATTCCCTCAGGTTGTGTTTTGAGGCTCTGACGTGGACAGGAGGCCGGAGCGGAGCTGACAGCAGCATCGCCTCCGTGTGTTACACGTGTTCAGGCTGCAACACGCAAACATGTATGTTAACTCCAGCCATCTGGCGCTAATAAATACCCTGTACCTTTAGCCCAGCCTCCCCTCTCGCTGCCCCTGGCCTCTTTTGCCTGCCCCCCCCCCCCGGCCCCGCCCCGTGGAAGCAAGAGCTTTTTCATTAAAAATGCAGTCAGATTGACGAGAGACTGATTTGCATATTAAATTAACGAGCACTCACGAGCTCTCGCTGCCAGCCCCAGGAAACGAGGAGCGAGCGTCGGGCTGACGTCCCCACAACGCTCACCGCCGGACACACACACACACACACACACACACACACACACACACACACACACACACACACACACACACACACACACACACCCTCCTGAGAAAATATCTGTTTCTATATAGACTTAGAATATGCTTAACAAACTGTGTGGTATGCAAATAAAGAGATTATAATGAAGTTTAGTTAAAGAGATAAATTGACATTATTAAGGGCGTCTATGGAGCTGAAACAATGACAGCACCTCAGGAGGGCACCTGTTCTGCCCCCCCAGCCCTGAGGGGATCGGCTCACCCGACCCTACAGTGTATTTACTGCTGTACTGGAAGCTGTTTGTGAATTATGGAGGAAAAAGAGAAAATAATAAAGGCAGGACTCGTTTAAACAGATCCTTCAGCTTTAGGAAGGCCAGAATAAAAGGGGTGATCAGTAAGTCTTTATTTAACCTTTAGTAACCAGGTGAAACAGGTTAACAGCAAACATTCTTATTTACAACTGTGGCGCGGAAAGAAGCACAATCTCTTGAGGGACGGGAAAAAATGGGGTTTATATAAAAAAAGGTAAAAAGGTTTTTTTTTGAGGTCGATGATCACCCAAAAAGAAAACTGGTGATTCCAAACAGCTGAACGTTCGTATTTAATACAAACTTATAAATCTGTGAAACATTAATTTTCTGTACCGGCCACGACGGTGAAGATGAAGATGTCCTGGTGAGGCCTCAGTGCCTCAACACAGGATTTAGCCTCATGCTAACAGTCTAATGCTAACAAGCTAATGCTAACAGTCTAAAACGTAACATGAACACGTCACGGATTCAGATTTCACGTGTCATGTTAACATGACGAAGCAGATCTGACTCGGTGGACAGTTTGCTCTGATGCGGATGGATGGACGGATGACGGATGATGGACGGATGATGGACAGGTCGTTTCCATGGCTACTTCCTGTCGGAGGAACACTCCTCACGGTCTCTCTGGGCGGGGCCTCACCTGAGCCTCACCTTCATCATTAGAGGGGGAAGCTCCTCGCCGTTGTCAGATGAGCGTCGGGGGAACGAGCTCCCTGTTCGTCTGGAGACAGTTTTCACTGTGGGGGGGTGGGAGGGGGCTCGTCAACCCCCCATTCCGGTGAACCAGGTGGAACACACGTGCGTTCATTAGCGCCCTTTAATGAGGAGCAGATGACACAGTGCTGCCTGTCGCTCTGCAGCTCTCACACAAAGACAGGCTGGTGTCTTCTGGGGGGGTGGGGGGGTCGTGTTGATTCTCAGGCAGTTACAGTCACACAGACAGCTCCACACGTGAAGTACATGATACGTATGTACACGCTCTCCCTCCCATTCAGGCCTATGGAGGAGGTGGGGGTGGGGTCTTTCACCTAGAAAACTAGGTCAAGGTCAAATTTCAAATTTCCTGTGAAGGACAGTCTGAGTAAGACCATAGATCAAAGCTAATGCACTTTGACCTACCCTGAAAGGTCACAGCTATGCACTTGTCAGGTACTATTTTCGGGGTACCCTCCTGCTCGTGGCAGGATGCTGCGGTCCTGGACCCCCTCGGCCCCCTGAGGCCTGTCCACTCATTGGGTTTGAGTCTTAAATGTATTTTCTAAAGTTACAGTTCGATTGATAATCCTGTTCAAGTCCCGATCAACACGTACCGTAAGCGAGACAGAAGTGGACACCGCTCCGGTAAAGATGTGGGTAATTCATCTGTGGTTAGACACCACCCACCACCAAGCAGCCCCCCCTAGAACTCTGAGATGGTTTGAGCAGAACTGGATGGTCAGAGGAGAAGCAGCTGAAATGTCAGCATGTGGCCTGAACGTGTGTGTGTGTGTGTGTGTGTGTGTGTGTGTGTGTGTGTGTGTGTGTGTGTGTGTGCGCACAAAGCTTGGCATTTCCGACAGAGATATGAGCGAGAGGTGTGTCGCCTTGATTCAGCCGGGGAGGGGTGCGTTCAGTCTCTGCCTGAGAGTTGTGATGGGGGTTTTCCTGACAGGAGTGGGGCCGTGCTGCTCCACAACAGGTTCTGGGTTCAAGCCCCCGTGGCTCTGCTGGGTGCCTGGTCCTCAGTGCCCGGCTTGATAAGCAGCAGCGTTTGTCACCTCTTCACTCCAACCCCCACCAGTTGGAAATGCCAGCACTGAGCCGGGGGCACAGCTCACTCAGCGTGGCGTCACCCCCTGAACCACGGGGCGCCCACGCTTCTTATCAGCACCCACACACCTGCCCAGCCACCACAATGGAAGCAGATGATGGGAAGCCAGAAAGACAAGGAACACAAAAGTGGTTCACCAGACCACATAGTGGTTCACCAGACCATCTAGTGGTTCACCAGACCATCTAGTGGTTCACCAGACCATCTAGTGGTTCACCAGACCATCTAGTGGTTCACCAGACCATCTAGTGGTTCACCAGACCATCTAGTGGTTCACCAGACCATCTAGTGGTTCACCAGACCATCTAGTGGTTCACCAGACCATCTAGTGGTTCACCAGACCATCTAGTGGTTCACCAGACCATCTAGTGGTATCTAGACTGTCCCTCTGTCCGGAGTTTGGAGGTGTGGCGGATGGATACATCAGTGAGACCAGATCTCTTTCTTTACCCCATGTTGGCGGATGGATACATCAGTGAGACCGGATCTCGTTCTTTACCACGTGTTGGCGGATGGATACGACATCAGTGAGACGGGATCTCGTTCTTTACCCCGTGTTGGCGGATGGATACGACATCAGTGAGACCGGATCTCGTTCTTTACCCCGTGTTGGCGGATGGATACGACATCAGTGAGACCGGATCTCGTTCTCGTTGGTGGAGCTCAGACGTAGCTCGTGTGTTCTCCTGACTTTTGCGTTTCTTTCCATTCTTTATCATTGTTTACGTAACTTATACATAATTAATTACACACAGGTAAAGTCTGTGTTTCTATTGGTCAATAAAAAATGTTGTTGTTTTTTACAATTTAGGGGGTTTGGTGCTTTTTGATGAGGCTGGAATGGACTGAAGTGATTTTAGCTGTCTGTAAGCCTGTCGTCACAGATTCAGCTGGTACCTGGAGCTGCTACTGCTGTAACTTCTTCTTTGCATGTGTGGACAGAATATGTGTGCACACAAGCAGAGTTTTCAGCGTATATATGTGTGTGTGTGTGTGTGTGTGTGTGTGTGTGTGTGTGTGTGTGTGTGTGTGTGTGTGTGTAATTTTGTGTGTAATTGTGTAAGCCAATGAGGAGCTGATAAGCCTGGTGGAGCCAGACGGCAGACACTTCAAGATGTCTGGATGGATAATGAAAGGAGAGTTCTACTGCGGCCCCCACTCCCCCAAACTCAACATAACACAACAACACATTCATGGTGTAATTTGTGACTCCAGTGGTGAACTGTACACACACTAAATATTCCTTCAGGAGAGCAGGTAAACAGATTGATCTCTCCCAGCTGGGATGGCAGCTAAAGCTCAGCTTGAGTCCGGGTCTCTGATGCTATCAGAACGTTTGCTGTCATCACCATCCGAGCAGAGTGGTGCTGCAAGAAAAGTAGTTCCTCCTTCCCATGTAATGTATATCTCCAGCGTGGGAGAGGAGATCTAAACACACACACGTCTGCTGAGCATCTGTGCTGTTTGAGGGCGATCAGAGAACACTGAGGGGCGTTATCTCACGGCTGTGGCGTGAGGTCAACACGCTTAGGGCGTGTCTGAATCCTTATTGAAACGAATCATCCGTCGCGGCGCCGTGTGACCGCGGCCTTGGAGGCAAAATCGGCTGCAGAAAGGGTTAAAAGCTAATTGATTGTGTTTTGTCGGCGCGCTCGAGTCGTGTCTCCGCCTTGTGCGCGTGACCATGCGTATCTGTGAACAAGGACATCACAAGTGCTTGTCAGATTGAGTGTGCGTTTCTCGCCCCCATCCCTCCTGTCTGTGTTTTTGAGCTGGGAGATGAAGCCATCTGTACGAGTCTCTGGAGACTCCGGACTCCCCCGTCTCCGTTCCGTTCTCTGCTACCACTGTAATGGGAAAATCGCACCGTCTTTCCGCTCTAGTTGGGATTGGCAGCGTTGATAAGCATCGCAGGGGCAATTAGAGGTGGGAGGCTTTCAAACAACACTGATCCATCATTGGGGGCTGATAGTCCTCAGGATACACCACTGTGTTGAACATGAGGTAACGAGGTAAAGTGCAGCGTTTGGGCAGGGCTACAATCTCGCCAAATAACATTTTTGTCATGGTTGCATTGATCTGAACAGCATGCACGTGCAAGAAATGTTCATCTGGTTTTATTCCTTTCTGTTCCTTCGAACAAAAAGGTTTTTCTCTGCTGAGTCGGGCCTCTGTTTGGATGAGTATGATGAGTGTCATTGTCACAGCAGGCGTCCACAGGCACAGTCTTACCTGTCTTTCTCCCAGAGATGGGGATGAATGAGGGAAATAGCTCGCTGTGCTGAAGTCCCTCGACTAATTACTGTTAAAAGGTCTGATATGACTTGGAGATAAGGCAGAGGGAGGGGGGGCAGCAGCTCAGGCAGACACAAGTATGAAGGTGCAGAAGGGACTGGGGGCATTGTTTATGTGCAAAGTGAAGTGGACCATCACAGAGCGAGTCAAGAAAAGGCCGTGCAAGTGATGGAGGGAAATGATTAAAAGTGAAAAAATAAAAGAGGGGGGGGGGGCAGAGCTGCATTCCTGCATAGGACTTGTTTCAGTAACGGGACACTTCCCCGGAGAAGAAATGTATGGGACTGGTTTCCAACCAAAACCTGCATGAAACACGTTTATCTATAAGACGGGCAAACTCTGCATATTCCAAATGTAAGATGTTATTTCACAAATACAAAATACATCATGCTTCAGAAAATAATAATCATCTTATGAATACAAAAATAAAATTAATCAATCAGCTTTTATTTATATAGCACTTAATCGCAGCTGGAGATATTTCAAAGAGCTTAACAGATAGAAAGCCAACATGTGACATCACAGAGTTCTCTACTAGACGGTGTTCTGGGTTCTCTCATGGGTTCTCACAGTACAGGAGGGCATTATGGGACATTTTGAACAGGAAGTTGTCTGCCACCCAAACCAGTTAACGCAGGAAATCACCTGAAAGTGTTTGAAGGAGTGTTTAACAAAGAATTGGCTGCAATGGATGAAGCAGGAAGTAAGTTCCTGTGAATCGCACTGGACTGTCGAGAATCACGTAATGAAGCAGTGACATGTTGCAGGTGGACTTGAATTCAGCGTGTTTATCCTCATAATGCATGCTGTAATGTAAAGTGTCAGACCTGTCATGGCCACAGGTGTCCAGAGGGCAACTGGATGCCTGACCAGCTGTATGTGGAATGGAGCAGGGGATACACCCCACCTCTAACGCTTTAGCCTGGCTAACGACCGATATGTCACATCAATTAAAACATCATTTATCCCTTTAAAGCCAAGTGTGTCCTATTTAATACATTTTTATGTTCAGTATTTGAGATTTTTAAAGTCATAAGTTTGATATAATTTTCCCCAGAAAACGCAATGTATAAAAAAATAAAATCCTGATTTAGCAAAAACCACACAATAAATTTACCACCACATACATTTACCAGAAGGTTCCATTTAAGGCCTTTTTTTCATGTAAATGAAAGGTCTGGACGTTTTTGTAGGATGTGTTTGATTGGTGCACGTTGTGTCACGTGTCAGCCTGGGGGGATGGTAGTCAACCCTGATGCTTTGAAACCAAACATCTAACATCTGGATACTTGATTACACACTGCTAGAACACTAGAATGGATATGACGCTGTTACATCATCAATAACATGGAATAATTCTTTGAACATGTCTCAACATAACAGAGGACTAACTATAGTCCCTCCCAAATCCATCATCTTGTTGACATCACTGCAGGCTGTCTAAGACCAGCTGGAGACTCCGAGCTCAGGGGTCACAGGAGGGGCCCCTGGTAGTCTGGGCCAATGGCAGCAGAGCTATGGGATTAAATATAAACTTTATTAAAAAAGAAATTGTTCTGTCTGCTCTTGAACGTGAGATGGTGTCTGCCTCACCTCCTCAATAAGAGAGTTTGATAACAGAAAGGTCTGGAACCAAACCTGAACTGTGGGGCTGTAGACCTCTACCGGGGCAATACGGACAAGAAATGGTGGGGCCTGGCTATAGGTGACTCTACAAATAAGATGAAGGATTTTAAATTCTATTCAGGCTTTAACAGGAAGCCAATGCAGAGATGTTAGCACAGGACTCATGTGAGCCCTTCATGTGGTTCCTTTTAGAACATGAGCTGCCGTGTTCTGGATCAGCTGAAGATTTTTAACAGATTTGTTGTGGAAACTTGACAGTAATGAACGAGACTAATCCAAAGGAAGTAACAAAGGAAAGGACTAGCTTTCCTGCATTTTCATGGGTTAATTTATGTGTGAACAGAGGCAGTCCTGTTTAGATGGCATGCAGGTTGACTACATCAAGAGAAAAGAACATTTCTGAGATGGGCCAAGAACCATGAATTCAGTTTTATTTAAATCTAATAGCAGGAAGTTTTGAGACACTCTGTGGAAAAGATTCAGGAAAATCCATCCATGCATTTCACACTTCCAGGCTTTAGCTTTCTAGTCCTTATTATCAGACTATTCCAAAAAGACTCTGAAGACTCTCCAGCTGATCCAGAATGCTGATGCATGTGTTCTGACCGGACGCAGTAAGATGTCAAATCACTCCTGTATTGATCACTCTATAATGAACAGTGTTAATAAGTCTTTAGTAATCAGGCAACATTAAGACCTGGTAGGACCCTACTACCCATCCAGAAGATTACCCTCTCAAAATACAGTTATTTGTGGTCCCTAGAATCTCCCAAAGGAGAACGAAGGCGGTTTCAGTCGAGGGAGCAGACAACCTCTGTAGATGGAACAGTTGGCTTACAGGGTTTCTTTTTCATAAACATTACAATTAAGTTCAGCTTGTTGAAGTTTAATGGAACAATAAATTCTTATAATATTATAATAAAGCACTTTGTTTCTTCGTTTTGCAGTATTTGCGTCTGCCCCAACAGTGTGAACTTTTCAGCCAGTTTCCACGTCTGAGCAGTTAATCGTCTTTAAGCGCAGAGCAATTTGCCCCACCTTCGTTACAACGCTCACCACCAGTTCTCATTTTAGTCGTGCACCTGGGCTCAAAACTCACATTTTAGGAGCCACCAGGTTCATATAAAAGCTGTAATAACAACAGCTAGGTGAGTCGGTGGTGCTCCGTTCACAGCACAGTGCTAATTGTTTAGAAATGAGCCCATCTGGTTCGATTCGCTGTTCAGTGAGGTAGCAGGATAGCTAAGCCCCCCTAGTTGTCTGCTCAACGCAGGGCCACCCTGACACCCAGAGACCACCTACGCTGAACTCATAACGTGAAAAAACCTCCACACCTCTGAAACGTACCACACCGAACACCATCATTACCTCCTTAATGGCTGCATTACTGGCTTTTTGAGAACTTGTCTGCAACTTTCAAGCCTGAGACTAGGAAAAAAAAGAAGTTAATATTGAATTCCACCCTCAGACGTAACTGGAGGAAAATGAAACTGTGGTCAGGGAGGCTTTGCTTTTATCACATAATGGAATCAGTGATCAAACTCAGGGACTGTTCAGCCTAATATTTGGCCAATACTCGTAAACACAGGCTTACAAGATGGCAATAAATTACAAAATATAGCATCCTGTTTGTCAGTTGAAGAGTCATTTTACTCCACTGACCAATTGCACCCATCGACCGTATGTGTCAGGGTCCTGTGGACGGTGACACTGAACAGCATCAAACCAAAATAAGGCTTAAAAACACTAAATCAGCATCTAGAGGTGACGTAAGCTGAGCTCAGGGCCAAAGGATCATGTACTGTGTACCATTCACAATGCACCTACAGAAATATTGATATTGAAAATAATATTATAAAGTTTTAAGATTTAAAGGTCAGAATGTACATTTTTAAACATCTATTACCTACATTGATCTATTAAGATGATGTCATCTGCGTACAGACTTCACTGCACCTCGACTGTTGCTTAGCAACCAACAGAATGGTGGAATAACAAAAATAAATAAGAACTGTTGTGTGTCACACATAAATGTCACACTTAACGTGGGGTATTGTAATTATTATATTATATCCATACTGATGAGCACATGCTAACATAGGCTAACATAGTGAGACTAAAATTTCATGTAGCAAATAGGTAAAATATTGGAAAGTACGAGTGGAAAAATAGTCAGGACCTTAAAGCATGCAGCAATAAGTTCTCTCTTTGCTATCAAACAAAGCAATAAAGTGAAATTCTCAAAGTCATAAAATCCATTAACCTTTGCTTAGTCTAAATCTCAAATAACAGCAAATTTGACTGGTTCCAGTCCATGGGCTCCAGACCTGTTGGCACCACGTCCCCAACTTCAACCTCAGATCATTCCCAGCACATCCTGTCAGCTCTGTTTGCACAGCTTGCAGCCACTCATTCTGATACAATACATTACCGCCAAGCAGAGCAAATTCTCACAGCCTTTCATAATGTGAAGTGGCTGCAGCTGGACCATCAAATGGGTGAACCTGCTGAACCTGTCATGCTCAGGAATGGATTGAAGCTGCTATAAAGCCTGGATCAGCTAACTGGGGTACGTCAGTGTTAGCTCACACGGTGGGCACTGATAGTGTGGTAGCATTCCTGACACTTGACTTGAAATTCCTGCTGCCCTACCGCATCTACAGACCCCAATACTTGTAATATTAACTGAAAATTTAGTTTCTTTAATAACTGCTGACGCATTTTAAAAACCCAACTACCTAGCTCTTAGCAATGCTAGCGATGGCTTCTCCCTCTGGCTCTCCTCTATCCTTCCTTTCCTAATATCAACACTTGAGAAAGGTATAGTTTATTTTACTTTGTCAGAAACGAGGCTTAACAAATGACAGAGCCGGTTCTGCACCAGAGTCAAATCCAGTATCTGTGATAGATAGCCAGCTCCCTCCAGGTGGTGCTAACCTACGCCACGTAGCTCCGACAACTCCCAAGCAACTTGGACACCAGGACGGCCTTGACTCAGGGTACTTCTAGACAATCTGACATTGTTAAAAGCCTATTTGTGGTCAGGGTAATACTGCTCACACACCGTCAACACATAATACCTGAAAAATGTACCTTCTGAAAAAACACCTTAAAGATGGGCGATTTGTTCAGCCGCAGTCAAGCTTGCTTTCATTGCGGTATAATACCTATATTCTGCTGCAAATTCAGTCTGCCTATTAATTCTTCATGACCAACATTAGCATACTTGGCTCCCTGTTTGGTGTTGAAGTGCCTTCATAATTGTATCTGCCACTGCCTCGTAGCAGCAAAGACACGCTGGTTCATCTCCATTAAGCACAAACATGGATTTGCTTTCCCGTCTCTAGAAATTCCCTTCAAACTGCATCAGCTTTTCTTTTCTGGGACATGTTGGTAGTATTTATATTTATTTAATGACCTTATCACTTGGCAAGTTTGCAGCTGCTGGCAATGGCTGATTTGACATGCTTCAATTGGAAGGCACCAAAATTGAAATGCATTACGGGACATGTATGGGACTTCTGTAGAGTTAGACCGAATCGCATGATAAACAAAGAATACAGTCTTCATAAAATGAGGGCTGGGGTACATTTGACCCACAGGCCTTTAGTTGGACACGTGTGCCCCGTACTGAAGAAGTTGTGTGTGATAATCATGCCAGTGTGTTTGTGAGGGAGAGGAGAGGATGTAGGGTTGTGTTATGGAGGGGATGTGGATTTATTCATCACTTCTTCCCACCCCAGGTGCTCTAATTGAGAGGGGGCTTTAGTTATATAAACTGGTGGTAGAGCTCAAGTTGAAAACTTTATTTGGTAAGAGGGCAGTAGGCTGTTGAATGTGATGTATATTCCAGTGGGTGAGCGCTGCTGTCAGAAAGGCTGCAGAGCGGCGTGGAGTGTCTGCTCTGTGCACCAGAGTCAGTTCTCACCTCGCTTCTCCTTCACAACAACGAGCATCTCTAGAGCTCTATTTCTGTACGCCAGATTTGGGTCGCACTACCGCTGATTGTTGCACACCTCAATGGGATGTCAGAGTGCTAATCTGGAAGTTCCTTTCACTTTGTCTCCATGCTTCATAATAAGTGCTCATTACTGCAGTTTTTACTCGGCGTGTCCCACGGACCAATCGGCGTGTCTGCTCCGACATGCTTTCTTCAGGTGTTTGGAGTCTATGTTTCTGTAAGTGGCTCACACGTATGTTTACAGCTGTGTGGCTCATGCTAATCTGAGTTTCAGACATGGCAGATGCTGTCATCAAGTAGCAAGTCGTAGTCTACGATCAGTGAGATGCTGCAAGAGTGCACCAGTTTCTTCTCTAACTGGCTGTGTGAAACGGAGCTAATGGTGGATGTATGTTCTATATGGTTGATTTTACCTGCTTGAATTAGCATCATGCTTCCATCTCCAAAAGCATCTCAAATAATTGCACGGCTCTTCTCCATTTCTTCTTCTTCTCCTTTGGGCTTTTCCCTTCAGGGGTCTCCACAGCCAATCAGGGTCCTCCATCTAACCCTGTCTTCTCATCCTCTTCTCTCACACCAACTACCTTCATGTCCTCTTTCACTACATCCATAAACCTCCTCTTTGGTCTTCCTCTAGGCCTCCTGCCTGGCAGTTCAGAACTCAGCATCCTTCTACCAATATATTCACTATCTCTCCTCTGGACATGTCCAAACCATCTCAGTCTGGCCTCTCTGACTTTATCTCCACAACCTCTAACATGTGCTGTCCCTCTGATGTACTAATTCCTGATCCTATCCATCCTGGTCACTCCCAGAGAGAACCTCAGCATCTTCATCTCTGCTACCTCCAGCTCTGTCTCCTGTCTTTTCCTCAGTGACACTGTCTCTAGGCCAAACAACATCGCTGGTCTCACCACAGTTTTGTACACCTTTCCTTTCATTTTAGCTGAAACTCTTCTATCACACATCACACCTGACACTTTCCTCCACCCGTTCCATCCTGCCTGGACACGCTTCTTCACCTCTTTTCCACACTCTCCATTGCTCTGGACTCTTGAGCCTAAGTACTTCAAATCCTCCACCTTCTTGATCTCTTCTCCCTGTAACCTCACTCTTCCACTTGGGTCCCTCTCATTCACACACATGTACTCTGTCTTACTACGCATGTTCCTGTATGTGTTGAAACAAGAGAGGTAAAGGAAGGTATAACTGAGTTGTATTTAGGTCTTGTAGCAGGAACTCTAAAGCAGCACTGCCTGAATATTTTGTACCCTACATCAGTAGAACAGAAGAACCATGTAGAAATAAGAGCAGAGGCGGCACAAGGTAGCTAAACACTCGTATGGCATAGCAGAGGGTAAATGGGAGCTGGAGGGACTGGTGTGAATCGATAAAAGCCATCAAACACCTGAGGGGTCCCCCAATTTTCCCACAAACCACTCCACCCCCTGGGCAGGGGGGAAACAATGGCAGGGCATCAATACCTGCAATTGGGTGAAGGTGGGGCAGGAGACGGTGAACAAACCACACAAGTGGGTCACCTCTCTCTCAGGCAGCAAATGGGTGCGCAATCGTTTGCATCAATTCGGTTCAGTTGGAGATGGAGGACAGGATGGGGGAAGGCTGCCATTAGGAGTGTATTGGAATAGAAGGCAGACACCAGGGAGTAAGAAGGGTATGGAGGATTTTAAAGCAGAGAGAGATGGAAACGGAGGGGGATATAGGTGTTTTCAATTATCCACAAATTCACAGCAATTTCCTCCTCTTTTTGACCACGCCGCCCACTGTGAGGCTGATGGGAGTGCTGAACAAAGAGGCGTGGAGACCACAATTGTCTGACGGCGGGTTGTTGGGGAGGAACAGGAGGAGGTCGGTTTCATCCGTCTGCCTTGTTCAACCTTTCTCTGTCACCTTGCAGCTTTCTTTTCTTTCTTTATTTCAGAGCTATGAATGATTTAGACACTTTTATGAACCTGTGGTGTGTCAAAGGTGTCTGTGTTCTGTGTTGAGGGAGGAACTTGTGTTCAAATGTGAGTTCCTGTTTGCGTGAATCTCTTTTGGATTTCATGTCAACGTGACTATCTTGTATATCGACTTTTGTGAATAAACGTGATTTTAAAAATCAAATCAATCTGTTTTTGTCTTCATTTTTCTTTCTTTTTCTCTCTTTCTTTAGTTTACATCAGTTGGTAGCTTCAAAGTGCATTTCAGCTTCTGTGTAGATGTTGATAAGCCACTTCCTGAGAACCAGATACCGTCAAGCTGCTTAACGATAAGAGGCACACACACACACACACACACACACACACACACACACACACACACACACACACACACACACACACACACACGCACACACACACACACACACACGAGGTGCGGTGTGAACTATGAGAACAGCGTTTGTCTATACAGACCTGTCTCTTCACTCTCGGTCACAAGTTTGAAGATATGTTGTTGAATTATGTTAACAAATACCTTTAACTGATCAACTTTTTTCTCTGGTACAAGTAAATAAACCCAAATGTCAAAGTGATCCTACACACATTCCTAATGGGTGTATTTCACACCTGTCTGGATTGATGGACGTTGGGTCAGGCAGGTCGTTCACACTCATAAAGCCGACAAACTTTAATAACTTTGATGATCCTATAGCATCACCATAAGGTTAATATTTGTATTTTTGAGGGGAACATCTCATCAAATGCTGCTTTGATTGCCAAAATATTGTCTTCTTAATCTCGTGACATCAAAACTAGAGAAATGATAAGACGGTCATCAGCGTCGTCCTCCACATGTCAAACGGATCTCTGTGCCGGTGCGTAGCCGGCGTTCACTGACGGGACCAGAGAGGTCCAGTCAGGTTACCACAGAGACCGATAGCGTGTTTCCTGTTACTCTTGTACCTTCCAGTGTTTGGTGGTTCATGTCAAGCAGACAGGAAGTTCCCCTGTGATGTCGTCAGCTGAGCAATCAGGGTCCTGATAGAGACCTTTATCAACCTCGTCACTTCCACACATTCCATCGCTCAACAGTGAGGAACAACTAGGTAGTTATTGTGTGTGTGTGTGTGTGTGTGTGTGTGTGTGTGTGTGTGTGTGTGTGTGTGTGTGTGTGTGTGTGTGTGTGTGTGTGTGTGTGTGTGTGTGTGTGTGTGTGTGTGTGTGTGTGTGTGTGAAGGGTTCTTTCTGGATGGCTAGCCTTATCATCCCTCCAGTGCACATTCACACTATACGCTGTGCCAGATGGCCAGAAAGCACAGAGCTGCTAATGGCGCCACTTGATCACGTCTGCGTTGCTATAGATCAGCATATTAATGGCGAACATAAATGCTATACACACATCTGATTGATCCCTCTGTGATTCATAAAAATGTGTGACAAAAGGAAACTCATGAAGTAGATTGTATATTTATCCATCCGTGTCTGGGTTACTCCAGTGTACTCGATTTGAATACACTTCACGTATGTTGGCTTCATAGGGAGATGCTACACAGGCCTACAGAGATGAGACAGACAGAGCTTTTATCATGAAATGCATTGTAAACAGCTCCAACCACACACACACACACACACACACACACACACACACACACACACACACACACACACACACACACACACACACACACACACACACACTGAAGAGGATCTTACGTTAACCGGTGCTAATACCCTGACCTGTACCCTAGCGTCCTGAACTCAACCTCTGACCTTGACCCTCTAATGATCTACGTCACGTGGACTTGACGTCTAATCCCTATAAGGACAGACGGGTCCCGGCGTGTTTGTGCGTCGTCTGGTTCACGTCACACAACAGAAGTGAAACGTTGAGAGCTGGTGTGTCTGGTGACACAGCACTGCCCCCGTGTGGTGACACACCAGTCCTACAGGAACCAGCGGCTTCTCTGCACCTACAGTATAGATACTGCAGTATATGTGGACCATATACTGCACACAGCCTACAGTATGACCTACACACAGCCCACAGTAGTACCTACACACAGCCTACAGTAGTACCTACACAAAGCCTACAGTGTGAGCTACACACAGCCTACAGTGTGACCTACACACAGCCTACAGTGTGACCTACACACAGCCTACAGTATGGTCTGGGGTACTACACTGGTCATCTTTAATGTACCTTGTCATTAACATTGATGCTCAGTCTTCTCCACACCGGTGATATAGTTTAGTCTAGTTTAGTTTAGTTTAGTTTAGTTTAGTTTAGTTTAGTCTAGTCTAGTCTAGTCTAGTCTAGTCTAGTTTAGTTTAGTTTAGTTTAGTCTAGTCTAGTGTAGTCTAGTCTAGTCTGGTCTAGTCTAGTCCTAGTTTAGTTTAGTTTAGTTTAGTTTAGTTTAGTTTAGTCTAGTCTAGTTTAGTTTAGTTTAGATTAATTTATTTTAGTTTAGTCTAGTCTAGTTTAGTTTAGTTTAGTTTAGATTAATTTAGTTTAGTTTAGTTTATTTGAAGGGGGACAATGCAATTTCATAAACACATGATTACACATGGTTAAAAAAAACAGAATTAATCTAAATCTAATCTTAATAAATTAAGATTAATTTATAGTTTAGTCTAGTCTAGTCTAGTTTAGTTTAGTTTAGTTTAGTTTAGTTTAGTTTAGTCTAGTTTAGTTTAGTTTAGTTTAGTCTAGTCTAGTTTAGTTTAGTTTAGTTTAGTCTAGTCTAGTCTAGTTTAGTTTAGTTTAGTCTAGTCTAGTTTAGTTTAGTTTAGATTAATTTATTTTAGTTTAGTCTAGTCTAGTCTAGTTTAGTTTAGTTTAGATTAATTTAGTTAAGTTTAGTTTATTTGAAGGGGGACAATGCAATTTCATAAACACATGATTACACATGGTTAAAAAAAACAGAATTAATCTAAATCTAATCTTAATAAATTAAGATTAATTTATAGTTTAGTCTAGTCTAGTTTAGTTTAGTTTAGTTTAGTTTAGTTTAGTCTAGTTTAGTTTAGTTTAGTTTAGTCTAGTCTAGTCTAGTCTAGTTTAGTTTAGTTTAGTTTAGTCTAGTCTAGTTTAGTTTAGTTTAGTTTAGTTTAGTTTAGTCTAGTCTAGTTTAGTTTAGATTAATTTAGTTTAGTTTATTTGAAGGGGGACAATGCAATTTCATAAACACATGATTACACATGGTTAAAAAAAACAGAATTAGCCAGAGAGCTAGTTTTCATCTGTAGTCCCCTGAGTACTGTAGTATATGTCGTATACTCCTATACTACAGTAATCCTATACTCCTATACTACACTACTACTATACTCCTATACTACATTACTGCTGTTCTACTACACTACAGTACTACTATTCTACTATATTACAGTACTACTATACTCCTAAACTACAGTACTACTATTCTTCTATACTACGGTACTACTCTACTTCTGTGCTGCTGTACTACTGCATTACTGTACCACTATACTAATGTACTACTCCACTACAGTACTACTATACAACTGTACTACACAACAGTACGACTATACTACTGTACTACTACACTACTGTACTACAGCACTTCTATACTACTGTACTACTATGTTACTTTACTATACTACAGTACTACTATACTACAGCACTTCTATACTACTGTACTACTATATTACTGTACTATAACTACAGCACCACTATACTACTGTACTACTATACTACTGTACTACTATACTACAGCACTACTATACTACTGTACTACTATATTACTGTACTACAGCACCACTATACTACTGTACTACTATACTACTGTACTATACTACAGTACTTCTATACTACAGTGCTACTATACTACAGCACTACTATACTATTGTACCACTACACTATTGTACTATACTACAGCACTACTATACTACCATACTACTAACTACTGTACTACTGTACTTTTTTACAGTGACTTTCCCCAATGTGGGATCAATAGATTTTATCTCTATTTTATCTCTTTTTTGTGATCGTTTCTGTCATAAAACCCTTTAAGCTTCCTTTGTTTGGTAGGAGTGTATTATTATCAATAATCCATTTAAATAGCTACGTGTTATTGTGTTTAAATAAAGTTATGTTGTTTGTTGGCTGTGATGAGACAGGATTCAGACGAGTGTAGAAGACAGACATGAGGAGCTTGTTGAGCCAGGAGTGGGTCTTCAGTGTCCACCTCCTGACCATGGGGTGGTCCTCTCTTTCTCCTCGTCCATTCTTCTACTTGTACATTGATTCACTTTTAGCTGAACAACAGTCAGCAGTAGTCAAAGTGATTTCTCTGACTGACCAGGTTCAATTCAGCGTTCTCAAACTGCGGAAATACCTCCTGTAAGGGTGACTAGTGCCAACCTGGAGGAACACATGCACTAAAGTGGATGATGAATGCACACACACTGATTCTGCTGACATTATGTTCTAACAAACACCTTTCAGGACCCCCCGCAAGTTACCGAAAGCCCATTTTAGAGCACCTGTTCAACGATGAAGAGTTCTCCTGTCAGGACATTCGGATCCTGAGCAAAGAACTCAACATGTTCATCATACCGTATTCTATGAAGCCAGTGCTTCCTTCCATGGGTTTATTCTGGTACCGTTCATGTTTACAGCATAGCTCCCATCTTGTGACTGTACATTATACAATATTCAATCATTCATTCATTTTCTATATCCGCTTCGGACACATAAGGACAATTTGGGACCAGCCCATTAACTTGAAGTGCATGTTTCTGGAGGTGGGAGGAAGCTGGAGAACCCGGAGAGAACCCACACAGACACAGGGAGAACATGCCAACTCCGCTCAGAGCGGGACTCGAACCCAGAACCGCCTTGGTGTTCGGTGACAGCGCTACCCACTGCGCCACCGTGCCTCCTATTAGACAATATGATCCTTATATTCCTGTTTGTGCTGTTTCTGTTTATGCTGTTAATATTTATGCTGTTTATATTGATACATTTTTTTATTTATTTTTAACCCTTAACTGTATCCCTGTCATTCGTTGCTCCTGCCCAGCCGAGCTGTTCCTCCTCTGTCCGTGGGTCTGGCGTTCTGGCTCCACCTCCATCATGAAGACTGGTGTCAGGTTCCAGTGAGGACTCTATATTTAGTGGGACAGGGGGCTGGGTGACCCAGGATCACTTCAGGATTCTGCTCAGACTCTCTGGTGAAACCCAGCTCACTCGGCGGCTGGTTGGTTTCTGCTGGTGTATAAAGGGAGGGTGAGTCTTCAACAGCTCCCCTAATCCTAACTTGTACTAATTGTTCCTATCCTAGACTTTGTTTTTGTTATGACATTAACAGCGTTTCTTTGTTACCATGACGATGTGGCGTGACTCAGTGAATGCTGCTGATCCACAGACCTGTCATTGATGACTTACTGAGGTTTCATCATAGTGAAGCAGCGGCTAGAGGTAACCATGTGTGAGCCTGAGGTGCCAGAGGCCAGCCCGGCCCTGACCTGTCCTGACCCACTGGTGAGAGAGGCTTACCTCATGGCCCATGACTACATAGACTATGTCACCACAGGGGGAGCAGATGGCACCATGGGTCCTGCCCCTACAGTCTCCACTGCTGCTTTGCGCCATGCTGGAGATGAGCTCCTCAACCGATTTCCCATTTTCTTCAGGCGCTGGCCTCGTGTCTTCCAGGATGTGACGGAGAGCACAGCTTGCCCGATGCTCGTGAGCATTTTGGATGAGCATTTCTTTCCCCCGGTCCACGGGGGGCGTCGCAGGGACCTGGCCTGGAGCGCCGTGTTGTCGGTGTACGTGTTGGCTGGCCAGTTGGCCCTGCACTGTCAGGAGAGGGGCATGGTGGTGGTCCTACCACAGCTGAAGGAGTGTGTGGGAGCTTACGTAGAGAGAGTCATCTGCCCCGACATCCGAGACAAGGGTGGATGGGTAAGTGTTCACAGCCCAACATGGCAATTAAACCAAGGCAATTCATTTTGATTTACAGATGTGTCCTGGTGTCTTCATCCATCCATTCCAACATCTTCCAGATTCTAAGGGTTACAGAGACTTTCTGTCAACACGTGTGTTCTTGTGTTGTGTAAGGGGTTAACTGACATGTGATCCAGTAACCTGTGAGTGTTTGTTGGGGTTGAGGGTCTGGAAAGAGTTCATGTTCTCAACAACCTGACTCCCTGCCTCATTAGGATCACACAACAGACAGGCCATTCAGGTCCTGCACACGCTATCCAGTGTGTATATCATTAAAAATAAAGAGACAATCCCAAACTTTATATTTTGTGCATATTCTGAATAAATTAAAAAAAATACCAATTGCACAAGTACAGCATTGTGATTGGTTTTCAGGTAATACTCATGAATTTTGAACAACCTTTTTTGTGTCCTGAGGGAGGATTTGTGTCGCGCTTCGGGGAGAAACCAGGTCTGGAGGTTCAGGTGCACAAACTGTGCTGCTGGACGCTCGCAGCTTTAACCGTCAGCATCGTCATCTACTGCCTGTGGAAGAGAATGACGTAGCCAACACCGCCGCCTGGTGGCCACCGCCAGGACTCCCCCAGGAACCAGCAGCTACTAAACCGTTACTGCAGCAGAATCTCCATTTGTGTGGAAACTCTTTGTAAATAACCTGTACAAATAAGAACCCTGCACATCTAAAGCTGTTAAACCAGATTGTCTTGAAATGTTTGAGCTTACGTTGCACACCAAACTGGTAAAAAGAGATGTATTACAAACGCATGTGTGTGTGTGTGTGTGTGTGTGTGTGTGTGTGTGTGTGTGTGTGTGTGTGTGTGTGTGTGTGTGTGTGTGTGTGTGTGTGTGTGTGTGTGTGTCCGCGTAAGGCTGTCCCCAGCATCCTTTAGTTTCTTATCCACTAACCTGCGACGTACGTTAGTGGTTGGTGATTAGATTGGGAACAGTTCAATATACAGTACCTCACTTACCTAGACCCTGGTGTTGTTAGCAAGTGATCTCTCCTTGTCTGTGACGATTGTTGGGAAACAGCTTTTATTATGTCCTGTTTGTAATCATCTCTCGTGTACACTTATTTGTCCCCAAAAAAATCTCCGCGATCACAAGCAACTCCCCGCTTAGCGCAAAAAAATCAACTGTTATCTCATGAAAAACAAGAGTGCAAAACATGAGAAGAACAAGAGCGAAATAGAGTATGTTTTAACAAAGTTGATGAGAGTAAAAAAACTTTAACACGGAGCGTTTCAGAATGGAAGTGATTTTAACCATTCAATCAAAGATATTGAGGATCAGGGATCACTTTGGGGCATAGCATCTCAAATACAGTGTCGCTGGGCATCTGGCAGCTGAATGACATGAATTAAAAACAACACAACATGGGTCCTTTAAAACTTGGAATATTTACTTGAAAATAGCGCTTTCAACTCTTAGCAAATGCTTTAACAGAACAGAGCATAGAACAGGGGTGTCAAACTCATTTTCACCGAGGGCCACATTAGCATACTATCTGTCCTCAATGGGCCAGAAATAACTTTTAAATGTAACTAAATGTAACTCAGTGTGATGTAAAATAAATGGAACTACTTCTTAATGTTAAATGTCTCTAAATTCATTACTTATTCAAGTTACAAACATTATAGTTTTAATTTGTCAGGTTATGAAACCCACTTGAATCAATCAAGGATTAAAATATCCAAGTGAACAAAGTATAATAACATAAAACACAAGTTAGGACATTACGTTTGTTCAAAACTTTTTTTTTTCTTTTGTTAAAATGGTCTTAATTACTGCATTGTGGGAAATGAGGTTTTTGGTCAGATCACATTTTTGACCTATTTATTTTTATTCTCTCGCGGGCCACATAAAAGGATGTAGCGGGCTACATTTGACCCCAGGCCTTGAGTTTGACACATGTAGCATAGAACATTAATTTTGAAAAAAAAAATTCCAAGTTTAGCTGATGCTTTAAACATGACAGAGCATAAAACATTAATTTGGAAACAAAACTTCAAATGCTTAGCCAATGTCTGAACAGAACATTTGGAACATGAACTTGAAAATGGCACTTTCAAGGGTTAGCTTAGTAGAACAACCAAGACTCACATCTAACCCTCATCTTCGTTTTCTTCGTCAAACTCTCCCTCGTCCTCAGCGGTGGCATCTTGGTACTGCTGGTATTCAGACACCAGGTCATTCATGTTGCTCTCTGCCTCTGTGAACTCCATCTCATCCATACCTTCACCTGTGTACCAGTGGAGGAAGGCTTTGCGCCTGAACATGGCCGTGAACTGCTCAGAGATGCGCTTGAACAACTCTTGGATGGCTGTGCTGTTGCCGATGAAGGTGGAAGCCATCTTGAGGCCACGGGGAGGAATGTCGCAGACGGCGGTTTTGACGTTGTTGGGGATCCACTCGACGAAGTAGCTGCTGTTCTTGTTCTGCACATTCAGCATCTGCTCATCCACCTCCTTCATGGACATGCGGCCACGGAAGATGGCGGCCACGGTCAGGTAGCGCCCGTGGCGTGGGTCACAGGCAGCCATCATGTTCTTGGCGTCAAACATCTGCTGTGTGAGCTCTGGCACGGTGAGGGATCTGTACTGCTGACTGCCTCTGCTTGTGAGGGGGGCAAAGCCTGGCATGAAGAAGTGCAGACGGGGGAAGGGCACCATGTTGACAGCCAGCTTCCGCAGGTCAGCGTTGAGCTGTCCGGGGAACCGCAGGCAGGTCGTGACGCCACTCATGGTGGCCGACACCAGGTGGTTGAGGTCACCGTATGAGGGCGTGATCAGTTTCAGGGTGCGGAAGCAGATGTCGTACAGGGCCTCGTTGTCGATGCAGTACGTCTCATCGGTGTTTTCCACAAGCTGATGGACTGACAGCGTGGCGTTGTAGGGCTCAACCACCGTGTCGGATACCTTTGGCGATGGCACCACGCTGAAAGTGTTCATGATGCGGTCGGGGTACTCTTCGCGGATCTTGCTAATGAGCAGGGTTCCCATACCAGAACCCGTACCGCCACCCAGAGAGTGTGTGAGCTGGAATCCCTGCAGGCAGTCGCAGCTCTCTGCCTCCTTCCGTACTACATCCAGGACCGAGTCCACCAACTCAGCTCCTTCAGTGTAGTGGCCTTTAGCCCAGTTGTTCCCAGCACCGCTCTGGCCTGCAAGTCAAGAAACGGGGTTAACATTCACCGCTCAGGGTACACAAGCAGCTTAGATCCTACAGAAATGTAGAAAGACTTAATTTACCAAAAACAAAGTTGTCTGGCCTGAAGACCTGACCAAACGGTCCGGACCTCACGGAGTCCATGGTCCCTGGCTCCAGATCAACCAGCACTGCACGGGGCACATATTTCCCACCTACACAGAGCACCAAAATGAATAAACTCAGCTAAAATTTTTGTTTTTGAATCAATTCATGGATGGTTTGACTCACCTGAGGCTTCATTATAGTAGACATTGATCCTGTCCAGCTGCAAGTCACTGTCTCCATGGTAAGTACCGGTTGGGTCAATACCATGTTCATCACTGATCACTTCCCAAAACTAAAAAAAAAAAAAATTAAGCAAATGTTGTGGACATTGTATGAATAATCAATCAATTTCTCATCATTTTAAATCTTTTAATCAATTTAATTGATCAAATTATTTCTGTTGCCTCCGAAGTCCGGAGGAAGCTGACAGCTACAGGCAGGGAGGTCTTTGAGGAGTTCGGGGAAGCCATGCAGTACTCGAAGAAATTCTGGCAAACCATTTGGCGTCTCAGGAGGGGAAAGTGGTGCACAGCCAACACTGTTTACAGTACAGGAGGAGAGCTGCTGACCTCGACTGAGGATATTGTCGGGCGTTGAAAGAATACTTCAAGGTTATCCTCAATCCATGTCTTGCACAGAGGGAGCAGAGGCTGAAGTCACCGAGGTGACTGCCAAACTCCTGGGTGGCAAAGCACTGGGGGTGGATAAGATTCACTGAGTACCTCAAGTCTCTGGATGTGCAGGACTGTCATGGTTGACACATCTTTGTAACATCTCATCACAGCTGGGGACAGCACTTCTGTGTTTGCAGAGCGGAGCGGTGGTCCCTCTTTTCAAAATGGGGGGACCGGAGGGTGTGTTCCAACTGTAGGGGATCACACTCCTCAGCCTCTCGGGGAAAGTCTACTACAGAGTACTGGAGAGGAGGATTAGACCTATGGTCGAACCACAGACTCAGGAGGAACAATGCGGAACACTGGACCAGCTCTACACTCTCCATCGTGTGCATTCGAGTTTGCCCAACCAGTCCACATGTGTTTTGTAGATCTGAAGAAGCCATTTGATCGTGTCCTTCATGAAATCTTGTGCTCTGGGTTCAGTCCCTGTATGACCCAAGTTAGAGATTGGTTTGCATTGCCTGCAGTAAGTCAGACCTGTTCCAGGTGCACAATGTACTTCGGCAGGGCTGCCCTCTATCACTGGTCTGTTCATAATCTTTATGGACAGAATTTATAGGCGCAGCCAGGATCCGGAGGCAGTCCGGTTTGGGAACCAAAGGATTTCATCTCTGCTTTTGCAGACGATGTTTTCCTGTTGGCCTGAATAATCCCCGAAGGGAAATTAATAGCACACTCTAGTTAATCAATCACATGCATATACAGTGTATATTAGTGTGTACAGGCCACTGTCATCTCATTGTCTGGGTGGCTGGGCGAGAACGGGAACGGAACTCTGATCTTGTGACCATTGGATGACCTGCTCTACCACTGAGCCACTGCCGCTCCCTAATTCCACTGATATCAACGCTAAAACGGCATTTGAGTGTAGATTAAACATTTAAAGGAAGTTTGATAAGTAGGCCACGCTGACATCCTCGGGTGTGCGGGCACAAAATCCCGACTTGTGGACCACTGTTAACATAAAAAAACACTTGATTTATGAAGCAAATACAACTAGAATTTTCTTAACCTTGGCACCAATCTGATTTCCACACTGGCCAGCCTGGAGATGCACGATTTCTCTCATTTTGCACTGAGGTTTTGCGTTGAAGCTTGATGTTTAAAGAAAGGAATGGTTCTGTCTACCGTGATTGAAATGCTTTCAATTGTTGTACTTATATACCCACCAGGCTCCGCCCCTTCCCCCACTCAAGTCTCCTATTGGTTTATTTCCTTTTGATGTGATACACACACAGATTTCCACCAATGACGTGCTTACATTCTCATTCACGATTGAAAATGTAAATGTGTGTCAGTTATTTTTATTTCTAATGTGTGAATCCCTTGTAGTCCTTTGTAGTCCCAAGACGTTGGCCTGCTTTGTTGATGACACAACAAAGCAAAAGTACCATCAAACACTTTATTCCTGTATTACATAGCCATTCCTGGGCCCACCCTGGAGCTAGGCCCGGGGCTGGGGCACGTATCCCAGTGTCTGGTGGCTGGGCTCAGCTTGAAAGGACGATGTGGTCCAACTTGGTTTGCAGTCAACAGCGTGGGACTCGATGACCCAATCCCCAGACAGAGTCTAGCTCTAGGGACATGGAATGTCACCTCGCTGAGAGGAAAGGAACCAGAGCTTGTGAGGGAGGTTGAGAGGTATCAACTAAATGCAGTTGGCTGACCTCCACCCATAGCTTGGGCTCTGGAACCCAATCCCTTGAAAGAGACTGGACTCTCTACTTTTCTGGTGTTGCCCAAGGTGAGAGGCGGCGGGCTGGTGTGGGCTTGCTTGTGGCCCCACAGCTCAGCCGTCATATGTTGGAGTTCACCCCGGTGAACTAGAGGGTCGCGTCACTGCGCCTTCAGGTTGGGCACAGGTGTCTCACTGTTGTTTAGGCCTAAGAGCCAAACAGCAGTGGCTGTTTATACATTGTTGGAGTCCCTGGGAGGGGTACTAAATAGTGCTCCAACTGGGGACTCCATGGTTCTTCTTGGGGACCTCAACGCTTACTTGGGCAATGACAGTGAGTCCTGGAAAGGGGTGACTGGAATGAACAGTCTCCCTGATCTGAACATGAGTGGTGTTGTTGTTGGACTTCCTAGTCAGTTTGTCCATAAAAAACACCTTGTTCAAGCACAGGGATGTCCGTAAGTGCACACACATGGATCGACTTTCTGTTTGTATCATCAGACCTCAACTGTGTGTCTTGGACACTCAGGTGAAGAGAGGAGCAGAGTTGTCAACTGATCACCACATGCGTTACATGTTAAGTATATTAATCCTGAAAGGGCATTTGAGTGTAGATTGAACGTTTAAAGGAAGTTTGATGAGTAGGCCACGCTGATATCCTCAGGGTGTGGCATCTATGGGATGCGCGTGCACAAAGATCCGACTTGTGGTACCGAGGCCAACCATTAACATATTGAAGAGATTTAGACATTATACTCATGTTATTTGCTAATGCTATTTGCTATTTTTGCTAGCTTCACAGTAGTCAACTTTAATCACACTCTCATTTAATCTTTGCAGACAGTTGAACCCTATCCCAGTACACACAGAGCTCACAGAACTCATCTAATCTTTTCTCACCCTTGAAGTCTGTACACATTTGAAAAATCACACACACACACACACACACACACACACACACACGCACGGACGCACGCACACACACACACACACACACACACACACAAACCTCCATACCCCCACATATCCAAGGTAACAGTTCCATTTATGGAAGTCTTCACACTTATGGGGTGATCAGGATGTAGGCAGGATTGTTTACAGGATGAGACCGGAGACGGAAACTACGTGGAGAAGATGCGAAACCTGTCACGGATTGGTCCAGAAGACACCACATCCCCTCATGCATATTCTTAATCCAAATTGTTTAAATCTGACCGGGCCAAGATAGAATTTGCTCTTCTTCAGCTGCGTCTGATGTAAGACCTGTGTAGTACCAGCAGTCAGGGACTGTGGAGAGCCTGGATATCTGTATTAGACTTGTTGTCAGGAACAAACTTTTTAAACTTATGACGATCGGCTAAGTCTCCTACTTTACCTCAATAACAAGAACCCACGGAAGAAAGAAGCTTTGAAAAGACTTTGCTTCAATATGTAAAACACTATTTAGCTAGCAAATACAAATAGAACTTCACTAACCTTGGCACCAATCTGATTTCCACACTGGCCAGCCTGGAGATGCACAATTTCCCTCATTTTGCACTGAGGTTTTGCGTTCAAGACTTGTTTAACAAATGAAATGTTCAGTCTACTGTGATTGAAAATGCATTGACTCTGGTACTTATACACAAACCAGGCTCCGCCTCTTCCCCCACTCCTGTCTCCTATTGGTTTATTTCCATTTGATGTGTTACAGACACAGATTTCCACCAATGATGTGCTTACATTCTCATTCACAATTGGTCTAAATGTGTGTCAGTCATTCTGATTTTTTAAACGTGTGAGTACTTTGTAGTCCTTTGTAGTCCCAAGACATTGGGACAAAGACTTTGTTCCGTATTAACCGTCAGGGACTCCTTAAGATGGCTACAAACAATGTTTCCAAGTGTCACAAATGTAACATGTCATAAAAGTGCAAAAAACCCTAATATTTCTGGACATTCAGCATGCACTGGGACAGTTTGCAGCTGAGTGTGATGCGCGTGAGGTGAAGATCAGCACCTCCAAATCAGGTTCTCAACTGGAATAGGGTGGTTTTCCCTATTTGGGTTGGTGGAGAGTCTTTGCCCCAAATGGAGGAGTATCTTGGGGTCTTGTTCATGAGTGAACACGAGGTTTTCCGGGCATGTCCTACCTAGAGGAGACCTCGGGGAAGACCTAGGGGCTATGGAGGATTGGGGGACTGTGTCTCTCGGGTGGCCGAACTTCTGGAAGAGGTGTCTGGAGAGAGGGAAGTAAGGGCATTCCTGCTGTGACTGTTGACCCTGCGATCTGGATAAGCCATTGAAGATGGATGGATGGATGATCAGCCCTTTCTTGGTGAAATGTGTGTTACTTCCAAGTGAAGGAAAACGTTTTAACTCTCCCGGTTAATGGTTAATCCGCCGGGAATCCACATGGTCGGCCAACAATGGCCGCTTTAGTGTACGTCAGGCAGGGAGAGCATGGACCGGGTGTGACGGTGCTTTTTAGTCATGTGGCTTTGAGGCTCAGGAAGCTGCAGCTTCTAACTTCAGCTAAACTCAGGAGCAGCTCATTGACTTTTCATGTGCCTGTTCACTCTTAGTTTTGGCTTAAGCTGATACACTAAAACCTGCGTCATGTAGACTGGAAGGTGACAGTTTGAAACCAGCACAGTATTTACTTAATGACATGATGGAAAGATGTTTTGGTAAACGGAAAGGAATAATTGTCAGTTTGATCATTTCTGTGGGGTCGGTGTTATGGGTGTTTGTTTTCTGTGGATATCTTTGTATTCCTTGCATTCGACAGCTGATGTTGAGAAGTATCGATCGGGTGGTGGGCAAGTTGGAAATGTCCCCATCATTTCAGTTGACAGAGTGGGAGGCTCTATTGGCTACCGACTCCAACGAGGGAGATGCCACTGACTTCCCCCAGTTGGGCATCATCCATCCCTCTGCTGGAGAGGAGGTCCAGCGTTAGTCAGGGTCTACAATTCACATTCACAATGTTGCTAATGCTAATACATGATCATGCTGCTGCAAGGACAGTTTTATTGGTAAGTTTGTGCTCATTGCTCATGTGAGGGCTGTGGAGATAGGAAGGTTGATAATATTGTTTTAGCTACCACAAAGCCCGATAATTAAGCTTGGGACACCTCAACAGGGGGAGTTGTTGGGAATTTATATTTAACAATGGAAATGACCACAAAACGCTTTGGCGTACAAAAACATAGACAGCACAACACTAAGTTCTTCTCTATTACATAATTTGTTGAATACAAAAGTACAGAACAACCACAGCACATAGATAACTATCACTGACACGTGTGAAGATGAGTCAGGAGGCTGGTGAGCTCATTCTTCAAGGACAGTCTTATCCAAAGACTATAAAGATCACGGTAAATGAACATTCGGGGCTCTTCACCAGAGGTTTGTTGCTGTTGTCAGTGCTGTATCCTCACCAACTACTGACCTTGTTCAGTAGACCTTGTTTGGAATAAAACTTGTCTAATTGAAGATACACCTCTCAACCGAGCATAAGAACCGAATAGAATTTTGTTCAGAGCGAAACGTTGGGCCAGCAGAGGTCTTGCTAGCCCTGACTGCTCATCGCTGATACACAGGTATGTATAGCTTTTAGTATTCTAGCTTCCATTTGCCCACCTCCTCCTCACACAGGGTTAGCAGATGGAAATAAAGTAGGGACAGCGTCCAACAGCTAACATTAGCTGCTGTGTAGAAAACAGCATATCTAACAAGTGTAACATAGACATCCGAGTGCTGAATGTTGGCCGTACATCACAAGTGAATGTGGTCAGTGCGCTGTGTCAGTGATCAGACTCCTGGGTCCGTTGTTTACCACTAGGAACCTAGCAGCATTTTCTGTAGGGGCCCAGTAGAACCCACCTCCTGACAAACTCCATGACTCTGGTTTGCACCCAGTCAAATACACGTCTTCCAGATACTAAGGGTTACAGAGACATTCCTTCAACAAGTGTTTTTGTGGCAGGGGTAAACTGGCATATTTTGTCCTGAGGGACAATTTGAGTCGCACTGGAGTGAGACCAGGTCTGGGGGTTCAGGTGCACAAACTGCTGCTGGATGCTCGCAGCTTCAACAATCAGCATGGTCACCTACTGCCTATGGGAATGACGTACTGCCACCTGGTGGCCACCACAAGGAATCCCCCCCAAGAACCACCGGCCACTCAACCATTAATGCAGCAGAATTTACATTTATGTGGGAACTCTAATTTGTACAAATACGAACACTGCACATCTAAAGCTCTTAAGCAAGATCCTCCTGGTGTTTGCGCTTACCTTGCAAACAGAGCTGGTACAAAGAGATGTAACACACACCCCTACACTTCATCTACAGCGTAGCCTCTACGGTAGAAAAACTCCTTCATGTTTAGTCCAAACAAAACAGGCCAATGTTAGGTGCAGAACATTTATTAACACTTGGAACATCGACACAGAACATGAATGTGGAAACAAAACTTCCAATGCTTAGCCAATGTCTTAAACATAGAACATTTGGAACATGACGTGAAAATGGCGCGTTCAAGGCTTAGCTCAGTAGACAACCAGGACAGACATCTAACCCATTTGCTCCTCTTCGTTATCTTCATCATCTTCGAACTCTCCCTCGTCCTCAGCGGTGGCATCTTGGTACTGCTGGTATTCAGACACCAGGTCATTCATGTTGCTCTCTGCCTCTGTGAACTCCATCTCATCCATACCTTCACCTGTGTACCAGTGGAGGAAGGCTTTGCGCCTGAACATGGCCGTGAACTGCTCAGAGATGCGCTTGAACAACTCTTGGATGGCTGTGCTGTTGCCGATGAAGGTGGAAGCCATCTTGAGGCCACGGGGAGGAATGTCGCAGACGGCGGTTTTGACGTTGTTGGGGATCCACTCGACGAAGTAGCTGCTGTTCTTGTTCTGCACATTCAGCATCTGCTCATCCACCTCCTTCATGGACATGCGGCCACGGAAGATGGCGGCCACGGTCAGGTAGCGCCCGTGGCGTGGGTCACAGGCAGCCATCATGTTCTTGGCGTCAAACATCTGCTGTGTGAGCTCTGGCACGGTGAGGGATCTGTACTGCTGACTGCCTCTGCTTGTGAGGGGGGCAAAGCCTGGCATGAAGAAGTGTAGACGGGGGAAGGGCACCATGTTGACAGCCAGCTTCCGCAGGTCAGCGTTGAGCTGTCCGGGGAACCGCAGGCAGGTCGTGACGCCACTCATGGTAGCCGACACCAGGTGGTTGAGGTCACCGTATGAAGGCGTTGTCAGTTTCAGGGTGCGGAAGCAGATGTCGTACAGGGCCTCGTTGTCGATGCAGTACGTCTCATCGGTGTTTTCCACAAGCTGATGGACTGACAGCGTGGCGTTGTAGGGTTCAACCACCGTGTCGGATACCTTTGGCGATGGCACCACGCTGAAAGTGTTCATGATGCGGTCGGGGTACTCTTCGCGGATCTTGCTAATGAGCAGGGTTCCCATACCAGAACCTGTACCGCCACCCAGAGAGTGTGTGAGCTGGAATCCCTGCAGGCAGTCGCAGCTCTCTGCCTCCTTCCGTACTACATCCAGGACCGAGTCCACCAACTCAGCTCCTTCAGTGTAGTGGCCTTTAGCCCAGTTGTTCCCAGCACCGCTCTGGCCTGCAAGTCAAGAAACGGGGTTAACATTCACCGCTCAGGGTAGATAAGCAGCTTAGATCCTACAGAAATGTAGAAAGACTTAATTTACCAAAAACAAAGTTGTCTGGCCTGAAGACCTGACCAAACGGTCCGGACCTCACAGAGTCCATGGTCCCTGGCTCCAGATCAACCAGCACTGCACGGGGCACATATTTCCCACCTACACAGAGCACCCAAAACATGAATAAACAAAGCTTCAATTTTATTTTTGAATCAATTCATGGATGGTTTGACTCACCTGAGGCTTCATTATAGTAGACATTGATCCTGTCCAGCTGCAAGTCACTGTCTCCATGGTAAGTACCGGTTGGGTCAATACCATGTTCATCACTGATCACTTCCCAAAACTAAAAATAATAAATAAGCAAATTAGTGATTACAATATTAATAATCAATAATCCATGGTCAAATTATTTAAAAAAATTTTTTTTTACTCATTTCTATTGGACAGTAAGTTACCAAGAAGATCAAATCATCAAGAAAAAAATGGAAAAGAAGCAGATATCACTATCCAATCCTCTCCTCACACACCAAAGGGTTTTAAGAGGCCTCTCTTCAGTCCGCTACCGATGTGGCTCCGCTGGCTGTTGAAACATTCCAATTTATCCTAATTGTACAAAGAATGGTCAAATGATTACTAAACAAGCGGAGTTAACTTTAACCGCCATAATGCCTGCAATTGGCTGCAGGCGAAGTCATCGGTTGTAAATTGTAAATTTTACAGCCCCCTCACTGACCACAACACCGCCGCCCTCAGGCCACAGCCGGCACTGCAACGCCAGCTGCCATCAGGCGCCAACGAAGCAGAGACCGTTACACCAGGTCATTCACATCTGCGTGGATCCATAAGAAAAAACCCGGTCAACAAGAATCAATAACGTGACTACATTCCATCAACACTTCTAGTTTTCACTTCCCTTTTTTGCTACGCAGCAGAGAGGAAGTGGACTTAAGAGAAAAGAAATAAAGATTGTCTGAACTGGTCTTTTTAGACATTTTTAAGCCAGCAAACTTCACTCAATCATCCAATGCCTGCTGAATGTTAAAACACTCGTCATATTTAACATTAATATTTTCAATATGCAAAAATAATTTTTAATTAACATATTAATTCTCCTAATTCCACTTTTATCAACCCTAAAATGGCATTCGAGTGTAGATGTAACGTTTAAAGTAAGTTTGATGAGTAGGCCCCGCTGACGTCCTCAGGGTGTGGCAGCTGCGGGATGCGGGGCACAAAGAGCCGGCCAGCGGGACCGAAGACCCGCCCTTCACTTGGGAAAACACTGGATTTATCCAGCAAACACAACAATAACTTCACTAACCTTGGCACCAATCTGATTTCCACACTGACCAGCCTGGAGATGCACGATTTCCCTCATTTTGCGCAAAGGTTTCAGCTAATATTAGATGTTAAAATTCCGAAGGAACGGTTCCGCCTACTGTGATTGAAATGGCGCCTCCTCTGGTACTTATGGTCCCTCCAGGCTCCGCCCCTTCCCCGCTCCTGTCTCCTATTGGTTCATTTCCCTCTGACGTAACAGACACGGACTTTCCACCAATGACATACTTACATTCTCATTCCCCATTGGTCTAAATGTGCGTCAGTCATTCTGATGTCATGCGTGAGTCTTTTGTAGTTCTTTGTAGTCCCGACGCGCTGTCCCGTTTTGATGACGTCACAACAAACGAAAGTCGCGGTCAGAGACTTTATCCCGGGTTGAACAGCCGCTTCGTGGTGTCCGTCAGAGACGGTGGAACGTGTTTAACTTCCGGACTGAAGGGGAAACGTCTTGTCTCTCCCGGTTACCGGCTAGTCCACCGGGAGTCCACGTGGCTGGCCAGCAATGGCCGCTTTACCGGACGCCTGGCGGGCAGAACCGGGACCGGGCGTCACGGTGCTTCAGTCACGTGGCTCTGGGGCTTCTGGTTTCAGCTGAACTCAGCAGCTGCTCGTTGATTTATGCGCCTGTTCAGTCCTAGTCCTACATGAAGATGGTCTACTTAGTCTTGGTCTACCCGTGCCTGACTAGGCCTGTTCATGCCTTTTTATCTCTGCCTATTTATGGCTTTTATTTGTATATTCTTGGTGGGTTATTTATGACTCTTTCTATTTGGTGTTGGTACTACTTTCTTTGTACTTTTCCTGTGTTTTGTGTACTCACTGTGCTGTGTGTGGTGCGACAGAAATTAATTTCCCTGACGGACCCTCCTTAAGGGACCAGTAAAGTTCTAGTCTCTGGTTTGAATTGGACAAACCGTCCTGAAACCAACATGATATTTACTAAACGTGTCAATGAGTAACGATTGTTTGGAGATACAATACGTGAAATAAATGAGTCCCACTGAGGAAAACCTTTACAGTCACCTGATGCACACGCAGTATAGATTATGGGTCATGGTAAAGAAGATAAATCGGATGAATTTAAGTAGACACGTTCAATTCTTACACACTGGACTACACTAAACCTCTTTTGCCCCATGTCTTGTTACGTCTATTCATCCAGTCTGAATGTAAGGCTTCAATCCGTCCGACTCCTCCGAGGAAGTCGTCTTCATTCTGGATCAAACCTGATCAGAAAACCTCAATCCAGCTCCAGTAAAACATCGATGGGACATAATGTACAGAAACTTGCTCAAACGTTGAACACACAAGTTGCTTTGTGAGCTCACCATGAGCCGACCACGAGCCTGTAACGCCGTGCATTCCATACATTTCTATGACGATTATTGTGCGGACCGGTGAAGACTTTCCATGGTGTTAATGTCGTAGTACTAATTCCTGGTGTCTGACTGAATCTGAATGTTGTCATGAATTCATTTTCCTCAGGCTGGTGCTCTCACATCACACAGGAAGTAGGTCATCGTCTCCACTGACTGCACTGTAAACTGACACAAGGGCGTCTTCTCATCGCTATATGAAGAGCTGTGTCAACAAAGGAAGTAAGTGAACAAAACCCCCTCCTTTATATTGGGACTTTTTTTTTTTTTAGTGTCTGCTGTAATTAAAAATTCATCAATCCGACTGTGGGGTTGGGATCCTGGTTTTGAGGCTCATCAGGAAGTTCACGTCTGGGCCGACACCCGACGGCATCACGACGTGTTCCTGGTTTGAAAAGCTGCGTTTAAATGTGTGCCAGACTTGGTTCACACACTGAAACCAGAACGCTGTGTTCTACCAACAATGGGTTGAAGAGAACTTTTTCAGCCATATTTGTTCCTCTTGAAATGACTTCCTTTGTGCTTCAGCATATCAATTATTCATGACTCTCTTTCTCTGGACAGATGAGGTAGGGTGATTTGTGTGCACAGCAGGAGTAGGTCATCCTAATGGACCTTAATGCACAAAAAGCCTCTCACTGGACCCAGGGATATACTTCCCAGTCCAGTCCCTCATGATGAAGCACTTTTCCACCAGGCTCCGACAGATGAGAGCACTGCAGTCGTCTCTGGTCCGTCGGACCAGACCAGCTGACCATGAATCTGCATTTCTGGAGGCACTGCAGCACTCAGCTGTCAGCCGGCAGCCGCTCGATGATAGCAGGAAACAGACACGCCAGCATCGACCCGGGTCAGAGGTCAGAATGATCAGGTGACCGGTTGAGTACGGCTTCAGAGCTGTGACAGATACAGGCAGTTTGAGAGGCTGGAAAATCTGAGAGCAGAGTTTTTGATTTGAATTTGATTTAAATTAATTTAAAATTTATGGGAAAATATGAATCAAAAGTTGTTGTTTTTTTTCTCAAGGTGCAGTCCTCCAAGGTGTCAGCCTGCTGATAGTTCTTCATTACCACCACTTCTGCTTGTCTTTGCTTACATGGGAATTGTTGGTTTATCTCTAAAACAGGGAATCTGTCAGTTCTGTAGTAGTGAAAGATACGTTAATGTTGACAGAATACACAGAATGAACACTCAATGGAGCACACACACACACACACACACACACACACACACACACACACACACACACACACACACACACACACACACACACACACACACACACTGGCCTCATGTACAGTATGCATGCAGACAGAACCACTGATTCTCAGTGGTATCAGGTTACAGCTCAGGTCAGACGGATCCATTCTGCCTCAAACCCTCAAACCAACACCTACATCTTCACCTGTAAGTGTGTCAGGGCAGTGTGTGTGTGTGTGTGTGTGTGTGTGTGTGTGTGTGTGTGTGTGTGTGTGTGTGTGTGTGTGTGTGTGTGTGTGTTTGGCTACAGGTCACACCCTATGCTGGCTTTGTAGAAGGCAAGAAAGGTGCAGTGGTGCAGCTGAAGGAGTCACACAGAATAGACTTTGTGTTTTTATTTGAGCCTTTTGTAAGTTTCTGATGGTTATCGGTTCACAGGTTTGTGATAATATCTTGTAATGTCATGTCTTCAGGGAATTATCACCCCCAATGTGTTCAATTCATGAACACATTTTTGGGTCACTATAGGTTGAAAACTAAAACTAAGCTGTTTTGACATAAAAGAGGAAGTCACATACACACACACACACACACACACACACACACACACACACACACACACACACACACACACACACACACACACACACACACGGACACGGACACGGACCTTCATCCTTCATCTGAAGTCAGTGATGTCCGTTAGTCGTTTTATTGAATGACATGGTTTAAAAGAAAAGTTAAAATGTTACAAAGAGCAGGAAATCCACGTTATTTACAGATAAAACTAGACAACTATCAACATTAAAGAGAAACCAAAAGCTTTAGTGACTTAATTGTGTTCATATGAACTGACCTACATACTAGAAATGTCCTGTTTTTGATAGTGAAACAAATCTCTGTCCAGTGACCTTCCTGGTCCCTCCATGTTCTCTATGGGCTTCATAGTGATTTGTGTTTTGCTGCATTCCAGACACTTGAGTCAGGACGTCCGTTTGATGCTGATGGAGACAGACGGTCACCAGTAGGGTATGCACAGCTGCATGATGGTCCGCAGGGGAAGTCCAGCATGCGTCTGCCCAGCCTGCACCAACGGGGTGTCATATTACTGAATGGTTTGGTCATGAGGGAGGATTAATGCTGCTCCGGTTCTGTTATCACGTCTACATCTCTGGGACGTGTTCACCTGTGTCTTCATTATCACCTGGTTCATCAGTGTCTCAGACGTTACCGCTATAAACCGCACCCGGAGCAGACAGACGGGCTCTCAGGACTGCAATGCAGCACTGGTGACGACCGGAGGCGAAGACATCACTTACATCAGGATAAGATGCCAGCAAGGGGGAGGGATCCAGAAACAGAAGGGTTTATGGGTAATGGTGTTCTAACTAACCCTAACCATAATCATTCTAACCCTGAAGGATAGAATGATTAGAGCCTGGTGAACGTCTGAATGTAAAGCTTCATATTATCATCTCTGTAAGGATGATAATAACAAGGAAAACAAAGCCAAGCTTTTTAAAAGTTCTTGCAGCGTAGATCCAGGTTACCATTATTCAGTATTGATTTGATGATCGCGTCCAGATGTGATCACCTCCTTCATCCTCTAAATAAAATAATTACAAAATATCAGTCCATGAGATTTTTTTCCACAAGTCTCAGCTCTATGAGCATTGAAAGTCAGTGGACTAACTTTAGTGGACAGTCCACACAAAGGGCTTCTCATCTGTGTTTGTCTGTCATTGGGTTTTGAATGGGACTGAAAACCAGTGACGGGGCAACCATCAAACCTCCTGAACTGGATGATCAGCACTGGAAGGATCGTGGGGGTTTTTGGGCAAAATGTCCTTCCTGTACAACAAGACACAGTATAACAACTTTTGCACTGATATTATTTATTATATTTATATTTTAATCTCTTTTTTGGTTATTTAATCTTATCCTATCTCATCTCAACATTGATGTGTCTTATTTATGGTACACAAATGACTCTGCATTTGGACAACTAAATTAAACTGTTTTAATCATCACTTAGCTTCATCAAAAAAAAGAAAAAGCATCTCAGTGTTTTCTGCTTAACTTTAGTTGAGGAAATTAGTTGAGACCCCATTGGAGACGGAGTCTGCCCTTCAGCGACAGCCCCATCTAGTGTTGAATCCATGTCACGACAGTCAGAAACCACCGCCTCAGTAAGACAGAGTACATGTGTGTGAATGAGAGGGACCCAAGTGGAAGAGTGAGGTTACAGGGAGAAGAGATCAAGAGGGTCAACAGTCCAGAGCAATGGAGAGTGTGGAAAAGAGGTGAAGAAGCGTGTCCAGGCAGGATGGAACGGGTGGAGGAAAGTGTCAGGTGTGATGTGTGATAGAAGAGTTTCAGCTAAAATGAAAGGAAAGGTGTACAAAACTGTGGTGAGACCAGCGATGTTGTTTGGTCTAGAGACAGTGTCACTGAGGAAAAGACAGGAGACAGAGCTGGAGGTAGCAGAGATGAAGATGCTGAGGTTCTCTCTGGGAGTGACCAGGATGGATAGGATCAGGAATGAGTACATCAGAGGGACAGCACATGTTAGAGGTTCTGGAGATAAAGTCAGAGAGGCCAGACTGAGATGGTTTGGACATGTCCAGAGGAGAGATAGTGAATATATTGGTAGAAGGATGCTGAGTTTTGAACTGCCAGGCAGGAGGCCTAGAGGAAGACCAAAGAGGAGGTTTATGGATGTAGTGAAAGAGGACATGAAGGTAGTTGGTGTGAGAGAAGAGGATGAGAAGACAGGGTTGGATGGAGGACACCGATTGGCTGTGGAGACCCCTGAAGGGAAAAGCCCAGAGGAGAAGAAGAGGAAGACTCAAATTAGTTGAGACCCCATCAGAGACAGTCATCTCTCTAACCACAGCACCATCTAGTGTTGGATTTATGTCACTGCAGTCACAAACCACAGCCTCTGATCACAAACTCCCAAACCAGCATATTCAATGAAGAGTTAACTTTCTATTGTGAAAATATATCTGGTTTTCATCAGGTCAGGAACTGTTTTCTAGCCAGAGGTTCTGTTCAGATGGACACTATTTACAGTTCACTGATGGTTCTAGTCTGACAGCTTCCTCTTCTTGGCACCAAGTTCTTCCAACTTACACACTTCCTTCCTCTTTCATTCCTTCTCATGTGATTGTTGTGGACTGTGATGAGATGAAAGATGAACATCCACTCAGTCACTATTGTAGTGTACAGTGTGAACTAATCCCGCAGGAGGACGCTTCACAGAATGCTCGTCAGTTCTAAATTAAATGTGCTGCTATTTTTACTGCTTATAAGATGTCGGTTTGTACGTAACAGTAAAAATAGAAAATAAAAGAAAGTAAACCTGGCTGAAATGCCTGATTTTTGCAGAAGCATGTTTCATTTAAACGCCATCAAATGGTACACAAAAAGTTTGGAGCTACCAGAAACACAAAAAAAATTCATTCCACACATAAAATAAGATAGTATGAGGTTTAAACTGTCTAACTGTCTCTATAGTATCAGCGAAACTCTTGAAATTAAATTAGCAAGTGACGTTCTTGTGGAAGTTGTGTCTGAACCTTTGTCCACGTGAAGAATTTCATAGCTGTCATCCTCAGGTTCACCACAAGGGGGCGTCCTCTCTCCTGTATGGATTACTTCTTCAAATGACAGCAGGAGCTCTTCCAACAGGGACGATTGGGTGTGATCAGTTCACCTCAGCTGCATGTTTCTGGAGGTGGGGGGAAGCAGGAGAACCTGGAAAGAACCCCCCCCCCATACACACAGACACGAGGAGGGCGTACAAACTCTGAACAGAATGAGGCAACAGCGCCACCCACCCTGCCACTCCTGAAGTGCTTGGATACATATATTAAAAATCAATGTCACATTTTCTTTTTGATATACAGATAGTCCTCAACATACAAACATTCTACTTACAAACATTCATAAAGATAAAGAGATAAAAACAAATACACGCCGCCATATCTGACTATCGTCCAGGTGTTCCTCTTCCATCCACAACCCCGGTGGAGGCAGCATCGCGGCGTTCACACAGCTGTAACACTCCTCCCTCCCTCATGTTGTAGTTGTTGTCTCTGTTAGCATCTCAGAGCATCAGGAACTGGGTTATGGACTTTATCAGGGACTCTTCTCACCCTCTCCAAAAAGTCTTTGTTCTGCTGCCGTCAGACAAACGGTACCGAACCACAAGACTGATCAACAGATTTATCCCCCAAGCTTTTAGAATGTTGAACTGTTCATCAGTCATTTGAATCACTGCTGCACCCAAGTTCTAGTTCTACTTTCAGTTTATGAATATTTTAACAAGCACTTTGAATAGCAGGTTACTGCTACGGGAACGTAACAGACATTCCAAAGATAGCTTTGCTGCTACACATCTCCTGTGTGTGTGTGTGTGTGTGTGTGTGTGTGTGTGTGTTTTCATAGGTGTGTGTGTGTTTTATATCGTGTTTTTTTTAGACCACACTACTGTGCTTCTTTTGAGCCTCTCAATCCCGAAGACGCCCTCTTCTTAAATGACAATAAAGTTTGATTTAATTTGACTTGATTAAGAGATTTGAATACAGGTGAGCTGGACGTTAGGACGACTGACATTTTTATTGTTGTTATGTTCAGTAGGTCAAGGTATGTAGGTCATTTTGGACTGATTTTAGCAATAGAGTAATTTAGGTCAACCAGTTCTGACATCCTATGTTCATTTCTAAATCTTCAGTATTTCCTGTGGGGGGGTGAACCTGTGAGGCCACAGCAGTAATAGGGTGGATGGATTGACCAGCTGGAGAGTGAAGAAAATGATTTAATCAACAAGAGTCATTTTGTGGGGGTGAATGCAGCTCTTCATGTTCTGAGTAGATCAAGATAATTCAAGAATATGTGAATCTCTCCAGTGTTTGGTTCATGACAGGATGTGATGCCGTCTTGTGGACAGACCTCTGCCTGGTGATAAACCAGTTTTTTGGATTTCAACCAGTGTTTTTTGTGCATTTGATTCCTGCATTTCCTGGACTTTATTTAGTATTTTTTATTGGAATGTTCAGTTTCAAGTATTACTTCTGTAACTGACATGTTGTTTCTGTAGGGTTACAGGAATATTTTGATATACGTACATTTAAGCACCATTCACACATTATGAAACAATCACACCACAAGCAATCAAAGTGGACACAGGTATATTAAAACATATCAGAGCTATAAGGACATCTACAGCAATGTGCAGGGCTTGCTGTTGTCATCACTGTTTGGCTTGTTGTCATCACTGTTTGGCTTGTTGTCGTCATTGTTTGGCTTGTCGTCATTCACACTTCCACCATCTCCTACGGACAGTAAACACACCACAGCGGAAGCATGAAGTCATTGCAAGATGAAAACATTGTCATTACTGTTAAACTTGCAGCAGATAAGTATGACTCTGACTAGAACCCAGTTGGGACATGTCCAAGACGACAGAATTTTAGAGAAGCATCTGCAGGACCTTCAGTAGGGAGGTCTAGACTTCTGAGTCAGTCTCACTAAAAAACAGCCTCAAACGTCTCTCAGAACTCGTGTGGAACTTACATAGGCAGCTTATGATATTGTTTTCTGCTTGAGTTAACCCAAACCAGACATTTAAATGTATTTATATTCTTAGACTAAACTGGCAGGATCTGGTCTTTGCTGCAGTTGATGAAGGGTGATCCTGGGTCCACTACCCTCTCCAAGGTTCTTCATACTGAAATGTGACAGATCTTCAAATGACTTCAAATAAAAGAGTAACCAGAAAAGCGCCAAATCCACTTTTTAAATAAGATAACTCAGCAACTAAATCACCACCATGAAGAGGTATACACCTAACTTTGACTGCAACACCTGAACCACACCCATCTGAAAACTGGAGATCAGTCTCGCCTATCATTGTGGAGACGTTTGTCCCACTTGTCTTGACGGAACTTCTCTGAAAAGTGACCTTTTCAGGTCCCATCACGGCGCCTCAATGGGGGTCTGGTGCAGACGTTGACCAAGACACTCCACTTAGACTCCATTCCCTTTGAGTCATTTGGAGGTAGATTTTCTCCAACAGTTGGGATCAGTGTCTTACCATGTGACACATTTGTTTTCTGGGTTCAACTCTGACATTCTGCTTCAGGATTTTCTGATAGAGGCCAGAATTCATGTTTCCCATGGAAAAAGTCATCTTGGAAAGGGCTGGTTGTAACACAGGAGAATAAACAGACTATCTGACAGTCAGCACAAGGAATCACATGAGCTAAACACACAGGAGGAGTAGATGGGTGGGGCCAGGTGGAAACTATCAGACACTCCTAGAATCAAGAGGGAAGACAGAAGACATGATCACAGGAAACCAGAAGCAAAAGATGTGATACAAGGACACAACTAGAACACAAACCCCAACAGTCTAGACTCATCAGTTCGTAGGATGGTCTCCTAAAGGTCTCAAGGTCATCAGTTGCCAATGGCTTTCTCCCATTTGGCATGGAGGCACCTCACTGACCTTCACTGAGGTAGGAGACCCCCACATCTTAATGGATCTCATTGGATGACTTTCTGAATGAGCCTTCAACACACTCTAGGAGGGATTTTGGAAGGTTGGCCACTTCTGGGGTGGGTTGCTGTGCCCTTGGTAATCAGATCATGGCCCCCTGATCTGAGGGTTGGTGGCTCGAGCACAGTTCTCTCACTCTCCTTGAACAAGATACTGAACACCAACCTACTCCGTGGGCACCATAAGGTCTGCCCAGTTCACCTCAAGGATGGGTGAAATGTAGAAATCACGGCATCGTGCTACGAGTGCTTCTATGTTACAATAAAGCTTTTCTTTTGAGAAGTTTAGCGATGGTTCCAATCCTTTTTGGCAAGCCCAACCAGACCAATGTATTTAATCATCTTCATCTCTCCTGAATCCTTTAGGTTTTGATAGCATTTCAATGGATGGACCTCCAACAAACCTCATGCTTCTGATTATGGTCTGTTTCATTGGTGTTCAAGTCTTGGTCTTGTGCGTGGAACTGTAATGCCGTAATACAATTCTTTTTTGGTTTTTTGGTGACAGATACTTTTTCACACTGTTGAGTCAGATACTGGTTATACACATACACACACACACACACACACACACACACACACACACACACACACACACACACACACACACACACACACACACACACACACACACACACACACACACACACACACACACACACACACACACACACACACACATATATGCATGAAATACCTGCTGGTAGCACATTTTTCTGAAACTGTCCCATTATGTTGCCGGCTGGTCGATATTGACCAACCACAAAGACATAGTTTCCATCAGTGGCCATACCCACGCCCAGCTCAGTGCTGTTGTTCCACACCACCTGGGTAAAATGCCCTGCAAGACAAACAGGTATGTTCTATAGAACTGTGCTGTTTTTAAAATTCATAATTTCTGTACATCTAAACTTGAACTCTCAGTCATCAAGAGATGATTAAAGTGAGGCAGACATACACATGCATTCAACATTCAATCAGTCATTCACTTCATTTGTAGTCGGTCTATGGAAGTCTTACCAGTTCCTGAAGCGAATCCGGGGTTTCCAAAGTTGTAGCTATTGATCTCGTCGTACCAACTCTCCACAGCTTCTTTACCTGAAACATTAAAGTAAAGATAATGCATTATTGGACACGACGTGAACATTTGAGTTAATATATGTAATCAAAGATTGTTCAAGGAAATAAATGAAAGAACAGATGTGACAGGAAAAACAGAATAAGGACAGATTTTGTTTGGTCAACCACCTGTAAGTTTCAGGGGTGCTGAGCTCCACTTGTAATAGACATTCTCTCCATTCTCGGATTTGCTATGTGCCAGGGCTTTGGTGCTCAGTAGATGATCAGCCCACGACTGAGCTGAAGCATTCAGGTCCTCCTTGAGAGTCATCCTCTTAGAGTTGTGCTTTGCTCTGTATTTATTATGAGTTTCCAGGAACTCTCGTTTAAAGCTGTCATCTGTTGATTAAAAAAAAACATTATTAATTGAAGAGCTTGCAGTTCTTGTGTTTCTGAAAACCCCTTCAAAGAGTGGAATCTCCTTCATGCATTTTTGCTTTCATTTTTTTTAGAAAATAATTCACAAACAAGTTCAATGCACCAACCTGCCATTGTTATTTTGAAGGCTGAAATCAAATAAGAACAAAATTATAATCACAGGAAACTAGAAGATTAGAATATATAATTAAAAATAAAAATATTCTGAGACAGTCAAGGCGCTCAGGCATCGGTGACTAAAGAATGAAGCCGCAGAAACCTCTGGGTATTACCTGGTTCACAGTGTTTTCCTCTGGTCTGGACTGATGCCCTGTCAGACACCCTCTATGGTTTTGAAGTGTGTCCGTCAGCTCACTGCCTCCTCATATGAAGCATGTAGGTGGAGACAGACATCCAACCCCAGCCTGTAATTACGCCACCGATCCTGTTTGAAATGACTCACGGCTATTGCAACATGCATTGTTTTAAGTTCCCATCGCAGAACATTAAACTGCAGGTAAACACATGGGCGGTCCTGAGTGGCAGGTGCTTTTCTGCTCCCTCCCTTTATGACAGAGTTTACACACAGGTATAACGGAGTGAGTTGGGTTTTTTTAAGTTAACACCCTGATTCCGAGTTTGAACAACACACTGTTTGCAGACAGTAGACGAGTGTTGGAATGTTGAAAACCAGTCAAACAGGACTTCCTCTGACAGGGAGCGTCTGCTGTCGTCTGCGGTTTTAACAACTTTATGCAGGAATAATCACAAACAGACTTCATGTGCTCTCCTTAAAACACAGTGCAAGGGTTTTGATGCATGTATATGTCATCCTGAATATAGTGAACTAAAGATCAGGAAAGACCAGGATTACAACGCACCTGAACACTGGACAGACCCAGCTAAGAGTATAGCTTCACTGTGTCTAAATGTTACATTTGTAAAATAAGCAAATTAGATAGATGAAAATATTATTATTATTATTGTTATTGTTGTTGTTGTTGTTTTTTATTAATAAATGGGCAGCATTTAAATGTTAAATAGAGTGTGTTTTAATTGCTTTACGTGAACAACACATTCAATATCAGTACACTTTGAATAACCAGGAAGTAAAACATCACAGTAACAAGTGTATACAACCAGAACCAATGCAGTCACAGACTGTAACATCCCGCAACACCCCTAAATTCAAAATTGTACCCTAACCTACTTGCATATTATGTCAAGATTAAAGCTAGTGCTCTGACCTACTGTCATTGATCAAAGGACTAGTTTTGATCTATGGTCTTACTTACACTGGCTTTCTCCCTTGTTTTCCTATCTTATCTGGTTCCTGGGTGTACAAAAGTTGAAGTTTGACCTTGACCTACTTTTCTCAAGGTCATCATCTAATTTTTATCCCCTCTGCTGCCTGAGTCATGTGCTTTTTATTTCATCTTTCTATCTGCAACGGTTTATTATTAAAATTATTAAAAGTAAAGTACTTATTGGCAGCAATCCTTATGACAGCATTCTGAGATTAAAATAATTACATATACAGTCCATATAGGCTTTTTCAAAGAGGATGGCTATAGCATTAGATGCTAAAGTGAAGCATTTCTGGAGTAAAGGTGTTGGAGGTTGTCTGTGGAACTGAGGCTGTGAATATTACAGACAGCTGAAAGATGGTGGCTCAAAATTAAGAGATCTTTCATCACAGAAAAACCCAAATCCACAAGTGCACAACCGTTTTGGTGAAAGCTGAACCACAATAAGCTGTCAGGTGAAAGTCCCTTTCACAGTAATGTTAGCATTGTTAGGGGCAACAAGTAGTTTAATGTTTGTGAAGTTTTAGTAAGGACCATTGCACTAATAGTGCTAACATGCAATGACTTGTTTCTAACATGTACATCGTTTTATTTAATTTTATTCTATTTGGTTTTACTCTTTAGTGACAAAGAACAGAAAAACAACCTGACAAAGAACCAAAGTCCGACCCTTATAAAGCCTCAGGCTAATCAACCCCATCAGGTGCAGGTGAGGAGACTAGGCTCCGCCCACAAGTTCGGCCACTCCTACTGCCACGCCCGAGCACACCAGAGCACCGACACCCAACCGTGACAGTTGGCACATGATAATAACGCCTCTAGACTGATTGATTAAATGATTGATTGATCGATGGATTCAATCATTCATGCGTAAATCATATAGTACCAGAGTCATATATTACTACATCAGTGCTGCTCATAAAGGCTGTTCTAGTACAACTCGATAGAAGACTGGGGATTTCCTCAATATCACATAAAGTGAAGTCTCCTGCTACGGTCCAGTTTGAGTAGAGAGACCTAAACATGACAAACGAGTGAACACATGGAACGTACCATGCTAACATACGATATGTGGGACTTTATGTAAGGTAATGGTGGGGCCATGGCTAGCAGTGCTGACTCACAAACACGTTTGTGGTTTTCATCGTGCCAAGCTGTCTGGGGAAGATCTTAATTCCTCTTAAGGGCGGTACATACATACGTGTTTAGCTAATAAAGAGATCATCACAGAATCACGTTAAACTGAAAAGAATCATCTTGTTTATTAGATCTCTTTTTCAGCAGTGATTTCAGAAGTGAGGAACTTACTTTATTAATCATCTTTTTGACCAAATGAACACGTTTACACTAACTCATTGTATGATAAGAGGAATCACAGACCCACTTCTAACATAGAATATACATAAAGTCTACAGCTCTTACTCTTACATGACGTTCGTGGCCATGCTCCATCCTCAGTGACATCATCAGACGTGTTTCTGCACCTCTTTTAGCCACAATGAACTGCTGGGCAATCATTGTGCTAAAAAGGTTGTCTTTATTGATATGAGACACAGCGTTTAACCTCCTAACCACCACTAAAGCCTCTTTAGACCTCAGAAAAAGGAAACAGTAAAGTTGCACAAGAATGTCCACGTGCCCAAAGGGGCCACAGACTTCCGGAAACACTTCCTGCAGCGTGGTTCTGGTTTCACTGCCTGAATGAAATTTGACAATGGCAGGCGTAAGAGCTTGTAATGCAGAAATCATCAGCATCCAGCAGTCATCAATAATTATTTTTAAAGTCATCAATTAAAATCAGCTGTACTTTGTATGTCGTGATGTTTGGAGCCAGAGAGATTTCAGCGATCAAATCAAAATGTCCTTTTTTCAGACTTTTCCTACCTTTTAGCCAACAGCAGGCCGTGGTCAGTCCATTATAGAAGAATCGGTTCTCGTTATTGATCGACGAGCCTCTAATTTCACTGACTTAAAACTGTTAGAAAATAAAGCTGCACAATGTGGCTGCTTGGAGGGGAGTTTATTTCCTCTGACAATCTTCAGTGGAACCCAAGATTGTCCCCTTTGCTCTTAATTCCTACCCCTGCTACCCCCCAATTAAATGATGGTCATTAACCCCTTTCGGTTTCTAATGAATTCCCTTTTAGACCTTTTCTCATTTTCTGTCTACTTAATATCCTAATTTCAGACGTGTCTTCCTCTTAATTCCCCTACCTCTGGTCTATCTGTCGTAACGGGGGCTCAGTTGAGACACACTTCTTACTAAAGTCTGGATCTCCTTGGTGCATCTGCTAAGACCAAAGGTCAAGTTATGTTATCATTAATTCGCTTTTTTTGAATTGTTCATTTCAATTACAATCAATTATGCTAAAGGAGAAAAGGCTCAACCACAACATACTGAAAATAATATCAAACTTTCAAACATCGTTTACTGCAGGGTTATGATGTTCTCCTACAGAACTGCTAAAGCACTGCCTTCACACCTTGAGTTTCTCATTTCAAGTTTAATTCTGAGCTGTTTTGACAGCGTCTTGATGATCTACTCGTCCTTCGTTTTTGTGGCTGTTTCGTCTATCGTTGTAGATTTTTAAAGAAATTCTATTGTATTTTTAGTTTTCTCTCATTATAACAAACAATGAACTCATTTGGATGTTGGTTCTGCTTTTGTGACTGAGCAGCTTTGTTGTCATGAGACTCTTTTATGTGAACTGGTGGAAACGTTGTACCAACCGCCGTTTCATGCTGGGGAAAAAAAAAGAGAACCTACAAGCTCCACGCAGACAGGAATCAAAAAGTGACCCTAAACCTAACCCCAACCCTGGAGGTCAGCTGATAGATATAACATTACAACGATACCGTTTTTATGTCACTAGATGAATGATACAAATAAAATTTATTAGATATAATTTATAATTGAATTAAGTTGAACTCATCGACAAGCAGGTTCATCTCAGGTATGAATGGTACTCATTAGACAACCTATATTAAGTGATGCTAAAGGGCCTTTGTCATGTCTGTGACATTATATCAAGTCACAGATCATGATGACATTACAAAATCCAATGTACAACAAACCAGTTCTGCAAAATCAAGCCTCATTTCTCCCCAGCGGTTAAACCCTCCACTAAGTCCCTCCACTAAGAATCAAGAAGTGGGCAAAAAAACAAACCACACTAGCAAATAAAGTATTGTTTTGAGTTATATTTATTACTTTACAGGAGAAGAAGCTTCAACTTGTCATTATACAATTATACAAATTTACAAGGTTAGTGTGGGGAGTTGGTCCTGATTTTGTGTGAAGAACCAGAAGAAAACCCGTTCAGACGCTGTACACTAGTGATGGATCCACCAACAGCGCATGTGTTGAGCAAAACCCTGTGTCGGTGCACAGATCAATCAATCAACCTTTATTTATATAGCTCTTGATCACATCAGCAGACATTTCGAAGCGCTGTAGCAGACAGAGAAACCCAACTGAACCCTCCAGAGCATAAGTGACAGCACTGGGGAAAAACTCCCCCATTGAGGAAGAAACCCCGGGCAGGACCCAGGCTCTGGAGGGCGGTCATCGGCCTTGACTGGTTTAAGAATGTCACGTGACCAACACAGGAGCTGTTTAGAACTGACACTGACTAACCAGCCTCATTCGTCTCACGTGAGCGAATGTTTTCTACAGACTGAATTCTAAAACTCTGAAACACTTTATTTAAATAAAAATTTGGTTAAAATAACGGTGTATCAAATACAACGATTTAAACTATATGATTGTATATACTAGGTCATCAAATCAATGTCAGTTCAGTCTCTTAACCATGTTGCCTGTAGGGATTTTTAAAGTCCAGCAGGTGTCAGTATGGAGTGACACAGTATCGACAGTCTCAGTACAGTTTGGCTATGTGTGGAAATGCTTCATAATGCTTCATAAGGCTTCATCTACCCAACAACACTCTACACAGAAAGGCCATGTTGGGAATGCTGAGGTTTGCACCCACGACCGTGACCATCCTACATCCGGTGGCCAGTCCATTCTTCTCATGCCATTTCTTTCTCAGCAGTCTCTTCAGATTCACAGTGAACAGGATGATGAACCATGAACCTTCCTCAGCAGAAGCTGAACGTCTTCCTCATCCTGGAGAAGAAACAGAAGAACCCATTCTTCTTCTTCTCCTCTGTCTGCAGGAGCTGGGCTGCAGTGGTCTGGGTCAGATCCAGTGTTACTGTAGTCAATCTGAGGAGCAGCAGGGTGACCCTTGACCTTAAGTAACCTTAGGTGACAGGAAGATGTTTTTTGTCCAGGAGAAGAAATCCAAAAACCTCTCCATCTTCTTCTTCTCCATCTGTTTCCCTTTGACCTCTGCAAGTAGAAAGGACATTAGAACTTCCACCATCTCCACACGCTCAGCTACCAATCAGGAGCAGAAGGTGACCGTTTCTCACCACACTTGATGGGATCCTCAGGGATGGAAGGCTTTTCGATGTCTTCAGGGACTTTTGGCATCTTGTCAGAGACCATCTCCAAACTAAACACAGATGGAAATGTTATTATTTTTTATCAATGATCTGATCGTACGTGTGTCAGATGCTAATCTGCACTTGGGTTGTCTTCTGTGAGCCTTCTGTGGTGAGGACATCAACAACTGGACAGAGTGCATCATTGAATACATCAGGGTCTGTGAGCACACCTCCATAGCAACCCACACTGTATGCTGCTTCCCTAATAAAAAGCCATGGATTACCAGCAACCTGAAGGCCCTTCTTAATACAAATAAGAGGGATTTCAGGTCTGGTGACCAAGGGGAGCAGAGGAGAGTGAAGCACAAACTCAGGGAGAACCAAGAGGAAGCTGGAGGCCAAACTCCAGCAGAACAACATGACATCGAGCAGATCACAGGTAGCAAAGGGAGGCAAAAGTGGTTGGAGAGAGCCAACAAGCTGAATGGTTTCTTTAACTGGGGATTAGAAGTACCTGGGTGTTAAGATCAATAATAGACTCGATTATAAATCCAACACCGACGCTATCTACAGGAAGGGGATGAGATCCTTCAACGTGTGCAGCAAGATGTTGGAGATGTTACACCAGACTGCTGGGGGGGCACCATCAGACTGGACACTGTGACGACTGTGGTGGAGAGGACTGAACACCGTTATCCATCATGGAGAACCCTCTCCACCACACACTAGACATACTGGAGCTCCTCCAATATTATATATTTTAAATTTTATATACTGGAATGATCCCCTGGAGGAAAGTATGTATTGATTGCTGCTGCAACATGCAAATTTCCCAGCTTGGGATCATTTAAGTTTATCTATTTATCTATACAGGAAACCAACACACATGGACCAGGACCTGCTTTTTGACTATTTTTTTGAGTGCTTGAAACACAAACCGGGTTGTTGAGGTCCACTCCGTAACGCACCTGCTTGTAAATGTTATTTTTAGTTTGTTATTGCCTGTTTCTGTCATGTGTATTTTAACTGCGTTGTGGGTAAATTGTTAATATATTCCAGGTTCCGTCCATCCATCCATTCTTAAAACGCTTCATCCCCTGTCGGGGGTCGCAGGGAGCTGGTGAAATCCAGGTTAATAAAATAAAATAATAATCAGACACGTGAAAGCGGCCCGTAGACCTCACTGAGGTGGTGATGGCTGTCTTACCCACAGGAAGTCTCACCTGTCGGGTCTGTACTCGTCTGTGGTGGTAAACCTCCTCTCAGGTGTAGCAGGCTGAACCAATGGGGGTAAGTCTGTTGGAGGTGGACTGCAGTGTTCTGGGTCGGGGTTGGCGGTCTTGCTGCAGGAAGCTGGTTCTTGACCGTTAATGAAGGGATGCTCGAGGACCCCCTGAGGTGTTATCCTCCTATCAGGATCCATTTCCAACATGGCCTTCAGGAGCTCGGTGCACTGCTCCCTCTCCACAGCTTCTGCTTCATTGTTGTTCTCCAGCTGCATCTGGTTCAGGAAATAATGGTCAAAACCAGCATCACTTATCCTTATGATCTGTGGGAACATAACCAGAGTAAAAAAAAGGGAGGAACTTTTGACCCTTACTGTTTTCAGATCATCCAGACAGTTGAGCTCTTGACCTGTGGGAAGACAAAATGAACTGCGTGTCTGCTCAATCTCCTGAAGAAGAAAAAGAACAGCAGAGTCAGAGGGAAACGTTTCCTGAAGACCAGCGTAAAGTATTTCTGTTTGCATGACTGCGTCAGGAAATATTTTGTAGCTGTAAACATGTTATGTTCGTTGGAGTAGAGAAGGTTACCTTGTGTGTCCACATGTTGAGTGAAGACTTGGTGAAGAAGTTCTTTGCGTGAATCCCGCTGTCAAGAACATGGTCCGCTGGCATCCCCAGGTACTTAACCACATCCCCTACCTGGAGGTGAAGCACAGCATGAGTATTTTTACAGACTGGCCCCTTCCCTTTGCTGAACTGTCCTGTTCATACATCATTCACATTGGCAACTATTTGGCATCATACATGAGGCATGTGTGATGGACGGGGGTTCCTTCATCGGACTGATTTGTCCCGCTTCCTTTTAGCTCCTGATACCAGCAGCTAAAAGGAAGCCGGACAAGACGGTCCGATGAAGGAACCTCCATCCAGCAGCGTCTCGGTCTCTTCAGAACACTGACCCGACTGAACAACTAACAGGTAGACCGATTAGATCTATCTTACCACAGCTTTGTCTGACTTCCCAGAAAACAGACGTTTGCCCAAGAGCATCCAGGTCATTACACACCCTAAAGACCACATATCAATGGCCTCGGAAAGTGGAAGCCCGAAAAAAACTTCTGGAGCCCTAAATGCAGAAAAAAACAAGCAATATGTATGTCACATTTTATAAATATTAAAAAAGTACTTGGAGCATGTCCCAAATTAAATTACAGGCAAGTATGGAAAGACTATGCCTGCTTCTTTATAATAAATATGGACACTATAGGACCAACAGTGTGCTTTATAATCCAGTGCGCCTTATAAATCAAAAAGCTTTGAGATAGGCCATTCACTGAAGGTGTGCCTTATAGTCCAGTGCACCTTATAGTGTGGAAAATACTTATTTACATCAGTTTTCCCACAATCAGTATTTTTATACTTTACCTGTAATAGCGTACTTGCACCCCCATACCAGGCTTCAGTTCAGACCTGTATCTGGCCAAACCAAAGTCTATCAGCTTGATGCGGTAGGGTCTCTGTTGATCTACCAGCATGATGTTGTTTGTTTTTATGTCAGCGTGGACGATTCCCATCAGCTTCAGTTTCAGCAATGCCTCTGCCATCTGCACGACACAGGATTGATGTATTTCACTTTCTTACAGGTTATTTGTGACAGCGTTGTGTGTTTTCTATCTGCTCTTGAATTTACCTGTTGGATTATAACCCTGATGTCGCTCAGAAGCATTGGCTTTTTACTTCCTCTAAAAATGACATCCAGGTCTGTATCCAGCAATTCGAACACTGGTGCCTTTCCAACGGTGAAGTCCAACCAACCATGACATTTAACGATGTTATGCTGGTCAGCATTTGCGGCTATTAATGCGTCTAAAATTAAAATCTGCAAAAACATACGTTTGGCACCATTAGTTCCTTACAGAGTTAATCTGTTCTCATTCACGAAGGTCAGGTAAAAGAAATCAGAATAGCAAATTCAGCAAATTTCCACTCACCTCCCTCTCAGCGCAGTATTGTCCCAGGGGTCGTTTGACAGCCACAACCTCTCCAGTCTCACTGTTCCTGCATTTCCTCATTTCCCCAAATCCGCCACTTCCCAGCTTTTGCATTATCTCAAATTTGAGGAAGTCTATGCAGGACCCATTGGTGATGACTGGTGGGCACTGACTGGTCCATGGGTAGGATCCACGGACAATAAAAGGATGAGCGAGGACTCCAGTCGGTGTGATCCTTTCATCAGGATTTGCATTCAGCATGGCTTGTAAAAGCTGGACGCACTCCTCCATCTCCACATCCTCACAGCTTTTCTTACAATGCTTCTAGTTAAGGAGCACAGATCAAGTCCACCATCAGTCAGAAAATCTCTTACAACCACAGTTTTAGAAGAAGAACCAGTAAACCAGTAAATCTGACATTATCTCCATTTGTCACCCCCAAACTAATATTTACAGCCCAATAACAGCTGTTTATGTACATTTTCAGTGTGACTTCTATCACACAGTCTGCAATTTGTCTATGTTGCATGTGTACAGGGTTCCTTCTAGACACAAGTTTTTTTTACAAACAAGGAAATAAGCCACTTTTCATGCAGTGAAAACAGTAACCGCTTGGTAACCGTAATTTGCTTTCAAATGTCTTACCATCCATTCATAAAAGTGTGTGTGGCATTCACTGGTAGAGAGCATGAAGAACATGGCACAGCCCAAAGACCACATGTCAATGGCCTCAGACACAGGCAGGTCTGAATATATTTCTGGGGCATTTAACCTGGAAGAAACAAGATTTGAAAGATTAATTATGTTCCTTAACAGAGTCCAAACCTCTACCAAGTCACAAACACAGCCTCCCACCAAATTAAAGTATTTTAACTAGAGGAGCAATTTGTGAATAAATGCTACTGAAAAGGTTAAATTTAACTGCGACATAAAAACCTAATGGGATATGGAGATTTAATGGAGAGAAAAAATTCAGCAAGAAAATGATAGAAAATGAAAAGCGAATGTTTCACAAAAAGCTGGCCCCAAACTACAATGCTTGCCCTGGTACGGCCACCTTATAGTGTTGGGGGAGTTGGAGTGCACAAGTAATGCTAGGAGCTACTGTATGTTGTCGGGGGCTATGTGCTCCTGGTAGTCTCCCATGCCAAACAGGTGTTGGGTGATGGACAGACTAAGATCAGTTCTAAAAAGTGAATGTGTATATCTGTACATATGCTGCTATAGTATTTATGTAATTTATTATTTATCTCTGATCTCCTTTGCTCTTTTTTCCTCTTAATTCTAAATTATTACATCCCGTTTCAAAGCGGTGATGTCTTGTGATTGTCTGTGTTTGTTTGTTCGTCCGTTAGTCCACCAAATGTCTCCACAACCGTTGCAGACAGAAAGATGAAACAAAAAGCACATGACTCAGGCAGCGAAGGGGACGAAAATGAGATGATGACATTGACCTTGTGAAAACTAGGTCAAGGTCAAATTTTAACTTTTGTACACTCAGGAACTGGATAAGATAGAAAGACGACGGAGGCCAGTGTAGGACCATAGATCAAAGCACTTGCTTTGATCTAGTGCTCTGACCTATGACAGTAGGTCAGAGCACTAGCTGTGATCTTTGACCTATGCAAGTAGGTCAGGGTACAATTTTGAATTCGGGGTGTCACGGGATGTTGCAGTCTCTGACTGCTTTGGTTCTTGTCTATTCTTGTGCTTACTTTGTTCTTATTTCCTGCAATGCAACATAAAGCAATTTCCCCCTACGGTATTAATAAAAAAAAATCCTGATTCTGAAGTTTTTTGTACTTGTTGGAATGCATTGTCACTTTCATCGACCTTACATCAGTTCATCTTCCTTCAGCTCCGGACCCTTCTTGTTCTCTGATCTCAGCTGCGCTGAACTGAAGTTCGCCAGCTTGACTCTGAGAGGTCTCGTCTTCTGATCTTCCAAGATGATATTTCCGAGGCACACACTGCCATGGATCACCCCAATGGACTTCATGGCCATCAAAGCTGTGGCCATCTGCAGAAGACAGTTGTTATACTATTCATAGTGTACCACAGTTTAAATATGACAGGCTATCTTTGTATTGACTGGTCTCATACCTGTTGGATGATATGTCTGATGTCATCCAGGCTCAGAGTGTCCATGTTTTTGGAGACGTATTCCTTCAAGTCAATGTCTAATGTCTCAAATGCCAGCTTCCTAGTTCCAGCAAACGAGCCATGAAACTTGACAATATGATGATATTCATCGAAGTTTCGGCACATCAACTCCACCAGGATGTCCCGCTGCAGGCCATTACAAGAGAATCAGTCACTTTGGAAACGAGTTAATAATAATCTGTGACTGAGTAAATAAATAAATACTCATCAAATGAAAATGAAGAAGGCCTACCTCATTCTTAAAACTGCCACTCTCTCTGACAGTTAAAGACATCTGACTGTTGATATTCTGCCACAAAACCACACTGTTGGATTTCTCAATTATGTTATAATCCTTATATTTTAATAGAAAATTACAATTTTCTCTGGACATTGTTTTTCCTGCTGGTGCCTGTGGTGTTAAATGCAAAGAATGCACAGGACATTCTTGGGTTTTAAAAAATGGGTTTGTTTTTGATGCTTTGATTTCGTTGTTATGAAGATGGTGTTGCTAGGGTTCTCCCTTTAAAATCATATCGCGCTTGCGTGGACGGGCGTGTAAATTACAAGGGTAGATCAAAGCCAGACTAAAAATTGATCTACTAATCACTGATCTACGGTTCCTTGTTACGTCTTACTGCCTTTGATCTACGGCCTTCGTTGCGGGTGTACCCACAAACTAACTTACCGAGGGACAAGTGCAATTATGATAAAGATTAGATACAATTGGTAGCATTATCCATTCACACCAACATGCACACACTAGTGGAACACATACTGGTAGCAGTGGCTTCAATATCTTGGGCGTTCTAAACAGGCCTGGGAGTTTGATGGCTCTGCCAGTATCTTAGCAGTTTCTAGGGTTGTGCTCTTCTGGACTGAAGCTTCAAATAGCACTCCTGGAATCTGCTGGAGCAGTTCTTCCAATCTAGGGGTCACTCCTTGCTCCCATCATCATAGTTTTCCTCAACAGCAGAGATTTTAAAAGATAGGAAAGCTCGAATGCCTTGTCAGCTTGTCAAGTAGTCCAATGAAACTTGACATTGGTTCAGGTCAGAGAATGCAAAGGGACAGCAGCACTACTGAAATATCTCATGAGATGTCTGAACAAGGTGAACCCTCCCCCAAAAGACAGACAGCGCTAACTTTAACCTGAAACCTCCTCTCAGAGACAATGAAGCCCAGCAAAGCTACAGTGGGAATGTCAAAAAAGTTTTTGCCTTACACTGTCAGTGGTTGGCGGTGCACTGGCGTCGTGCCCGGAGTGTCCCCCGCCTCACGCCCTATGCCACCGAGATAGGCTCTGGCTCCCCGTGACCCGCTGCGGTGGATACAGCGGTGGTGATCTGAAGATGACTGACTGTCAGTGGTTGAGGAGATGCTGGAGGGCCATGGCAGGCATGTACAATGTGGGTCTCCTCATCAGGGGAGAAGATGAAGATATCATCCAATCTAAAACAGATAGAAGACCTTCATCTGATGCCATAAAAATGTCATTTGTAACTCTGAGCAGTGCAGTCTCCACACTGCAATTTGTTCTAAAATCTAACTGAAAGTCTTCTAACAAATGATGAATAGTCATTTAGCTGTTTGGCCACGTTCTCTAGAGTCTTAGATAGGAATGGCAGGTTGGAGATTGGTCTGTAATTTAAGAGGAGGCTTACGTCTAGGTTTGGTTTCTTCAGCAAACATAACCTATTTTTAAGGACTGATTAATTATTTGTGGATGAGGTATGTGTGTAAAAATAAGGTCCGAGTCCAGTATTGTGTGTATGGTGGTCAAAGCTGGAACTGAGTGGATAGGATCATGGACCTGGGCGTCATCAGTCTGTGTTGGACAGACTGACTTGTGTGTTTTTGGGGAGGACTTCATGCTGAATGCCATATGCCAGGTTGGCTGAGAGCCTGCGGGCACCTACCCTGTTCAGATGGAGCCCGTCCTACCCAAAGAAGCGTGGTCTTTCCAAGAAAACATCAAAGTTGTTCATGAAGCCAGCATGGTTGTAGTGGAAGGCAGAGAAGACTAAGCAGACGGCTGAAGCTGTCAATTCTGGTCATGGTTATCCGATGTTAATAAATCGATTCAACTGGACGTATAAAAGTTCCGTGAGGCGTTTCACTTTTCATCCAAGAGGCTTCTTCCGTTCTGGTGGTGGTTGGTGTTGCCCCAGCGTCTAACTTCTGTGCGGTGTGGTCAGGGCTATTCTTGTTCCAACGACTGTTAGCAGGACCCAACTGGCTGCCCCAACAACGGTCGTTGGCAGTGGTGAAATACATAATCCAACGACCACCACTGACGTCTGGCACTTATTTAGGATTTTTATTCTTGAATTGCATTTATTCTTTAGCACCTTTGTGTATCTGTGACAAATGCAGTTTCTTTATTTATTTATTTATTTATTTACAAGTGGAAGGATACAGGTGGATGTTGATTCCACGTATCCCCAACAGTTTATTTATACACAGTAATTGTATTTGCTGACGTTCAATACAATATTCCACACCTTCTTTTGGCCCAGTATGCAAAGTAGCGCTAGAGCCAAACCAGTTCCTGTCATTTTTTGGGTCAATTTTTTTGAGTAGGCATAAACATTAAAATGAATGGTTGCACTGGATTCTTGAATGTTGTCCTTCCACATGTTTAAAAGACGTTTGTGTGACTGCTGCTGCTGTGCTAATCTTCATCACTGCCTATCTGTAAAGGATCATAGTCAGGGTTGTATGTTTGGGGTTTCTCTGAGAGTATAATTAAACTATCATCAGGGAAATTTTTCACACTACGTTTACCTGACTGGCACAAACAGGAGTCAAACTGGTGTCCTGACCCCTGTTGTACGTGTCCTCCCCGCAGCTCACCAGAGCCTCACTTCAGTGTGGGGCCCATGTTACACAGAAACCTAAGAGTCTGGCAGTATCCCTGCACCAGAGACAAGAAAGGATTGATGTCGCCCTCTGGTGGTTAGCCATGACAGTGACAGTATGTCACATGTGTACCTTTGCAGTCACAGTGCCCTCTAGTGGCCCGACTAGGAACAGTATCTGGAGTTGGTCCCTCGGTCCTCTGGCTTCAGTGGACCCATATTAGTGAAGTGGTCGATGTCCAATCATCAAATGAGGGAATTATAAATCAGCCTTTAGCATTAGCAGCTAATTTATAGAAGTAAAGTAACCAAAAACCACCAGTGTGAGACCGAGGAGCTTCTAACCTTGCAAGGATCACCTTGAAGACTGAGTTCTATGAATTTATTATTTATTAGCTGCTTTGCATCGATCATATGGTTGACTGTCGGTGTGCAGCAGGCAGGAAGTGAGGCTGTTTTAACATAAACACGTTGCCAGGTAGACTTTAATTTGTAAAAGGAACTTTACAGTTGTTGGTGCAAGTTTGTCAGCCAGAATTATTTTGATATATGGTTATATTAAAAACTCCCCCAGAAAAACCAGGACCTATTCCCCCTACAGTTCTGTACTGTTGGAGAACTAGTGGTCTACTGACCATAACAACAATGAATCTTGTTCTGGTCATCTTGTGGTTGAAGCTTGGTTGAACATGTAGACCTGTTCATTTTATTCAGGATCATTTAAGTCCTAATTAATCAGGCCTGTAATATGGAGCTGCACTGATTGTAACATTTAGTTGAGCAATACAATCGTCCCTATTGCTTGGGTGTCATATACAGCTGTCAGTAGTAGTCAGAAAACTTTACCTGGGGGTCAATTGGTCCCATTGAGAGACTCCACACCTGTGAGAGTTTCTGCAGATGCCATCGTTCTGGGATGGTGTTTAAGGTACGAAGGAGGACAGGCATGCAGAACGCAGGTATCTGAGCACACACTCCTCTGACACACACACACACACACACACACTCCTGTGACACACACACACACACACACACACACACACACACACACACACACACACACACACACACACACACACACACACACACACACACACCTTTGACACACACACACACACACACACACACACACACACACACACACACACACACACACACACACACTCCTGTGCTGCTCACCAAATACTCAAACACACATCAAGTCAGTCAGAGGCTCGCAATATAGCCAAAATGACCAGGACCACAAAAACACGTCTGGTCTGTCCTCGGCCCCCTGCTGTGAATTCCTATTATCAGCTAAGCCGACAGACAGACTCAGTCTGAGAGGCTGCAGGAATGCGATGCTTCACTGTTAGATTCACATTTCAAACATGACTGCAGGATGTTGACTCTGAGCTCTCCTGACTTTGTTCAAATCCCTTTCATTACTTGAGCATTCGAGCCTGCATGCCCCGGACCTGTTTGAGCCAACGAAGGGTTAACAGGGGATGTTTTGGAGGGTCGTGGGGCCCGCTAGGGAGCCACAGCTGAGAACTGCTGTCTTTCTGGGTTATTAGTCCTTCATCAAGATTACAGCAGACATGAGGCCAGAGGACAGGAGGACACACTGAAGCCTGACATCAGAACAGGGTTCAGCTGTCCTGTTGGACTGCACACATCATGATGTCCAACTCCAAGCATACGTAGAACTGTGTCATCAATGGAGAACATCTAATGGGTTTAAGTCCCATGTCAAGAACAGGAGAGCCAGAGTCAGGAGACAACATGCCTCCCTCCACACGGAACCTGGAGGACCCGGTCAGGCGTCCTGTGCTGCTGCTCTTTACGAGCCCTAATCCTCTTACTGGGACTATCCACACTAATTCCCAGTTTAAGGAATGAAGTGTAGTGTTAAGATATAATTTATGAACGCATCAGCTGTCAGATGGTGGGACTCAGAGAACCTGTGGATATCCATTTCCTTGGTAGCCCTCATGGCTGGTAACGGAAACATACCTGCTGCAGATGTTTGTTCAGCTGAATGAACCCATGTTTATGAGCCGCGCTGGAACGCAGGAAGTCAGGTGGACAACAGCAAGAAATTAGTTTAGGGAGAAGAAACAGAAGCGTGGTTTTACTTTCATAACCTGGCCTGAGGCCTGACACAGTCTGTTGGGGGGGTCGGGCAGTAAGACATTGGTTAAGGTCATCATAGGAGAGAATCAATGGCAGATATTCACACGTTGGGCTGGACCTTCACATGCTCCTAATAAATAGTCATCAGAAACATGTTAAAATGATAACTAATAGAATTATTGATGAGGAAGTCTAGTATCAAAACACGTGTTATAGATAATAGTATGTAAAATACCACAAAAATAAATAATTTGAACGAGCTAAATATGCTGAATCATTTGTTCATGGATACATATAGTTTAGTACAGATTGATGTTTTTGAGAGAAGACAAAAATCAGATTACTGTAGAAAAGAATTACGGAAAATGGATCTGATTTGGATCAGACTCAAAAACCTATTTTTAATCTGTGGTGCAGTGGATGTGGGGGCGTGAGCGTGAGTAATGGTGGACTGGTTGTTAAAATGGATGTTAAACCCCCCCCCCCAACCCCATCACAGCTCCAGCAACATTCTTTGTTGGGGGAGTCTAAAAGGGGATGGGGGTTGTGTTCGGGCTCACAAGTCAACCGCAGTTCTTTTAACAGCCATTGTTTTGGAGGGACTGACAGGGATGGATTGAAGATGTGCAGTGGTGTGTGTGTGTGTGTGTGTGTGTGTGTGTGTGTGTGTGTGTGTGTGTGTGTGTGTGTGTGTGTGACAGAGGTTAAATGTTAGAGGAGTGGGAGTCCACAGCTCCTGCATGAAACCCCCTAAAGATGTCCACGACCTGTAGTGTTCCTCCTCCCACAGGAAGTGACATCATGTCAGTGAAACAAACACTGGCAACCATAAACCTCTATTAGCATTCAATAGCAGAGTTAGCATTGGTTGTCCATTAGCAAGTAGCTGCATCTCTTCCCACTGCTGGACCCCCTGCTGTTTGGTCCTGCTGCTGGAGACGGACAGGGGGGGGGGGGGGGGCGCTAAATGAGATATGAGTTCAGTCAAAATCAAGGAAAGGTTTGAAGATAAAATTATTATTTAAAAAGGAAAAGAATAATTATGCTGTGGGACAGACCACACCTGTTCAACCCCCAGCGGTCCACCTGTGAGCGGACCACCCAGGACACGTGGATACGCTTCAGGACACGCCTGGTTCAACGGCTTTATTATGTTTAATCAGCAGTGATGTGTTTGTGTCAAACGGTTAGCGTGTGAACGGGTCTAAAGACAGCATAAATTAGCACAATACAGCATAAAATATAATATAATACGTTAAATATCGATGAAATTAAACAATTTTGTTACAGTTTTTGAATACAGTTAAAATGTAACAATTTATTAAAGACTTTTCCTCGGGATTAAAAAAGTTCTATTTTACCTTATATCCTCTTTTCCAGAAGACTTTTTGATGTTTTTTGCCTGTTTCTCTGTGAAATCAGAAACCATTCAGCTCAGGTGTAAAGCAGCAGAGTGTGTGGTGCATTATGGGAGTTCTTGTTTACTTCCAACGAGTCCTTGGCATCACTGGTCCGTACGGTCCGTGTGGTTAATCCTCATGTACCCTCATGAAACACAGATTGGCTTCCTGTCTGATAATCCAGACAGTGTTTGCTGATGCATGTTGGATGAAACTGGAATGAGACCAATGATAATACATTTATTGTGAAAAATCTTCACACAGTCAGTGAATCAGGAGTCTATAACTCGATCTTTTAATTTCTTTACATGTCAATCCATGAAATCTCTTTTCGGTCACCTGATCGACACTAAACTGATAAAAACTATAAAACTATAAAAAACTATAACTATAAAAAAAAAAAAAAAAACATTTCTGCTGCAGAAAAACCATAGAAAACACGTTCTGACAACAGGAAGATATCATTTCCAGCTGAAAACCCACTGATGAAATCATTCAGAAGCAGCTTCTGAGTGATTTTATTGAACGTGACTGACGACCACCGTTCATGTCATCGTTTATGGAATTCAGACAATCAACAGTTTTTTTTTGTGTGTTTTCAGTAAACTTTTTATTTTTCCCCTTTTCTGTAAATCCCCATACAAAGGTATAAAAGGCGTATTCTTGCGTTCTTCACGTTTCTTTATGGCGTGTGACGCTGAGCCGAGGCGCTCCCGTCTGAGGTGCGTCAGCTTTAACGGAATGTGAGGCGGTGACTCACTACTTCACACATTTGCACGCTGCCTGTTGAAGGCGCTGAAGTGAAGCAGCCGGTCTCTCGTCCACGACCCCCCACCCTCCCCCCAGTATGTTTGATTGAACTTCTCTGTGGTTGTGAACGCAGCAGGTTGGACTTAAGCCATTGCGCATGGGGGTGGTGCGTGTGGGAGTTGGGGTGAGTCAGGCATTCATCTGCCACAGGCCCCCACCAAAAGAGATAGGTGAGGGATAAGCTCCCCCCACCCCGGCTCCCATGTGTGGGGGTGGGAATTAAGGGGGCTGGGGAGGAACAATCCATTTATCCAAATCCTATACAGATAATAATCCTGGACTGGACTCAGACTGGACTCCATTTTTATTGATCGTATGAAGCCATAAAATTGATCCAATCTGATGTCTTTGTTTCAGTAATGAACAGGATTGTGTTGTCAGGGATACGTAACTCTGGAATCTCAGGAACATCTTGGCCAATCGTCGATCTTTTGCGAATCATATTTTTCTGTTCCGGCTTCTTTCAGACTGTCGTTTTTATTCCCAGAGCTTCTTGTATCAGGAGGTCTCTCAGGTGATTCTTCAGCAAATTCCTTCTCTTTATTCCTTCTTGTGTCAGTGTTTTTTATTTTAGGAGCTATCTTTAATAATTCCTCGTCTGTAACAGTATCATCCTCTTCCTCCTTCTCCAGCTGAGACTCCACCACCCTGGAGGTTGTCTCTCCGGCCCCCCCAGCCTCCACTGAATCACTGAGTCCATCCTCTGTGTTATCCGTGTCCTAAGTGTTATTCTGGGGCTCCAGGTTGGCGGCGGACGACTGTTTAACCGTTGTTCTGTCACCCGTGACGTGTCGTGCCCTCACCGGTGATATAACCCTTGTAATTAAAGCAATCGATTTGAAATGTGAGCGTGATATTCAGCTCTTCATTGATCCGATCAGGGACCATCATGACCTGTTCTGGAAGGAGTAACTGGCCTGAGTGGTACTGCCGACCGGGAACGTGTTTGTAGGAGTCAGGAGCGCCCCCTCCAGGCCAGAGAGGGAGAGAGAGAGAGGGAGAGAGAGAGGGAGGGAGAGAACGGGGGATGATGGCCGGGGAGAGACAGCGGTGGAGTCCCATCCAGAGCTCCACCCCACGCTTTGCTCCACTCATTCTTTGCTGGGGTGATTACTGATTGCTTTACTCCAACTCAGCCTGGTCCCCCGTCTCTCTCTCTCTCTCTCTCTCTCTCTCTCACACACACACACACACACACACACACACACACACACACACGTGCACACTTCAGATTACAAGCATACACACTCAGACCCGGAGTCCCAGCGGTCAGGCATGGAGGTGCCGGCGTTCCCCCGGAGCAGCTAACCTGCATCCCTCAGATGGAGGAGAACACCGTGGAGAACCATGGAGGACCTGAGGTCTGACCGATTCGTTCTCCACTGACTGACCCGGTCCACCGCCCCGTCACCATGGAGTTTGGTAGAGTTTGGTCCAGACATCAGAAGACGCTGCTCATCACTCTGATGATGTTCAAACTGGGTAAGGCTTCACTTTACCGCTGTTACCGGGAGAAATTTAAGCCTCTGGTCAATGAAGCAACTTGGTAGATTCCACACACAATCCATCCTTGTGGGTACGGTTCTGATCGTGAGCTGGGACCTTCATTTAGGTTCACTACAGAACCGTTCTGTCCCGCAGCAGATAGCCTGAACTTTATAAATCATTAGTGTTGATGCCGTGTCTGGAACCAGGAGCCGAACATGTGGACATACCCCGAAAGAAAAAGTCTTTCACGATAAATTAGCAGTCTTAAATTGTGTGTGTGTGTGTGTGTGTGTGTGTGTGTGTGTGTGTGTGTGTGTGTGTGTGTGTGTGTGTGTGTGTTGGGGGGTTATCCGTTGACCCCAGTACCTTACAAAAACCCTGCTGACCTAATTTTCCCGCACCCTTCATTTGTGTGGGGCTCCTGAAGCTCGTTTAAATGCTGACAGACCAGAGGCGCTGATTGGCTGCTGGTGGAATGGTTTCAGGTCACCATGGTGACGGGCTTGAGCGTCCAGCTGCACGGCTGCACAGTGTTTTTGTCTGGGCTCTGAATGGAGGGAGTGATTACTGAGGAGCATGGCAAGACACTTGGCGCTCTGAGCTGTTTTTGAAGTTGTGAAGAGAACGACACAAAAACAGTCGATGGGACGATGAAGATGTCAGATATGAAGAGTTAGCTTGGTTAGCCATTCAAACATGCTATAAAGTAAAGTAAACAAACACAAAGGTCAGCGTTTACCAGGTAATTCAGTTGCAGGGGAAAGCTTTAAACGCGTTGCTGGATTGGGCAATGTTGAAGCTTCAGTTTCATCAGTTCTTTGAGAACAAGAGCTTCAGGAGAGTCCTCAATGATGCCATCTCCAGATGACACCCAGGAGACAAGTGCATTCTGGGCTTTCATTGTAAAACTGTGAGAAGTCCTCAGGAAAGGGATCTGAGTGAGGAAAGGAAATGATTCAGTCCTAAAACACACTCTAGCTCATTCGTTATAATCTGTGAGTACGTTTGGACGTGTCAAGAAGCTTCTCTTCGACCCCAAACTGTCCTCGTAGCTCCGTTTCAGTGTGTAACCGCCGCTGACTCACAGAAGGATCTAACGTTGTTCGCGTGAAGCCGAGCCGCCACCTGCCGCCGAGAACAAAGCTCAACCCAGTGATTCAAGAACATTCCTGTGAGCTCCACCTGTCTGTCTGTCTGAGGGGGCGTCCTGTGAGCCGGGGGCGTCCTGTGAGCCGGGGGCGTCCTGTGAGCCGGGGGCGTCCTGTGAGCCGGGGGCTTCCTCTTCACTGTGATTCACGGATGATTCCTTCACCCGGCAGCAAGACTTACCTGACGATGTTGCTGCTTTCACAACGTCTTCATGATAGCCGGAGGATGGGGGGGGTGGAAAACCACAAAATGTGCTTTATGACACAGAAACAGCTGATTATAGTGATGAAAACATTTGATCACTGATTGGATACTCATCTGAACAACAATACTTCTAGACGTGTGAATCGATGGACGGAGCTCTCAGTCTCCTCTCCTATCTTTTCTTTAAACTCCATATAGTATTTTATTCTTCATACCTTCTTACGTCTTTACTATACTGGGAGCGTTTCCTCTGGGGTGGGGCTGATTGAGGAAATCAAACAGCGTCTTTTCCATATATAAGAGGCACTGGATTCTAAAGCGCACTCTTGGTTTTTGAGAAAATTAAACGCTTTTAGGTGTACCTTATAGTGCGGAAAATACTGTATTAACAGTAAACCCAACGACACATCTTGGTGAACTGAAGTTAATTTATGTCCTGCTTAAACGGTTTAATGTGTTCATCTACAGTGTTTGAATGTTTTAGCCTGTGTTTTAAATGTTGTCCAACATTAGGATGCAAACAAATTAAATTCTTTGAAAAGAAAATATTATTATGAATAGAAATGTTCCAGAACATGAGGTTTTCAAGTCTTTCTTCAAAAATGAATGACAACTACATTCCTATTCCTTCAGGGGGGACGGCCCAATGCACAAAATAATCCATATATAGTCAATAGTTCTGTTGAATGTCAAAACAACCACTGGGTGCTTCATCAAGGTAAGGAGTTATGGTGGCAGAGGACAAAACAGCTGATACTGTCTCAGTTAAATCGAACATACGTGTGTACATAGATGGAAAATGTAGATGTCATGACAGATGAATGAAGCAGCAACTTTTCTCACTAGAGGAGTGTGTCGGCGTTCCAACGAGCCCCTCTGAGGGGGGGGGGTGTGTGAGGTTTCCTCTGGGGTTTGATCCGGCTTCCCTTCCACCTGCTAGCAGTCTGCGTAGGGTTAATGTCCTGAGATGCTGGTACCAGCCAGCGCCAGGACCGGCCCCGTCCGGCCGTAACCATGATCTATGGAGCGCTGAGTAATGTGGGGGGTGTTGTGTGTCGGAGGAGCTGTTATCAGCGCTGTGGAATGTTTGAGGGGTTGATCGGGGCTGGATGGAGGAGTGAGGGGTGAGATGACCCCCGCCACAGGAGGTGACATCACCATTCTGAGATCCGTGGGAGGCAAAGGGGACTGGACCACCTCTGAACGTGGTCTGAGGGGTCAGATCTTAAAGGTTTGTCGGATGTGAAATCAGTGCTGCTTTTTGTCTTATTTAATCTGTATTTTAGCAGGAAAGAACATCAACGATGACCTTCACACTGATCCACAATGATGTGATCCCTCGCTGTCTCCACGGCGTCATTCTGGGGTGAATTTAACGTTTTCAGTTGTGCTGTAAAGACATGGTGCAAGATGGAGGAAATAACAACTGTAAAACATCACATTTACCATTAAACCTGCTTAATTTCACACTTTCTGCAAAGATGTGATAGTCCTACGAGGCAGACATACTAATCCATCACTTCTTGTTTTTACTTTGGAGGTTCTACATTGTTCCTGTTTTGAAATGGAAAGTACATGAAAACAGGAAACTGACTGGTTCTGAGATTCTAAGAGAAATCATCAACAATGGAAAAGAAGTGGTAAAAGTTACAATAGTATTTTAGAATTCAGGTAATTCAGGTAACAATTCCTTCCTGAAACAAACAAACCACTGATGTATTTAACTCTATATAGAACAGATTAAAGACGTGATAGCAGACGTCTATGAAGGGAAGCCGGGGTGTTGAAGTGGGGACTGCGGGGACTGTGGGGGTTTACTGTCACCAGGATGGGGCTGATGGCTTGTAGAGAATTCTTTTGCTATTGTGTTGATCGCCACGGCAACCTGCAGTGTTGTGTTTGTTCGTGCATGTGGGGTTTGGTGGAAGTCAAGCACCTCAAGCCATTCTTTGTTGATTGTAGGACGGTGGGGGTAACACATCGGTGTGTCTGACAGGTGAACGACCTGAATGGATGGAGTCACACCTCAACACAGTACTGATACTGATGTAGCCCAGACCGTCTGTCACTGTCCTCAATGTGACCATCTAATTGTGCAAACCTCATTGTGTCCAAAGACAGAGCAGCTGTAGGGTTTAAGTCCCTGAGTTAATCAGGTGTGTAATGTGGTGACACCTCTACTACCTGATGGTACATCAATCCTACACTGTGTGCAAACAGTAGTTACAGAACACGTTTCCTGCTCACGCCATCTGCTGTGACTTAGAGTCCAGATGGAACCAGGTGCACCAGACCGGGGTCTAAGCACCAAAGGTCAGATATCCTGGTAGCCCACTCTATAAGCTAGAGGATAAAACCGTTAAAGCTCACAGGGGAGGGAGAGTTATTACCATCACGCACACACATATGCTCACTGACAGCCGCTGGCCTTCATGGATGTTCTACCTGGACAGGTACCACTGGCTTTACTCATGTGCAAGATGCAAGTACGTAAAAAACTACAATTACCACTGGAACAAGTTATATTCAGCAGCATCATCATAACTTATTATTCTTTTGTTCAGTTCAGTGGTAAAATGTGTCTTCAATGAGAAAGTCGTGCTCTCTAAATTATTAATGCTGGTCTGAAATGTTCTGAAATCTGTTCCTTATAGCATCACTGAATTGGTGCTTCTTCATCACCACAGGCTTCCTGTGCACAGCTGCAGCAGTGAAGTGTTTGTCATCACCGTGCAGCAATGGTGCTACCTGTCTGGAGCACCTGGACGACTACGTGTGTCTGTGCCCCAAAGGACCGGTGTGGTACATGGGCAGGAACTGCGATGAGCTGTATGACGCTTGCGTCACGGCACCGTGCACCAACTGCACCAGCAATCCTGGGACGGACCAGTTCACCTGCCACTGCACGGACGGCTTCACGGGACCCAACTGCACCCAGGATGTGGACGAATGTCTGAGCAACCCCTGCCAAGGTGTCCACTCCCACTGCGTCAATGGAATCAACGGCTACTCCTGCCACTGCCCCCTCGGGTTGGGAGGGCAGGACTGCCAGGATAATGTAACCACATGTACAGAGAAAACATGCCACCATGGTGGCACCTGTTTGGACATCCCTGACACGGGATACCAGTGCCAGTGTGTCGCCGGGTACCAGGGAAGGAACTGCGAAGAGAATATTGACGAATGTCAGTCGGAGCCCTGTCAGAATGGAGCGATCTGCAAAGATGGGGTGAACTCCTATCAGTGTTACTGTGTGCCTGGGTTTCAGGGCTCCCACTGCGACCTGAACATCAACGAATGTGCCTCCCGACCCTGTCAGAACAACGGCACATGTCTGGATCAGGTGGACCACTACAGCTGTGACTGCGCTGCAGGATTTAAAGGTAAGACACTGTGTTTAGTAAGTCAGGGTCACAAGGGTCACATGCACTCAGGGTCACTACCAGGTACCCTGGTAGTAATTTTAGATGCATTTAGATGGATTTCAATGATTTTAATTAATTTGATGCTTGTCTGACAGAATAGTAGTGGATACTTACTGTGGATCCATGTTTCCTGAAAAGTTTTTATTGTAGAGCAGGAGTGTCAAACCGAGGGCCACATCAGCATCACGGCTGTCCTCAGAGGGCCAGATGTAACTAATAAATGTAACTAAATGTAACTCAATGTAATATAAAATAAATGTACTCCTTAATTTTAAATAACTCTACATTTATTATTTATTCAAGTTACAAACATTATAGTTTGCTTATTGCTCAGTTATAACATAAATCCTTTTATAAAGACACAACTTTTTTGTTGATGTTAAAACGGGTTTAGTTACTGCATTGTAGGAAATGTGGTTTTGGTCAAAGCACACTTTTGACCTATTTATTTTTAGACACTCCATCCATTTATGCTCACGTAAAATGACGTGGCGGGCCACACTTGGCCCCGGGGCCATGAGTTTGACACATGAGTTGTAGAGCACAGCGCTGGTGTTCTTTTTAAAGTATCTTTTAAATCTATTTTAACTTTGTGTAGTTAACTTCTTGTTATTTTTCCCGGATGGAGAACAGAACTTGTTCTCTATAGTTTTAATTTTTTATTGTCAGCTACAAATTGAGGAACCTAGTTATAGTTTCTTGACAGCGCAGTGCCGACACATCCTCAGTGAGGAACTAAGGGTCATAGGGCGTCGCCGGTCTCAGATCAACCAACGCCCAGCCAGCAGTGATTGGTCCCCAGCTGGTGTCCATCAGCCCTAGTTGGTTCATATTAATACGAGTAACAAAGAACAGTTACAGTATTTCTGGACTATAAGGCGCACCTTCACTGGACTGCATCAGTGCCTGTGGTACTTAGATCATTACGTAGTGCCACCCCCTGATTGGCTCGCTGCCCACCCGCCCCGTCTCCTGCAGGGTTTAACTGCGAGGTGGAGATCGATGAGTGTGAGGTCCAGCCCTGCCAGAACGGCGCCACCTGCCTGGACCACGTCGCTGCCTACACGTGTGTGTGCAGGGCCGGCTTCACGGGACACGACTGTGAGGTGAACATCGACGAGTGCGCCAGCACGCCCTGTCTGAACGACGGCAGGTGCATAGACAGGGTCAACAGGTGGGGTCACACACACTCACACACACACGGAATGTTACTGACGTGTAGTATTGATGTGGGTAAACTGTTACCATGTTGCCATAGCGATATTGTACTGACTAAATCGATTTCTGGAGTCCTGGAGGGAAATGAAGCGTAGTTTGAGGTGGACTTTTTATCCTGGTCATCTGTGTTGTGTGTTGACTCGCTCTGAGGCCGCCTGCAGACATTAAAGTTGACCAGGATAATAGTTAATCTGCTCATTAGAATGAGTCACTGGGCGTCTGGGGGTTGTGAGAATACCTGGTAGTAACTGACTGGAGCAGCAGGGAGTTTTGTTCCATTGGAGTTTTCTTTGTTTCTATTTTCTCTCACACATTCCACCATTGATTGAACCATTTTGATTTCAGAATGTGTGTTCGTTGGAGCTCTCAAACCAGTAATTCTAACACATCAATCACAAACGTATCCACAGCATCAGTGTTGTGTGTGTGTGTGTGTGTGTGTGTGTGTGTGTGTGTGTGTGTGTGTGTGTGTGTGTGTGTGTGTGTGTGTGTGTGTGTGTGTTCATTTGCAGCTATGAGTGTGACTGCGACGGGACGGGCTTTGTCGGTGAGACCTGTGCAGAGGATATTCTGGAGTGTTCCTCTGACCCCTGTCAGCATGGAGCCTCGTGTCTGGAGGGGAGAAACCAGTACAAGTGCCTCTGTTGGCCAGGTAAACCAGTCCTCTAGTACCCAGTCAACACCTGGTATTAACCAACCAGTCATGCATCAAGTCCTCCTTTAAATGTCAATGTTCTGAAAGAACCTCAATAACCTCAGATGTAGATTTAAAGACCTGATGGGTTGTTTTGGTGTGACAGTACTGTACAGCCGTGTGTTTTTATGCTGTATTTATATATGAATTATCTGCTGTTTGTCACTGTGGTTTTAAATCTGTCTGCAGTGATTTACTAGCAAATGTTAAATACAATTCAACGTGTTCTGTCATTGCCAAATTTTAAAATGTGGGGAAACATTTCACCAATTACCTCTTATATTTATTTGTTTTTTACAATATTTGGATTTAATAATATATATAATAATTTATATATATATATTATTTTATTTTTTTAATTTATATGATTTAAAAAAATATATTATAAAAAATATGATCTCATCTTTTAATTCTAGACTGGACCAATGTTCTGCATGGACAGATAATTTCACTTTATTTATTCTGTTTTCCCTTCAAATTCAAATGTTCTCTAATCCTGATATCACTTAAAACATAACCCCCCCATCCCATTATCTGTGTGTGTGTGTGTGTGTGTGTGCGTGCGTGCCTGCGTGCGTGTGTGTGTGTGTGTGTGTGTGTGTGTGTGTGTGTGTACAGGCTATGAAGGAGAGAACTGCCAGGTGGACATCAACGAGTGTGAGGAAGGGCCCTGTGCCAATGGCGGCGAGTGTTTCCAGCGTTCAGACGTCCTGAACTACGGGACGCTCCCTGAACTCCTCACGGCCCGGTTCAGCTACTCAGCAGCAGCCGGGTTCCTCTGCCGCTGCCTGCCGGGGTTCACCGGTAAGCCAGGCTGTTTTACCGCCTGTCTGCTGGCGTGGAGCGACACGGACTCAGCTGTGGATCTCTACGTTTGCAGGAGACAACTGTTTGGTCAACGTGGACGAGTGTGAGTCTGGTCCCTGTCAGCATGGGGGGAGCTGTCTGGACCTGGTCAACTCTTATCAGTGTGTGTGTCCAGAGGGGTTCACAGGTAGGGGACACCTCCTATCTGCTCTTCCTCCCTTATCTACCCACCCAACGCTGCTCCACACAGGCTCCTCCCTGGGCGGGGGCCTTCTGTTACTTCTCAGCCACACAAACTACAAACGCTGACATGATGAAGACTTTCTCAGGGTAGTTTTCTAGTAAACTGGAAGACCAATCAATAATCAATCACAGCTTCATTAGAATATCAGTGGTTGCTGTTGTTTCTGCTGCCTTGGCGACTGAATTAATTTACTTTACTTTACTTTGTCACTCTTACATTTTTGGGTTTTTTACATGGGGAAGATAACAAGTGATAGCAGCTGGAGGTGACACTAGAAGATGTGTTGAGCTAACAACAGCCAAGGCAAAAAAAAACATCCCCTCCACAACATATTCAAGCAGATAATTATTATAGTTAACGTATAATTACCTAAGAAAACGTTTAGCAAATCAGAACAATAGAGAATTATTGTACAACAAACTGATAACTACTAGAAAACTTCTGTTTTTCTTACTTCAATGAAAAATTATTGGGGTGTGAGACGAGAGATCTGTGAAGTGACCCAAACGTCATCCAAACATAGAAGCCATGTTACAGAGATATCTGTATACTAAAGGGTTAACCTTAAAGGGTTAATCTTCCTCTCTGTCAGCCAAGGTATCAATTTCTCATCAGAGGAAATGTCAAACAGGAGGACCCGCACCAGGAACTGACCTTCAGATGGACAATCTGGACTAAGACATCAGTAAAGCGGCCAGAAGCTCTCTTCTACAGAATGAGAGGCTCAGCAGCATTACAGCCTGGGGGGGTGAGAGGACATATGGTGTGGACGAGTCGGTAGAAGGTGCCATATGTCAGTCGCCCACCTCAGGTATTAAATGGGGGTCTCCTAAGAAAATTGTCAGGAGATGGGGAGATTACTGCAAAGCTGCTTAGGGCCTCATTAAATCCTGATGGAGGAAAAACTTCATATAGAACCTTTAGAAGAAAACAAGGTCCTTCTTCCAAATGACCAGCATGCAATTCTTCATGCATCACATCTTCTGCAGCAGCAGCTGGAGGCAGAGGACCCCTGATACGATGAATAATGAGCTGCTCGGAGGTTGGGTTGACTGTCTCCTAACCACATACAGATACAACTAGGGGGTTCTTGTTGCTCTGCAGGTCAAGCACTGTTTTCCAGGCTGAGTTTTTTAGCGATGCATGATATGTGAAGGTTCAGCCCATTGGGTTGGTCTCTGGTAATCTATTGACAGTACAGATGCAAACAGAGAGCACGCATTTAGAGCATTCAGAGAGCACGCACTTCCACCAATGCCATTTGGTGGCATTAAATACATTCTTTAATGTTACTATCTTTGTAATCCACAAACAGGATTAAATTACCACCATCAAGGTGATTATATTTGAATGTTTTTTGGTCGCCAAATAATTGAATGATGTTTGGACTTCAGTGAATTTTGCGGATCAGCGATGAGCTGGCGTCTCATCTAGGGTGTATCCTACCTCTTGCCTGGTGCCAGCAGAGATAGGCTCCAGCAGACCTGTGAAACACAAGGCAGGTGGATGGATGGATGGATGGATGGATGGATGGATGGATGGATCAGTGATTCGGGGTACCCAGAAAGACTTTTGTTCAGGTTATAATTTTTTGTTCCTAGATTATAAATCTGACTTTTGTCGGAGATGTTCATCTCCAAATTTATAGAGAGTGTTTGATTTAAAGTGTGGTTAACCAACGTTAAAGTCATTTTTGTCCTTATCTGAAGGTTTGCATACACAGTATCTCTGAAGGCACGTGGAACAGAGTTTGTTGGTAATGAGCTAGAACGGATCAGTTTCCATCCATCAATTTTCTTGAGGACAGGATGATTACAGTCGTCTTCAGCCACTTTTCGACCTTGCATGTCAAGGCAGTAAAACTGCAGTAATTGTGCAGACTTGGATTTAAAGCTGGTACTGGGCAAACGATTTTCAAGCCTGCAGCGCCTCCTGCTGGTGAACTCCAGCACCCCTTGCTGTTTTCCATCCACAGGTTCCAGCATGAGCAGTGAGGACACTGCAGCACGGCATTCTTCTTGTCTAATACCGACAGGAACCATCTGGTGACTGATTGCTTTGCAAGGGTGGGGCTGCATGGAGGAGAGGAGCAGGAGGTGTGAGGAGGAAGGGAGGGATTCTGGGAGGAATGGAGGAGGGAGAAAGAGAGGGAGGAAACCTAGAGGTAGGCAGGTCTGCCTTGTAATCACTGCTGCCGGTCTGCCTGGTACGAAGGAGTCCGTTCTGCTCCGTAAGCTTAAGGAAGAGGGAGGGGGGGGTCGGGTTGTGTTCCTTCGGTCATCCAGCGCTGTAAGGAGTCTATTGGTTGACAGGATGACGGGGGGACGCAGGTTGATGGTGCTGCTGATGTGTTGCTGCCATTGGCCCTGGTGGCTGACAGGTACAGTTTCATAAAAGTTGGGTGCTTGTGTGTGAAGGTGGCGTCTTGGCTGAGAGAAGACGGACAGCTTTAGTCTTCCTTGGGTGTAAAGTATTTGAAAGGACTATCTTAATGCAAGCTGACTGCTGCTGCCACAGCTTAATGTTGGCTGTGGTTTGATGAGTCCTGACTGCTGAAACCAGGCAGACCGACTGGAACAGGGATTGTGTGCGTGACAAACATATGGTGCAAGGTTTCAATGTCCGAACAAACCTCAATTCATGTCTATGTGTACTTGGTTTAGTATCGTATTAAGTCCTTTAACTGAGTTTGACTTTCAAGACTTTCAGCCAGTATCTCTTTCTTGACTGATTATTCAGACATTTGCTTACATCATTAGATTAAATATAACCCATCTTGTAAAAGGTGGGCTTTATTATTGAAAGGGAGTTGAGCCAATGGTGTTACAAGAACTATGCATGTCTTTCCATACAGGCATTAACTGTGAGGTGGACATCGACGAGTGTGACAGCAATCCCTGCCAGAATGGTGCCACGTGCAAAGATGCTGCCAACTCCTACAGCTGTCACTGTCCGTTGCTGGAGCCCGGCCACGAGCCCTGGGGTGGTCAAGACTGTGACGTCCGTCTGATTGGCTGCCGACAGCACCAGTGTCACAATGGGGCAGGTTGCGTCCCTTTGCTGACTGACTATGGCGAGCACAGCTACACCTGTAAATGTGTGCCAGGTTGGAGCGGTGATCGCTGCAACACCTCCACCACCTTTTCATTCAACTCAGAAGGATTTGTTCACATGCACCTTCCTGTTAAAAATAGGACCAAGCGAGACACTAAACATGGGCTCCACATGCAGCTCAGATTCAGGAGCACTTTGCCCGACATGGTGCTGTTCTACTGGGGCACGGTGGATCGCTTCCTCTCCTTGGAGCTCCTTGAAGGATCCCTACTGGCCAGGGTAAAGTCAGGGAAGGCTTTGCAGGTGATTTACCCGGGACCAGTCAACGATGGCCAATGGCACCAGGTCACTGTGACCATGGACGAGAGGCTGGTGCTTGTTCTGAAAGGACCTGGCTGTGAGAAGGGGTGCCTGGTGAAGAACGAGGCCTACAACCATCTGATCTTCCTCCAGCCCAGCTCCTTTCATCAACTTTATGTTGGGGGGGCACCACAAGAATATTTGGCCAATACGAATAGCGGAAGGGGCTACATTGGCTGCATGGAAGACCTTAAGGTTGACCATAATCTACTTCTGCCTCAAGATCTCGTCAGAGAGGAGAACAAGGGCTTGGAAATGGGATGCAGCAAGAAAGACTGGTGTCAGGACGACCCATGCATGGAACGCGGCCAGTGTGTGGATATGTGGGTTCGTGCCAGCTGCACGTGTCGTCGACCATACTACGGGGAAATCTGTGAGAGAGGTGAGAGTGATTATGGGTTGGAGGAATGTGCTCTGCAGAGTCCGCTGATAGTTTAATCAGTGACTCGTGATGGGGGCTCCTCCAAGGTGAGAGTCTCCAAAACTCTGTAGGACTGTCTGTAAGAAACACAGTCTGTAATTGATTCTTAAAGGTGTAGTTTAATTACCCCAGATATCTAGTATCGACTATGTATGGTTACTATAATTACTATCCCATAGGCGTTTGAAAGTTATCCCGATAACATTATGAATTTTTCATGTCAGCTTTTTGCTAGAAACCTGAAAATCTTTGCGATGTGCATTAAAGGTGAGAAATATCGGATTGTGAATCTGTAAAGTTGTTACACAAATTAAATGAAACATTTTTGTAAAGCAACAGGGAACATTCCAAAATGCTTGCTACCTCTGCCAAGGAGGATGTGTTTCCCTGTACTGCTGTTTAGATATAATAGTGGGGTATACTAGAAATACACGTTATTACAGAAAATTCAGTTATGGAGTTAGCACTTCAAGTCTACAATTTGATTAGTTTTATAACTTTTCATAACATGACTAGAAAGACCATCCATTAAAATCGACTGGACCAGGGCAGAGTTCATGGCCCATGTAAAGGGGTGGATCCAGGATTTCTTCTTAATGTCAATGATGTGATTTATGCAATTTTTTACATGGCATTTCTCTAATTTCATAAGAAATCTACAATCTACGAAAGAAATCATACGCAGATTCAATTTATATTCGGGACCAGTATTGTGCACTGTATGTTTAGAGTTAGACACAAGTGTTCCGTCAGAACTAATACAAATTCTGTAAAAAAAATAAATATTGTACTTGGTATTTAAAATATGTTCTGCAAGACAGGCAGTACCTTACAAGTGCTGACTAGTAGGATTTCAGCTGGTTTTTATTGATAAAGATACTGACATTTTCTGTCTGCCCCCCAACCCACCACAGAGTATCCATCCTGGACCTTTGGCCATGAGAACAGCACCAGCCATGCTGCCTTCAACATCTCAGAAACCCATGGAGTCAACTTCACCATCTCCTTCTCAATGCGCTCCCTCAAACACAACGGGCTGCTCCTGCAGCTCCATCGAGAGGACCAGCCTTACCTGACCATCTACCTGAAGGAGGGCACGGTGGCCATTTACAGCCCTCACACCACCCTGCTCTCTGAAGCCAAGTTCGTCACCGATGGCAACAGTAATCTGGTGACGGTAGAGGTACGCTACGGGAATGTGGTCTTCCCCAAATCAGGGACTCACCGCTCCTTGGGGAACGTGAGCGTTGAGGCAGGAGATGTGGTTCATGTTGGAGGCCTCCCAGCAGGCAAGAGCACGAATGCCTGGGGTGGACACTTCAAGGGCTGCCTGCAGGACATCCGGCTGGACCGCAAGCGTCTGACCACTGAGGATCATCCAGAGGCCGCCGAGGTTTACCCGGCAACCGCCGTGGAGAACATCGTGCTGGGATGCCACAGTGACGACACATGCAAGGTAAAGAGACCGTAGGTAGGACTGACTGCTTCATGACCACCAGTGAAAAATCCTGTGGGGGGGTGTCAGCAGTAGGCAGTCCTTCATTGTTCCTCAGATGCATTGATGGTCACACTGCTCTCTCAGACAGTTATGGAGCCCTTTGAGTCTCTTGTTTCCTAATCCTCTCCTGCTTTTACCTCTGTGACCACATCAGGTGAGAGATTTCACAAGTGATCACTAATCCGCCCACCTGTGTTTGTCTGCTAACAGGATGAGCCCTGTTTCAACGGAGGACAGTGTCACGTCACCTGGAATGACTTCAGCTGCGACTGTCCCATCAATTACTCGGGCAGGCTGTGTGAAACACGCTTGTGGTGCGTTGACAGCCCGTGTTTTGATGGCGTGCGCTGTGTGGACCTGCAGGACGGTTATGAGTGTAAGCCATCCTTTAGCACTGATTAACCCTCGCTTGTCGGGGCAAGTCAGGTCAGGTCTAGTCTAGTCATTCAGCTCTTAATTTTTTGATTTGATTTGCGGTCTGAAGGAGCGTTTAGCATGAAATGTTCAGGACAGCAGGTGGGGGATCTGAGAAAACCTCCGGAGATCACGAGAAAGATCAAAACTCCTGACCTGAAGATGTGCTGACAGGAATTTTATCCCGCAATATACTAAGATATAAAAATAAGCTTGATTTAGTGTTTTGTGGCAGCAAATTTAATTCCTCATTGCAGATACATCAGCAGAACGCTGTTTATGATCATTTAAGTTCATAATTCAATAAACCCAAATTCAAGGAGTGTCTGTTTATGTCTCCAGGCGTTATGTTCTACATTTCATTTCCTAAAAACATGGGCGAAGCCAACCCAGGGTTAAAAACAAAAACCTGTCTGTTTTAAGATGGAATTATTGACAGGACTGATGTTAGGTGTAAAACACTGGAGCTGATGGAGAACGTTGTGCTGATAAATGGATGGATAGATCTATCTATCTATCTATCTATCTATCTATCTATCTATCTATCTATCTATCTATCTATCTATCTATCTATCTATCTATCTATCTATCTATCTATCTATCTATCTATCTATCTATCTATCTATCTATCAGCACAATGTTCTCCATCAGCTCCAGTGTTTTACACCTAACATAATATCAGAAATCAATTAATTTGTTCATTCCAAATCATATCTTAAAAGTTTCCCAAAATACTTTGCTCTCATGCTTATTGTATGTAATATATATGCAACTTTTAAAGTTAATTTTAAGAATTCAAATTGTAATTTGATCTCATTTATCTAGGTAACAACCATAATAACAACCACAGCTAAAAATTTACAATTTTATTTTGTTATAATGGGGGACTTTTTGGGAAAATATTTTTACAATAATCCTGTCAGATAAAAACAGGGTCATGTGATCAGAACATTTTTTTTGCTTGCATCAAATAAACCATTAGGACCCCTTTCTGACATACATATATTGGTTTATCACAATAAAATGTCAAATGTTTCCAAAAATATGTTTATGCTGAGATAGAGGGAAAATGTATTATATAAAATATTTATAAAATATATAATACATTGATTCACGAATGGTGTAAGACCTAAAACTGTACCAGATAATTCCTTGTTGGGGGTTAGGGTTAGGATTAGCATACCCATTCATCCAGATCATGGTAATCCAAGCAAGTTGAATCTGAAGCAACTGAACTGCTGCTGATGGTTTGAAAATGTTTCCCCTCTAATCTGAGACGCTCGATGGTTGGAGTCCTCGTGTTCATCTTAGGTTGAGGTTGTTAAGATCAACAGAAGCTTCAAGGAGCAGATGCTAGTTTGTTTCATGTGGTCTTCTGTGCCCACAGGTATAACTGACGCCATGTTTCAGGATAACGCCCTCCAGTATGTCGCTAACGGCTCTCTGCTCAACCCCGTGACCAACATCACCATGGACATACGAACACGAGAGGAGAACGGCATCCTGCTGCGGGCCACCAGCACGGCTGAAATCTTTTGTCTGGGTCTGCTCAACTCCTCCCTGCTGGTCAAACTGGACAGCGGTGCTAGCGCAGAGCTGCTAGCCTTCACGAGCGACACTACCATTGCAGATGGGACATGGCATCATGTCCAGCTGACTATGGTTGAGCCCATGCGGGAAGCGTCGCGCTGGAGTCTCACTGTGGACGGGCAAAGAGTGGGCAGCAGCTTTGGTGTTGGGGGCAAGCTCAACTTCCTCAATGACACCAAAATCTGGTTGGCTGAGAATTACAGTGGGTGTCTAGGGGAGGTACGAGTGAGTGGAGTCTACCTCCCACTCATACATGTACCAGCAGCCCCACAGAGCAGTCAGTTCTCGAGACTGGGTGGCAACGAGCCAATCATTGGATGTCGAGGTGCACCAGTATGTGATTCCCAACCATGCCGCAATCATGGTGTATGTCAAGACCAGTTCAATGACTTTAACTGCAGCTGCAGTGCAGGATGGGAAGGTGAACGATGCGAGAAGGAGATAGATGAGTGCTCTTCAAACCCCTGCATCTATGGTACCTGTGAGGACGACCTGGCGGACTACCGGTGTAGCTGTGACCCCGGGTTCACAGGGAAAGACTGTCGGGAGGAGGTGGACGACTGTCTGGAGTTCAGCTGCGTGAACGGAGGAACCTGCGTGGAACTGGAGGGAGGTCACACGTGTCTATGTCCTCAGGGCTACCTGGGCAAACGCTGCCAGTGAGTTCACGGGTTCATGTTGCTCCACGGGACGTTTTTGGCTCGTTAACTCGTGTTCATGTTCGTGTTCATGTTCGTGTTGTGATTCCAGGCTGAAAACCAGTATAAGAATCTGTGCAAAATGTAAAGTATGTGAGACTGTGGTTGTATGTCACTACGTGGTATTGATGGGTAACAACTAAAATGGTAAATGACCTCTCTAAACTAGTACAAGCCAGGAATCACCAAATCACACATCTGTAGCAGAGACTAACAATCAAGACAACACATTCCCATCGAGATGAACACTAACAACCATCTACCTGATCCTTCACACACCAATAGAACATATATTAAAAGCAAGTTGAGGTTCAGCGTCTTGGGGATGCTTCAAAATACAGACTCCAAAGACCAGGAAGCCCAGATGAGACCAGTGATATTCTGAGGCTCCACTGAGGCACTGCTGGAGGTCTGAGGAGTCTCTACAGGTGATAAAATGGAGTGGTGGGTGGAGCCAAGAGGTGCTGTTCATGCAGTCTTCATGTCTGAATAATACATCCTGTAGAAAAACCCTGTCACTGTCTTCAGACTAGATGTTTGTGGCTCAGTGACACCTTCCTCTGCTCACTATGAATCAACAGGACTAAAGGCGTCTAAACACTTCCTACTTTAACGCCAGAATCTTGCAGTGTCCAGACCGACTGAAAGGACCGACGCAACGTAGTCTGTTTTCTGTATGCATTTTCACGTTTGTCGTAGGTGAAGCTAGGAACCCACAGACTGTTATGTCAGTCATCTTCTAACCCGCTTAATCCGCTAACGCAGGTCGCGGGGGAGCCGGTGCCTATCCCGGCAGTCTCAGGGCGTGAGGTGGGGGACACTCCGGGCACGACGCCAGTGTACTGCGGCCCATAGAGTGTTATATTCATTGAAATTACTAAACAATTCCTAGCACTCAATTAGTACATAAAAGCAGGCATTTAAGCAAACCAGCAGGTGTCCTACATGATGAAATGCTTTGGCAGCTGAAAAGAGGAATGTTTCTTTGATGGAGCATAAACCTGCTTAGAAATAAGATGAAGCACACATCCTCAGCTTTAAATTATCGTGACATCAACAGTGGTGTAACGGCTGTGATGTAATTATACCGTTCTTTTATTCATCCGATGTTTTGGGCTGACGCTGTCTTCATTAGAGTGGATTGACTGCGTTGTGCTTCAAACAGATGGCGTTTTCCCCCGGCGGCGTGTGATCCAAACACAGACTGTCTGAACGGAGGGGTTTGCATCGGAGGAGACTCTGGAGGCAACTGCTCCTGCAAGCTGGGATACACCGGCTCCAGGTGAGAGCAACACATCCCTGGACACACACCTGTGTGTGTCTGTGGGTGTGTGTGTGTGTGTGTTCATGCTTGAGTCGCTGCGATCAGAAACCCGGCTGTTTGTGTTTCAGGTGTGAGAAGGAGATAGACGATTGTGAGTCCAACCCTTGTCTCAATGGTGCCACCTGTCTGGACAGACTCAACCACTTCCAGTGTGAGTGTGTGCCCGGATTCAGTGGCACACTGTGTGACAGTAATGTAAGTAACACCAACAGCTGATAATAGCAGTAGAGTCAAACATTGGTTGGATTCAGGATCTCCCTCAGACCTCGTTGATTTGAGATTCAACAAACGTGTAAATTGCTTCTTTATGGTGACTCATTTTGATTATTAAGTTATCTATAGAACCGTTTTCCTAAGATCTTACCTCTTTAAAACACCTTTTGATGGCAGTCACATCAGAAACTGGTACCAGAGTGTAATGATCATTCTGCGCTGGACTCTTGCAGAAAGAGGAGCATCGGGAGCGAGTCCCCTGGCTGGCGGTGACCATTCCCATGATCACCCTGTGTGTGTTACTGGCCATCCTGGCGGTGTTTTTCCTCGTCATGACAGCGCGGAAAAAGCGTCAGTCAGAAGGCACGTACAGCCCCAGCTCGCAGGAGGTGGCCGGAGCCAGACTGGAGATGGGCAGCGTCCTCAAAGTGCCCCCCGAGGAGAGGCTGATCTGAGCCTTCAGCCTCTCGTCCAGCGGATGTTACCCTGTCACGATGGAGAAACAACCTCCTGAATCAGTCTGGTCAAGACTGCAGTCTGAGACTCTGCTGATCATTCACAATCTGATTTCAGGTACGTCTTGACCCGAGAGCAAAGAGCACTCTGAAGGTAGTGAAGCTAGTTGAAGGTGATCCTTCCATCCGACGTCTCCGGGTTTCCTTTCACTGTATTATTTCTGTGTCTGAGCTGCTGCTGCCTTTAATGTGAATGGACAGATACGAACACTCCTGAAGACGAATGCATGGCTGGACATCGTCCGCAGGAGTCGACACAAGTCGTGTTAATACTGGATGTATGATAGCGTCAATGTGCAATGTACGACTCCAAGATGAACTGCCCTTCCCGTTCTTCCTGTGTTGAGACGCTGAGTGTTTGATCCATGTCTTTGTGTTGTGGATGATGCAAAAGCTGAGGTCCCCCTGTTTGCTTTTTTTTAAGAGGAGAACGGTATTTAAATGTAGGAATAGGGAGTTCTAAAGTGTACAAATTTTTATTCATGTACATATGTTGTCGGACAAAAAGAAAGGAAAAAAGGAGAACATTTTCAGAATGGATTTTTTAGTATAGCTAATTTTGTTCAAAACTTTTGGTAAACACATACTTGCTTTTTTTTTGTTTTTCTAGACAGAACTAAGACGACCAACACCTTTTGAAATTTCTTTCACTTAGAAATCCCTACAGAAATTCAAAAATTTCTGGAAAAAGAGAAGTAGTTAAGTAATGTCACATGAGTTATGGGAATGAAGGTTGAATTCTATGCAGACGACTCAAGTTAATGTTGACAAATTTGGGGTTTTTTTCTAACTATTTTTTTCTACTAAAGGGGTAAAATTCAAATCTTTCTGCATATATTTTTCTTAGACATTAGGAAAATGGTTTTCAGTAAACGTCCTAGAGGTGAGCATCTGACGAGGTTGACATGGAATAGTAACAGTAACAGTTAACATATATGTTAACTTAGTCATCTTGGACAGAGCTGGTCTTGAAGTATCGTCTTGCTTTCAGTCTTTACTCCTGCTGCAGAAGAAGAGACCAATCCTGGTCGCTCTGGCGTCCGGTGCATCACTTTATTCCTGATTCTAATAATAATTCACAGGACATTTATTTAAAGAAAAGGCCACAAGCATGTATTCATGTGTGAAGTTTTGATACCAAAGCAAAAACTCCATCTTTGCTTTGAGGGTTTGACTGACACTTAATATTTATTCACACTGTTTTGTTCACAGCTGTAATAATTGATGGTATTTCTGACAACAAGACCATCTATTTATAATTATCACTGTCAATATCAAGACTATGAAACGCTCAGCCCAGTGAGGTGATGATATTGATGAAGTACGTAGTGAGTAGCTTCAGATTGGTGTGTCGTTTCATTTCATTTTCAACATGTCTTCATTCAGCCCATTAACCCTTTAAAACCAAATACATCACATTTGATAGGCTCAGCCTTTCTACATCATAAATTTGACATTTCTTTCCCCCCCCAAAAAACCTGACAATCCAGTACAATCACATGCATACATCTGCCTTTTCAATGTGAAAAAAATCTGGATTCAGTCGTAATTATACGCATTAAAGCTCAAACATACAAATTTGTCAGAAGATTCCATTAGACCTTATTTTACTCATAAATTAGATTTTTCTGGCAGTTATTTCACTGTTCAGGCCTCAAAGGGTTAAGGATGAAAGGTGAACAGATTTGCTGAAACCGCTTAGCAGGTGTTATCAGTGTTTTTATTTATAGACAGCCAATCAGATTTGTCACTAATTTATCCCACAATGACTAGAGACACACCTTATGTCCACAGACCGAATGAGTCGACTTTACCAAACCTGAAGTCTAGCTTCAGAATGATTCCATGGGTGCTGATCAAACTGCCTTAAATATTCTGAAGAAATGTTTGGTTTCAAACGCTGGGAATAACCCGTTAACCCCTCACTGGACACACAGGTCTGGTGACTAAACGCCACTCACTCCTCCCCAGTAGCACACCTGACCACCACTGACTTCAGACCAGTAATCCCAGTAGCACACCTGACCACCACCGACTTCAGACCAGTAATCCCAGTAGCACACCCGACCACCACTGACTTCAGACCAGTAATCCCAGTAGCACACCTGACCACCACTGACTTCAGACCAGTAATCCCAGTAGCACACCTGACCACCACTGACTTCAGACCAGTAATCCCAGTAGCACACCTGACCACCACCGACTTCAGACAATTCCCAGTAGCACACCCGACCACCACTGACTTCAGACCAGTAATCCCAGTAGCACACCTGACCACCACTGACTTCAGACCAGTAATCCCAGTAGCACACCTGACCACCACTGACTTCAGACCAGTAATCCCAGTAGCACACATGCACACAGGTACATCTGCTGCGTGCACAGTGTGTGCTGGTGAACAAATGATCAACACGCTCTTTGCTTGTGTCTGCACTGAAACAAAGCTCCATCCTCCCTCGGTGTGTTATGGACACGTGTTGTGAACACACTGGTGAGAACAGGACGTTCTTGTCAGACGTGGCTGAACTGGGGGCACGCTGACACTACAGAAGGACGTTCCTCGACTCCTTTCCGACTCAGGCCTGTTTGTGTATCGTTTGCAGGTTTTTCCCATTAATTTCATAAATGTCTTACGTAGCGTTCTTCCTGACGACGTGGTCACCTTCTGAAGGACTTCCTGTCTCCGTGAAGCCAGTCTGGATGTCAGAGGTGGGGTCAGAATATTGCAGGTGAAAGACAGCCGTGTGGTCTTAAATACAGTATTAAGAGAACGGTAGTTTATGTACACTGGACTTCATTCTTCTCTGTACCGTGTACAGCACAGGAGTTCCATTCCAAAGTGTTCTATGTTCACTTTTGAAAAAATCTCTGTAGTTGTTTAAAGACAAAGTAAATGTCATGAGTGACGCTTTAAAGTGTTATTCATCCACGACTCACACACTGATTTCTGAAAACTGTTGTCGTTGTTGTTTTTAAAATCGAATACTTCCTTTTGGAACTCAGCTCCTAATTTGTACTTAGAACTTGTAGTCTGATAGACTTACTGTAATTTTGTCAGAGGTCACAATGTAGGAATGTTTCTAAAAAAGTGTTCATACCAAATAAACACATGGACAACCATTAATGAAGCATGTCTGTCTGTCTGTCTGTCTGTCTGTCTGTCTGTCTGTCTGTCTGTCTGTCTGTCTGTCTGTCTGTCTGTCTGTCTGTCTGTCTGTCTGTCTGTCTGTCTGTCTGTCTGTCTGTCTGTCTGTCTGTCTGTCTGTCTGTCTGTCTGTCTGTCTGTCTGTCTGTCTGTCTGTCTCTACAGACCACCCCTGTTAGTTATATAACTGAGACCAGTCAGCAAACCAATATAGGATCAATAGGATCAATAGGCACCCCCCCCCCCCACACCATTATCAGGTACCCATTCACCAGGAAACCAGACACCTAGAAAACCTACATGTGTGTGAAAAGAGTAATGGAGAACTGCTCTGAACATCCCTCCAGTGGTGGGGGGTCGCTGGTGAAACATTTCACCACGGTCCGTATTTGTGAAACGTATTTAAACGTCCCCCACTGAGGGAATGACAGCCTATCAACCAGACCAGATTACTGAACCCCCCCACACTGAATCTGATGGAAGAAAAAACATCTTTTCCTGCCTTGCACTCTTCACCCTGTCCTCATTGCCCCCCCCTCCTCCCTTTGAACCCGTAATGGTACATTCCTTTCTGCCTGTGAACACCCCCCAGCGGCTGTGAACACCCCCCACCCCGGCTGTGAACACCCCCCAGCCCGGCTGCCTGCTGACTCGGTCGGTGCGTCTCCTCCCTAATGATGGCGACTGAAGCAGCACCAGCCCCCCCCCATCCCATCCCTATGTGGGGGCGAGCGAGTCAGGAATGCTAGAATGCTAACGTGTTTTCATGTGTTACAAAGACCCATGGCTGGAGTCCATCCGCTCCATCCCATAATCTGCTGATCATTCCACAATAACTCACACCTAATCAAACAGTTTCCCTTCATGTATTGATCGTCTTCTTCACATCGACCGCTTTTATTGGACGACACTCTTATTTCAGCTGTAAAATGTAGCCCCCCCCGTGTTACGTTGTTAGTGTTCAGGGGCTTTCTGGCTGAGTCAGCACGTTCAGGGCGAGATACAAACGTTTGATGCTGATTGGCTGATTAAACCCCTACTCAGCTAAATGCTCTGCTCTGATTGGTCCGCTCATGTTTAAATTACTAATGTGACCGAATCCAATGTTACAAGTTCAATTACTACAAATACTAGAGGTGTACTACTAGATTATAGGATCAGATTATCATTAGTGAGTACAGGTGATTAAATAAGTATTACTCTCATTGATTCTACTGCCATAAAGCACGTCTAGAATCTCAGTGACATTTATTTATTAAAGTTTTAGTACAATATTAGTATTAACATTCACTTCAATCATCAGAGACATTTCACAAAAAAAAAAGCTGTAGTTTTATTTTGTTTGTTTCTGACATTAATTTAGTTTGATTTAATTTAATTTAACTTAATTTGATTAAGTCAAATTTTCTGTAAATATTGATTCTCGGGACCAGGTTACATTCTGATGTGTCCTGTCTATTTATGATGAACACACTGCTGATGATTTGGGGGTTTGTACCCCTCGTTTAAACTCATTGACCCGTCACCACAGACACACATTGATGTTTTATTATACATAAATAAATGTGGGTACGGTGTCCCCGTGCGGGGGTGGGTAGCACGCCCGTCCCACGCCGCCCCTCCTCCCCCTCCCATCTGCCCCGTCTCTTCCTGACTGGATGACTGGCTGGTTAGTGACAGGCCTGACAGACGAGGCCTGTTCCCGGGTTAGTGTCGTGTTGGCGGGGAGCACAGCCCCCCCAGCAGTGTCAGCCGTCACGGTGCCAGCTCCAGGTCTAATGAGGGAGACTGCTGCCTCGGCGTTCCCTCCCCGGTGTCAGGAAGCGGCCGACAAATCAGCCGTGTATCACGGCCCCCCCACAAATGATATGTTGACAAATGCAGATATTTCACTTTTAATTGACACTAAGAGACAGAGATGATCTGGCTGCCAGGGCTTCTGAGGAGACAAGGACAAGACAAGATGGGACAGAGATGTGGAGAAGGAGGAAGTGAGCAGGGGGGGGCAGGGGGCCTAAAACACTGTTTGAGAAGAGAAGGTAATGCAATAGGCCTTGGAAGATGTTTAATATTTGCGTAGTGTGTCATTTTTGTCTGTGTTGAGGGCGAGCAGAGGGGGGTGAGATTAGAGGTGTGTGTGTCTGAGACTTGTCAGCGCTGACAGCCCCCCGTATTATACAGCAGCCCCCAGCCGACTGACTCTAAACCCCGACAACATTGCCTATTCATTTAGCCAGGTGGGCTTCCTCTGTCCCCCATCCAGTCCGCCTGACAAAGCCTGGATTACACACTGCTTGAGATTCTACCAGCAGTTTTGCATTTAATGTCTGAATGCTAATTCATTTTTGGGGCTATATAGGCCCGTCTATATTTATATTATAGATTAATATATATATATATATATATATATATATATATATATATATGGATTTGAGTTTTTTACAGTTAAAGTTTACCTCTGATAAAAACCTTTGTGCTTTGAATGTAGAAAAACCTGTGAAATCAGCATGATATCAGACACTGGTTCCCCCCACTGTACATAAGACAAACACACTGTAAAGGACAGTGTGTGAGTTTCACTGTTGTTACGGCCTCCTTGTAGACCGCAACTAAATAAGGGAGATGTTTAATAAAGATTCATTACATATAAGCTAATCAGTAACAATCAGCGTGGCATTACTCAGGAGTCCGGGGGTCTTCCAAGTCTTCAACCAAATGTTTGTGAGGGAAAGTGACGCATGCGGTGAATCAGCAGGCGGGGTTAAATACCCTGGGTGCACCGGCCAGGTGTTCCCAGTTACCTGATGGTGATGATGATGATGCTGCTGCTCAGCTGTGGACTTGCAACACAAAGAGAGACCAGAGTCCTGTCCCACAAAGCTGGATTAACCTAGTCAGGCTTCCTCTTCCTTATCTGGCTCCACTTACCCAGACGTCCGTCCTCCAGATTGTCGGTACCATAAAGCCGGCTATCAACTCACTAATTCAATCCAGACTTGTCCACTCTAGATCTGTGCGCACTCACATAAAAAGGGCGGAGTTTGCTGCATGCGACCAATCACAAACATGCAACAAACCGGCCCGAGCCGCATATTTCACAACGGAGGAGCAAACAATAATAATTAATAAATATGATCAATACAAATCAATAATCCAGGTAAACAGCAACACAGCTGCAGCTGCCAAACAGAGCAAGGATCTCTGGGAAAACATGGCCGACTGCGTCAATGAGGAAGTTAGTGCCATTATAATATTACTGCCCCACTATGACTGCACTTGTGTATCTGACTACAGTAACATGTGTGTGTTCATACATGTGTGTGTGAACCACATGTTTGGTTATGACATGTGATCGTAGCCCCGTGACTTTATGAACAGCTCTACGTACTGTGTTCTTCACAGGTTTTCAGCATCGCCAACAGAATACATAAAAGTACCTATGAATCAATCAATCAATCCATGATTTACTGAAACAAATCATTGATCAATGACATTCTATCTGTCTTGCTTGTAACCCGTCCAACGAGGGATTTCAGGACATCATAATAATTACCAACATCACTCAGAAATATATGAACTGTGTCAAAGACCCTCAGGTCAATGCACACTGTGTGGGGCTGTCAGCGCGTGGTTGGGGTGCGTTCCATTCCTGATGTGAGGCTCCAGCAGCTGACAGATGTAATGTAGCCCCTCCCCCCAAAACCTCTACCTTTCTACAGTCATTGTTCAGGCAATCCCACCGGATTACAGCCATCCCTAAATATTCTCTCTGCCTGAGCGCGACGTAGCCCGGTAGAAAGTCAGCCACCTTTATGGTACCGAAAAGCCAGGGTTAAGCCTGAAGTTATCTGGCTAAACCGTAATCCAGCTTCATGGTACAGGCCTCAGGAAGGACCACGTAAACACTGTAAACAAAAACAACATCTAATGTTTCAAAGACGTTATCATCAATAATAATGTGATTCATGTTTTTCTTGAGGAGCTGATATCCTCTGAATGTTTCCATTCCCGTCGTGTCAAACCATTTACACTCTGTGTGTTTAGTTTAAGGAATAAACAATGGATGATGGAATAAGTGGTGAAATGTTTGTTTGTTTGTTTGTTTGTTTGTTTGTTTGTTTGTTTCCTACCTGGAGAACAACAACAACTGAAGTGGGTGTTTTGTCAACAGGTTTGTAATCTCTACGTTTCTGTGGATGAAGATTCTTCTCAGACAAATGTCTTGAAATGAGTTGGAGATAAAAGAAGCAGTCTCCTGCATGCTAACCCTTCATGAGCTGTATTTCATGTTTTTTAGCATGTCATTCTTTCTCTGTCCTGGTGACCATCACAGCTTTTGGGATGGTTACTCCCCTTGTTTGTCATTGGTTTATCCATTTATTTAATTATCATCTGATATCATTTAATATTAATTAATGATTAGGAGACTCCTCTTTCAAATAAATCGACTTCTGTTGTAAATGTGTGCAGACTGTTCTGTGTGGAGGAGTTTGGTTCCCCCTGCTGGACAACTTGATGTGTGTCTGATTGGTTTACCATGACGATCAATAACTGTGTGACATGCCGGTCCTGACCAAACATCTCGGTTTGGTCATCAATATGTCCACATATTGATTCTTCTGTTGCACTGATTCTTGTTCTCAACTCTCTAACCTGCTTCACTCATCGTGGAGAGAAGTGACACTTAAATATCAGTACAGGCCTTCATTACTGTGTTAGGGCTAGGCTTAGGGTCAGGGCTAGGCTTAGGGTAGGTTTGGTGTTGGGGTTAGGGTTAGGTTTAGGTTTATGGTAGGTTTAGTGTTGGGGTTAGGTTTAGGGTTAGGGTTAGGTTTAGGGTAGGTTTAGCATTGGGGTTAGGTTTAGGTTTATGTTTATGGTAGGTTTAGTGTTGGGGTTAGGGTTAGGGTTAGGTTTAGTTTTAGTGTAGGTTTAACGTTGGAGTCAGGTTTAGGGTAGGTGTAGCATTGGGGTTAGGGTTAGGTTTAAGTTTATGGTAGGTTTAGTGTTGGGTTAGGTTTAGGGTAAGTTTAGGGTTAGGGTTAGGTTTAGTTTTAGTGTAGGTTTAACGTTGGGGTTAGGTTTAGGGTAGTTTTAGGATTAGGGTTAGGTTTAGTTTAAGTGTAGGTTTAACGTTGGGGTTAGGTTTAGGGTAGGTTTACGGTTGGGGTTAGGTTTAGGGTAGGTTTAGGATTAGGGTTAGGTTTAGTTTTAGTGTAGGTTTAACGTTGGGGTTAGGTTTAAGGTTAGGGTTAGGTTTAGTTTTAGTGTAGGTTTGACGTTGGGGTTAGGTTTAGGGTAGGTGTAGCGTTGGGGTTAGGGTTACGTTAGGTTTATGGTAGGTTTAGTGTTGAGGTTAGGTTTAGGGTAGGTTTAGGGTTAGGGTTAGGTTTAGTTTTAGTGCAGGTTAACGTTGGGGTTAGGTTTAGGGTAGGTGTAGCGTTGGGGTTAGGGTTAGACTCAGGGTTAAGGTATGTTTAGCGGCTGGGTCAACCGACAGCTGGGTTATGGGTACCCAAGACTTCTACCGGTGGTAGGTATCAATATTTCATCACGGAATAACACATTTATGCTTAACTGAGAGTATGTATTATTATATATTGTACTGTATTCTATATTGTTGTCAGAATAGATCAGGAATGCAGCAACCAAACCTGAGTTACATTTATGTTTTTGAACCCCACCTGGGAACAGAGAACCATTCAGCGGAGAACATCTTCAATAGTAAATACTGTAGAAAGCTCCGACAAATTACAAAGCAGCATAGAATTTAGAATTAACTTTAAACTTGTCCAGGGTATACCCTGCCTCCTGCTCAAAGTCCCCAGTACCCCATCAACCTACACAGGAAATGACCAAATGAATTCTACTTCAAGCTAGAACCAAGAAAAAATGTAAGTTATTTGATCAGGATTAATAGTAATAAAGTAGCGCCAGAAGTGAAATTCTCTAATATAAAACGTCCAGATGAGAAGTATGTAAATAATATATAAATATTGATTTTATTTAAGATGTTTCATCTCAAATAGATTTAATTTTTGTTATAGAGTATCCAAAAGAAATAATGGTAGTTTGTGACAATGATGAAAACTCAACCAAGTAAGAATAAAATAAAATAAAATAAAATAAAATAGTGTGGTTGATTGGAATGGATAAAAATAGTAGTCTCTCACTGAAGTTACCATCCAAGCATTTATTCTTGTTCTCCTCTGAACAGCTCCTGATCATGACCACCAGAGGGCAGACGTGAGCCGCACCTGTGCCTCAGCACAGGGGAGCAGAAGGAGAACGTCCGCGTTTCAACGTGATTATTTCCCATCCTTGGGCTTTGCTCATCAGATCAGTTTAAATAACTAAGCAGCTCTCATGAATAAAGCTGTGGCCCTTAGTGGAGCCTGCAGAGTCCCTCAACACTAGACCGCTCTGAAGCCGGAGCTGAAGCTGAGGCACTGGCGCACACACTCACAGAGCTCGGGTAATGGATGCGGGTCACAACAGAAACATCATTAGATTTCCAGCTGTCAGACGCTCTCTTGGAGTCTAAATTAGACGATAGCGTGATGCCGCACCAGAATAACCACCCCATCGCATATTGTCTGATCTATTAAAAACCCCGGTGTCTTCTCACCTTTACCTGTCTACTGGAAGTGAAGGCAGACACATTTAAATTACCCCAGGAACCACACTGAGTCGAGGCTGAATCGTTTGACTCGAAGGGGGGGGGGGGCGAAGACGGCCCCCTTTCTCACGGAAGTAGGAGTTTAAGATGGGAGCAAGTTTCACACCAAGACAACAGAGACTGTTTACTCTGCTGATGAATCTGTGGTTAATGGTGAGCGCTGGTGCGTGGGGCCATGTTGGGGGAATGTTAATGCGCACCCTCGGGTAGGGCTGAGGGGGGGAGACGTCCCTCATTAAAGTAATTAGACCTGCAGGAGAGGATCCCCCAGCCCAGGAATAGATATGCTCACACACACACACACACACACACACACACACACACACACACACACACACACACACACACACACACACACACGCACACGAATCCAGGTCTAATTTTAAAACCATGACCTTGTTCCGGACCGGTTCACATGAATCCTTCAACAGGCCTGAAACAAAGCATCCAGCTGTGAATGAGAGCTAAACGCTACTGTAACACGACGTTATTATGTTTATTAAAACATGTCTAAAAAAACATACATATGTTTGAACGTCATTGATCACATTTCCATTTTTACTGAATATCAAACAAATAAAAGCTGCACCTGGAGTGAACATTTCCTGCTGACAGAAACATGTCTGCTTGTGTTTACTTATGGATTATTGAGACGAATCGTCTATTGATCAGAAATATTTACACCCTTCCCCCTCTTCCTTTTCGTGTCATTCCTTCATTCCTTCCTCTTCCTGAAGACGAGCCAATCAGAAACCATCCCAGCTGATCTGAATCCGAGTCACAGGTTCATTCTGGTTCCCAGCTGGCTACACCCTGCATAAGTCGCCAGTTTATCACAGGGCCTCTTCTCACGTCATGAAACACCAATTTACACACTATCATGGTCATAGGAAACGGTGCTTCATTAACATCAGCTTCAGTGGGGGGTCAAGCCATCACCACAGCCGTCGACAGAGAGGTCTCCAGATGAAGTTCTGTAGGAGACGGGACATCTCCATCGGTCGGATGGGTCGGCTGTTGGGTGTGTCGCCGCCCTCTTGTGGCTCAGCGCTCACAGCGCTCACAGCGCTGAGGTGAGGTGAACGAGAACGTCTGCTGTTTGTCTGGATGTGAACAAACAGAAGTAATTAAACAAGAGGAGCTGACAGGGCTCAGCCAAGTGGCTGAGTGCCAGTGTGTGTGTGTGTGTGTGTGTGTGTGTGTGTGTGTGTGTGTGTGTGTGTGTGTGTGTGTGTGTGTGTGTGTGTGTGTGTGTGTGTGTGTGTGTGTGTGTGTGTGTGTGTGTGGTGGGGGCGTGACCTCAGGGTTACTCACTTATTGGTTTGCAGGTGCTGTTCCTTTATTAAATAGTGTATATTGTGCATCTAATCATCTCAGTTACGTGTATCAAAAGGCCTCATTGTCTAATTTCCCAGTGGTGTTGGTGTGGTGAGAGGATTCCCTTCATCCGGCGTGAAAATGGACAAACACAAACATCAGCAGGTGTAACAAAGACATGGAGGAATAAATGGAGAAAAGACAAACCTGAGTTTGATGACAGGACGTCTGGACGCAGTTGTTCTTCATCAACTGGATGAACAAGGAGGTAGGACCTCGAGGTAGGAGCACCTGGACGTACGAGATATTTGACCTACGAGCCGTTCTTCTTGGCGGATGGATACGACATCAGTGAGACCGGATCTCGTTCTTTAATACACGTTGGCGGATGGATACGACATCTGGATGTGTGTGTGTGTGTGTGTGTGTGTGAATAAAAGGTGAATAAGGAGAACACCAGATCATCACAACACTAAACCGTCTGTCGTTCTGTCCATGAAGACTCGCTCTTCTATAGCTCAAGTTTTATGAACTTAAGCTATAGGAAGTGATGTCAAAATATCAGAAAGCCTTTAAACTTCCCAGCAGCACCGGTGCTTCTTACCAGGAACAGTCACAGCTCTTAGAGTGTTGAGGAACGTATTTAATATTTTTATCAGGGTTAAAACCCACGGTTAAACCTGAACCACGTGGTCGCTTTTCACCAAAGTCAGAAGTGCTTCGTGATCCTCACCTGCTGGGGCAGAAAACAAAGTGGACTCGGTGCAGAAAAGATTCATGCATACGAAGCCACAGCAGGTCCGATCCTGTTCTCATTCAACATCCATACTCCTTAAGAGGCTCCAGAACAAAATACTTTTCAATGTTCAGCTTTTGAATTCATCGTGAGTTGTCTTTGTCCACCTGAGCTCCCGCATGCTGCTGTTCCTGAGTCCAGGTGTGATTGAACAGGTGTGCCGTTGCTACTTGTGGAAACAAGACTCAAACTGACATGATTTTATTGGACCTCTGGTTACGTTCAATACAATTTTGAATGAGTGGAAGTGTTTGTCTGACACGCTGCAGCCCCTCCCTGTAATTGGACCTAGCAGCAGCTGTCAGTCTTGTGGAATCATGGCCTGACGCTGCAGTCATACAGAAATCAGGCTTTTTTGAGTTTGTGTGGACGAGGAGGAAGATATCGTAAAATGTGCAGTAAAGCGCTGAGAGGAGGCAGCTGAAACACCTCATCCAAAAAGACTCACCATTTCAGGGGAGGGGACCTTCTCTTGCTGTATTTTTGAGTCACATAAGGATGATTTATATCAGATCAGAGATGTGGAGACAGAGGGAAAACGTGGAATTATGTTCATTGAGTTTGAAGCATTTCTAGATCCTTTTGAGGAAGAGTTTCATGAGATCTTTAGACCACATCTGCAGCCCTTCATGCGAGAGAAGCCCAACGATGAGAAAAATGGAGGATGACATTTAAATCACCTAAATGGACAAACTCATGGGATATAAATAGGTGTGGAATGTATAAATGTAGAATCAATCTTTTTCTTGAGATTGATAAAATGTTGAATGTACACAAAAGTCTGACTCATCATTCAAAGCTGGGCCTAGTAACTAGTAACTAGTAACTAGTAACTAACAATTCCAACCAACAAATGTCATGAATGTATGTTATAAACAGTCTTGGGTCCAAAACTGTTTATAACATACATAAATGACATTTGTAAGGTTTCAAATGTCCAGAAAATGACACAACTATTTTTACACAGGAGACGATCTACGTCAAGTAGTGCAGAAGGGTTGGGGAAGAATTTTTCAAGCTGCAGGTATTGTTCAAGATAAATAATAAATAATTATTGCCGTATCTAACTAAAACCTAATACATGTAATTTGGTAAAAGAAGCAGCAAACAAAGCATTAATATCATGGTGAACGAGGTAAATATATAACGGTTTACTGATTATACAGTCCTAGGGGTGATCACTGATGA